>NC_042627.1:41574941-41906940 GCF_901001135.1 Rhinatrema bivittatum | reverse complement strand
GGATTCCCCTGGCAAGATACTTGGGGATTTGGTATCGATGGAACTGGAAAATTCCACCATGCCTGCACCCATCTGGACTGAATCAACTTTGAACAAGACATGGACTGCTGCAGGCGTACCCACCACCATCTTCACTGCCCCAGATGGCTACTATTTTGTATGTGGGCGAAGAGCCTATGAACAGGTACCCACACACTGGTACGGAACCTGTTTCTTGGCAACTATACGACCCAGTTTCTTCTTACTTCCCATCACTGCTGGAGAAACCCTAGGAGTACCAGTATACAGTCCCATGCGACCAAACAAACGTCGTAGAAATTCCAAAGTAACCATTGGAGACTGGAAAGATCAGGAGTGGCCTCCTGAAAGAATTGTACAATATTATGGCCCCGCAACGTGGGCTGAGGATGGTTCTTATGGGTATAGAACCCCTATTTACATGCTCAATCGTATTATCCGACTACAAGCTGTATTAGAACTCCTAACAAATGATTCTGCCTTGGCTCTCAACATCCTCGCCAAGCAGAACACAAAAATTATCACCGCTGTTTACCAAAATCGATTGGCTTTGGATTACCTCCTAGCACAGGAAGGAGGTGTATGTGGAAAATTTAATCTTTCTAATTGCTGTTTACAGGTCGATGACAAGAGTAAGGTCATTGAAGAGATCACTGATCGCATGATCCGACTGGCACATGTTCCAGTACAGACGTGGACTGGGATTCTTGATTGGACAGCCTCCTTACCCAACTGGCTTACCTCCATCCCAGGACTTAAGGAACTCTTCCTTCCCTTACTATTTCTTATTTTAACTTGTATTCTATTTCCTCTGTGTCTACCTCTTATTTTCAGGAATCTCCGATCCATGATTGAAAATATTGCTGATCGACGAGCGGCTGCCCACGTCATGATGATTAATAAGTATGTGTCTGTTTCCACATTCCCTTCAAACGATTCATCTGACTACGACACTACCGATGATTCAGATATTCCTGATGTTGATTCTGATAATGAGTACTTAACCACTAACTTATAATTTGCATTACTTCTGAGTAACTAACCTTATTGAGCCACTTTGTTCGCTGTGGTAAGTCGGGCTACAAAGGGGGGTGACACCAATAGGGTCCACCCGTCTCAAACCCGTGAAGCAACCAACGACACAGCAACATGTTAGGGCTCAAATCTAATGACACTGGTATTAATTCTTGTTTGTCATTTCAGTTACTACCCAGACGATGAAGTGTGATACTTCTGCCTTCTACCCAAAGTTGAAGTATCAAAGGGGGGAATGAAGGGGTTCAATTTCGTGGTCCCCCGAAGAATGAAACAACTGAAAGTCTTCCGATTAATCATGCCAGCAGTGAAACGCACAGCCATTTTGAACGTACTAATGTTTGCAACGCAAATGACACGTAATGCGTAGTGACGCAGTTGCGCACTAACACGTAACGTAACGTAACTCCATTTTGGAATAATAATTTGTATTGTATTAATACGAATGCCGCTGTAAAATGTCTAACACGTCAATTAAATGACGAAACGATAATATGATCATAAGCTACACCTCCTAGAGGACCACGCTAGCTAATGCTTGTTCAGCAGTTTGTGAATTGTTTGTTCAGCAAAAATCAGAACGCATGTGTGAAAGATAAGAGTTGGAAAGTGCATAAAAGTTTGCTCCCGAGGGGGCGTGGCATGCAGTTGTACTGAGCCTTTGTCTTAGCTGCATCTTGCTGGCAATAAAAGTCTATCTTTACGGATCAGTTGTCTGGGCCTCCTTACTGACTAAAAAGAGACGGTTACAGAATGACATGTTGGTCAAAGATTACGTGTCCCTGTTTGATGTTACTCTAATTCAACCAAACGCTGTGGTACTGATGCGGTCTATCCTTTTTCCCCACATCTTCTACAGAGCACTCTGATCCCGGGCAGCAGACATTAGATGCCAGCTGGGAGGGCCCAGGCACCAGCAGTGACCCACCGGGACAAGGTGGCCACCAATGGTAACCAGGCCCTATCACATAGATGCTATGACACAGTGGTCGGAATCGGAGGAGGAGGGAGGAAGAGGTGCGGCCCACAACAGCAGCCACAGGCAGCCCCCTCACCCTGAGCGAGGCCCTTGAGGATATGGAGCGGGGGACCTCCCCCACTGCTCTGCACCCAAGCATCCCGATGACCTTTGAGGAAACTCCGCCCACTCAGTCCACACCAGTCATGTCTCCATGCAGCCCTGCACCAGCATCTGGGGCAGCAATGGCACATCCCCCAGCACCGGAAGTCCCAACACCAGCACCACAAGCACCACCAGCAGCGCCACCCTTCCAACTGAACCCTGATGACTGCCACACAGGCTGACCAAATCAGGATGGAACTGCGTGGCCTGAGGAGAGCCGTCAGACAGCTGAGCGCGACTTCCAGCTCCAGACTGCAGCAACCACACAGGCAGCCACCAGCATCGCAGCAGCGATTGGCACACACAATACAATATTGCTGCAAATCCTGCAGCGGATGCCGGACCAGCAGGCGTCATCATCATCCACAACGTCAACACCCCAGCCAAGTCCCTCAAGGTCCCGAGGCCGCAGGGGCTGTCCCCCCAAGAACCTGCCACCTCCCCCAGGACCATCACAACGTAGCAAGGGGCCCTGAGGGGACCATCAGCACCACAAACCGGGTAGGGCAGGTACTCCCACCCACCACTGGGATGGCCATCCCACAGAGGGGCAGTGCCATCGAGATGGAAGAGGATGCACCACTGGCTGCTCCCCACAGAGGGGCAGTGCCAACGAGATGGAAGAGGATGCACCATGCAAAGCTGATGAGGTGCCACCTCCCACCCACCTGGTCACCTGGCCCACCGGCATCTGCTGCGTCACTCTGCTGTGTGCCATCTGCATCCGCTGCGCCACTCTGCTGTGTGCCATCTGCATCCGCTGCGCCACTCTGCTGTGTGCCGCCTTCTGTTCTCAAGTGCTGCAAATTCTGGCAGTGTGCTGTGGGATGAACTGTCTGCTCAAGGGCTGTTAATGCTGGTTGTGGGGTGCGTTCTGTGCCTCATGTCTCCAAATGGCACTTGGCCTGTCTCTTCCTGGGCCTTCACTGCTGTTGCCATGCTGCTGCTGTCTGTTCCTGGGCCTCCTCCTGCTGCCATGCAGCTGATGTCTGTTCCTGGGCCTCCTCCTGCTGCCATGCCACTGCTGTGTTGTCCTGGGCCTCCACCTGCTGCCATGCCGCTGCTGTCTGTTCCTGGGCCTCCTCCTGCTGCCATGCCGCTGCTGTCTGTTCCTGGGCCTTCACTGCTGTTGCCATGCCGCTGCTGCCTCTTCCTGGGCCTTCACTGCTGTTGCCACACCCTTCATGTGTTTGCCTGCTGCCTACATGCTGAACTGCTGGATGCCTTGTCTGTTGGCTGGACTTTCACTCTGCCGGCCGGCCTCTCAGGCAGTCCCCTTTCAGTGCACTCTTTCAACATGGACCGCCTGGGGCCTGGAGTTTCACTCTGCCGGCTGGTCTCTCAGGCAGTCCCCTTTCAGTGCGCTCTTTCAACATGGACCGCCTGGTGCCTGGACTTTCACTCTGCCGGCCGGCCTCTCAGGCAGTCCCCTTTCAGTGCACTCTTTCAACATGGACCGCCTGGGGCCTGGACTTTCACTCTGCCGGCCAGCCTCTCAGGCAGTTCCTTTTCAGTGCACTCTTTCAACATGGACCGCCTGGGGCCTATGCCAGTCAACACATTGTATATTGTCCAGCGGTAATCTATGTATTGCAGGATCCTAGCTATTGGGGTGCCACTTCCTGTTTCTCTGTTCCTAGGTTATCATGATTTGCCAGTACTGATAACATCCACTACCTGCATATCAGTATATACGCCTTATGGTGGAGTGAAGTAAGTAGAACAGAATTGGACCACTTTGGATCTATTACCTATCTAGTACTTGCAGATTATGACTACCTAGGAACATCTAATGTATGGTTAAACTGATGATCTAATACTTCACTAAACCCTGCACAATGTTGTAAGGAATAAAATTCCGGTTTACCATGCCACCTTTTGTGTCCTCGTCATGTTCCTAATGTGCCCCTGGTGTACACCCGTCACACCTAGCATGCTGCATCACACGTTGGACCAATGCTGATTTTCACAACTGCCCCCTATCTGAGGTTCAGTATAGCAACATCTGCACCTGCTATTGAAATACCTTACAGTTATGTTCATATAGTAGTATGGCGGTAAGGGGGACCCTGCAGAGAAAACATTAGGGGAGTACATGACATGTCCCTCACACTAGAAGAGGTACTGTTCCTCAGTACAAGGAATGCACAGTAAGGGAGTGTTCTGATGTATGCCTGCTCTTATGATCTGTGTGGAAAGAAAAAGGGGTGAGCAGCAGTCTATTCCAATAGCAGTGCTCATGTCAGGCACTGTTGGCGGTGGTGAGTCCAGACACGTATTTCCTACCAGGGTTCAGTATTATAGCTATCTGGGCCTGACAAACACCACGTATGTGAGCCTAACCAATGCCAAGGTACATACCGACTTTGCTTCCTCGATTGGTCTCTCACATGTGCTGGTAGACGGAAGATGCTTTCCACCAACTCTGGGTGACTCACAGACAGGTTGGCAATCTCTGGTGCCATGCAGGACATCCATTATAGTGGTGGATCATGCATACGCGAAATCTCCAGGTGCTATTGGCATACAATAGTGTGTAGCCATTCTCATCTGCACATGCTAAGCATGTACCCTGTGCATACTGATATATCATTCCAAAAACATTGCAAGCCTGAAGATATTATTGACCCTATAACAAAGGGTCTAAGGAATTTAGACCTATCTGATGCCGACTCAGCTGTTTCCTCATGGCACCAAATCACCAGCGATATAGCAAATAAGTTCTGCCCTCTAATAACTAAAGAAATCTCCCCAGAGAAGAAAAATAAAAAACCTTGGTACTCTCCTGAGCTTAGAAATATGAAATCCGAGCTACGAAAAACAGAAAAGAAATGGCGTAGAGACCAAACTGCTTCACTACTTTCAAAATTCCGATCACTTCTACATGAATACCTTAAAACCACAGACAAAGCTAAGAAAGACTACTATTCGTCAAGGATCCATAATTACCAGTTCAACCCACGTGCTCTTTTCCAATATGTTTCTAGCTTCATCACCCCCTTAGCAAATATCAATGCAGAAAATGAGGATAAGAACAAATGTGAGAATCTAGCCTACTTTCACGACAAAATTGTTACACTTATGGCACGCTTTAATAACTTGCCCTCTACCACCTCTGCTGCAAATACCAGCACACACATTAACTCCTCCATGCACTATTCTCCCACACACAATCCTTATCAAACCTTACATCACTCAACTACCCTTACTAACTTTGAAACCACTAATGTAATAGAGATTGAAGCAATCCTCAAGAAAATCAAACCGGCAATGCACCCCATTGATATTTTGCCTACTACAACACTCCTTGCTATTCCTACTATGATAGCCAAACCGATTTCGGAGATTATTAACAAATCCATCACCACTGGACTGGTACCTACACAACTTAAACATGCCATAATAAAGCCAACTCTCAAGAAGCTGGATTTGGACCCTACAGAACCTTCTAACTTTCGCCCAGTCTCAAACCTCCCTTTTCTATCTAAAATAATAGAAAAAATCATTAACAAGCAACTTACATAATTTCTAGATGAAAATCAACTACTCTACCCTTCCCAGTATGGATTCCGCAAGTACTATAGCACGGAAGCACTCCTATCTCTCTCAGAAACCATCCTAAAAGCCCTTGACACTGGTCACTCTTACATTCTAGCGCTGCTTGACATCTCTTCTGCATTTGATACTGTTAACCACAATACCCTTATTACCCGCCTCGCTCAAATTGGCATCGCTGGTTCCGCTCTATACTGGCTTCAATCATTTCTGAGTGATAGGAAATACAGTGTAAAAATTGGCCGCCACGAATCTAAACCCAAAAAACTGCAACAAGGAGTACCTCAAGGTTCCTCTCTTTCTTCAACTCTATTCAATATCTACCTCACCCCCCTTTGTCAACTACTGAATAAACTAGGTTTCCTGCACTTCATATACGCAGATGACGTGCAAATCCTCATCCCCATTAATGACTCCCTACCTAACGCTCTGAAAATCTGGGATGCTGCTCTTACAGAAATAAAGAACCTACTCATGGAAAACTTCCTGGCAATAAACACTGCCAAAACAGAACTACTCATTATCACTCCGCAGAACAATGTGTCCATCAACTCTTTCCATATGTCACAAACCAACCTTCCTATGGTACAGCAGGTACGCAGCCTTGGCATATTCATAGACAACCATTTCTCTTTAAAAAAATTCATATCGGCCACAGTCAAAAATGGATTCTTCAAACTACATACGCTAAAAAGAATTAAATCTCTTCTACACCCTCACGACTTCCGAACAGTCCTACAAGCCACAATTCTATCAAAACTCGACTACTGCAACTCGATCCTCCTAGGACTGCCTAAAAATTCGCTACAACTGTTTCAGATGCTACAAAATGCGGCTGCACGCTTACTCACCAACACTCATCGTCACGATCACATCACACCCGCACTACAATCTCTGCACTGGTTACCTGTAGCTTCCAGGATATTGTACAAAGTACTTACCCTCATTCATAAGTCTATCCATAATCAAGATATGCATTGGTTCTCTGATCATTTCACATTTCACAAATCTTATAGACCCACAAGAACAATTCACCAAGCCAAACTTCAAACTCCCACCCTCAAGCACATCAAGCATGTCTCGACGAGAGAACGCTCATTTACTATTGCAGGAACTAACTTTTGGAATAAAATGCCCTCCCTCCTGCGCCAGGAGCCCTGCCATAAGAAGTTTAAACAAAACCTCAAAACCTGGCTATTTAAACAAGCTTACCCAGAATAGGAATCTTCTTAATCTGAACTGCTAATCTCTCCATCACTTTGTATCCACATTACCTCAATAATTTCTCCCTCTGGCAATCCTTTGTAAAATACTATTTCATTCTTCAAACAGAATGCAACCTTGGATTCTCCTAACTACTATTGTTTGAATATACCTAGATATTTTTTTTGAATATACCTAGATATTTATACTTACCTCCTATATTATTACCCATTTTAGGCTTGTTTAACTTATATTACATGTTTCTATCTTTCATTGAATTAATTGTACTTGTTCTGTTCTATGGTCATTAGAATGTAAAGCTAGTTGCTGAATTATTGTTTATTGTAAACCGAGGTGATGTTTTCAACGTGCCGCGGTATATAAAAAATTTATAAATAAAATAAATAATAAAATCAGTGTACATCGCCACCATGGCAGCCTGTACATGGATACCTTGTATGCCAGGGAAGGTTTCCTCTAGTTACTGTATTTGCCTTAAGGTTGTGGCCCACTGAAAGGTCAGGCATGGGAAGGGTTATGTAGCTCTCTGCATGCCGTGTATTAAAACAATTTCACAGACTCAGTGGACAGGTTACTTGGCTGTTGCTAGTCGTACGGAGAGGTTAATATATGAATCCTGATGTGTGAGACCCGTTTACATGGGGCAACCTGTGTAAGGTATGTTAAATAGGCCTTATGTGTGTCGATCCGGTGTCAATGTGCACCATATTTGGGGACTGCTGGTGTGTGCAGTCAGTGTTCACTACCAGTAGTTTAAATGGATGGCCAGAAAAGGGCACAGGTTGCAAGAAGTGGTCACCACCCGTTGTGACACACATCCCTCTGGTGCCGTCTCCCAGCTGTGGTGTGTGTGCATGCACCCTTTCTAATGTTGCCCACGTCGAACATGTGAACAGTGTCTGACGGGCAACACTGTGTGCTCCACAGTCCGACAGTCTCTTCACATATATTCCCTTGACAGACACAGATATACAAGCCACTCTCCAAGTTTTACTGACATTGTTGATAGTGCATGTTGTTTGGACAACCAGTGAAGTCCACTGACTGAAAAGGTTACAGGTAACCAATGTGGCTCACACAACAGTATGAGGAGAATATTGCTGTCTGCACATACTGTATGACCTGTGCTACCATCACATAATATACACATCTGAGCCCTGGTCTTCTCCATACTCTGGCTTGAAGCTCCTGTACCTTTCTTGAGGGACATCATGTGAATGGGACGTATACCCTCCCAACGGAGCGATATGGATGCATCGATGTCAATAGGAGTGACATGTAGGCCCATATGTGGGCCATAATCCCTCTATTGTTGCATACAGCTTAGTTAGCACTGACTGGGAAGACCACTGTGCGGCTGCGCCTGTAGAATACATAGTTGGGTAGCGAGCTAAAGGGCTCCTGCCCACATTGCCATAGTCCCAATGTGTGAAGCTATATGTATCGCCGGGTGTCACACACTTCTGTACTCAATTATGAGTAGGTTTGTGCGGCCGTGGCGGACACAATCCACGACAGATGGTCTGCCACTATAGGTGGACATCTGGAATCTCAGAGCCTTCTACCTCTTGCCATACATGCTGTAAGGTGTTGCCTACATGTCCAGGCCACTGTGTAGCGTGTGTATGTAGCGGTTCACAGGCCAGGTGCAACAGTGAGCACTGCAATGCTGTTTGTCAGCACCCTTACACACAGCCTGCTTCCCTGACACATTGCACCTCATGAAGGACAGGTTGCCATGTCCAAGAATACAGCATGTGGCGTTCAGTCTGTTTAACGTCAGCCCATCCAGCTAATGGAGCTCCTGGACCACAGAACTGTGGCGCTGCATGGAGCACAATTGTAAAGGATGCACATGTGCTTGGCCAAGTGGCAGGTCTTACCACACTGTAGCCGGGAATAGCAGGGGCTCATGGCAACTTTGGACCTCCTGATATGCCCTTCTGGAGGACATCTCCGGATGCAGCCAGGTGGCGTGCTGCCATAAGGGTGCACCCTTATAAGGTACAGTTCATGGAGGCTCTATGTGTAAGTACTCATGATATCATGGGTGAGGTGCAAACCTGAGAGCGGTTGGTGCAGAGGAAGGGTGTGTTACGCAGAGGTTAGGTACCACCTTACCACGAGATGCCATCTTGGTATGGGCTGTTGCTGTGGCCAGCAACATCGTTATCATAATGGCAGAGACACACACCGACCCGTGGCATTTACAGGAGCTGGGTGGGATGGCCTTCCATATATTGTGGGAGGACTGGGTGGAGATAGGGGTCTGGTCAGAGTACAGCCCAAACATCATCCCAACTGTTCACCTTCCAGGCCAGCCTACCATTGTACTGTACAGTATGAGGGTGACAGTGCTGTACATCCTACATACCTTATCACACACAAATGGCTCCAATACTGTGATAGAGCGAGACATTGGTTTGGCACCGTGTCTGAACCCCTGTCATCCTCATCACTGCAAGTAGCAAGCGTGGAAGCAGCTGGTGCTGTACAGTTATGTGTCTCAGCTAGTGCATTATCACTGACACCCATCCACGTGCTGGTGCTCCAAACAGCTCTGGAATATGGTGTCCATATGTTGTGTGCTGAAAGGCTGGTATGCTCTATCCGTACACCTAGTACACATTCATTGTTCATGTTCATCACCCACCTATTCTTCCCATAGCACCCCTGGTTTGGTGCCACACAGCGGAACTACACATGTTAGGGAAGGGGATTGGGCTGTACATCAATGTACCTCTTCACCTGCCTAGCTGTATATCTGGGGCCCTTCATGCATATATTCCATCCTGTGCAGCCTCCTCTTGTGTTCGGCCACCTCCATATGGACGACACATGGGTAGTGCGGTATCAGGCAAAGGCTTAGGCTCCACGGACACATCCACATATGAGTATTGAAATCCTGCATTTGAACATCAGGACCTGTGCTGGCAGGCTGTGTGATCACCTGTCAATAGCAATGGATTATCCGTGGACATAACATTGTCATCATACTTTGTAGTAAGGCAGCTATGATGAGGGCGTTGGTAGAGCCAGCACAATTTGGATGGCCTGTGTTAGGGGGACCTTGAATGACTGTGTGTGGGCTCACCAGGGGCATGCTGTGGGGGAGAAAATGCCTGCACGGAGGTGCTTCCACAGAACACAGCATGCTTTCTGTGCTATGGAACCAACTGCAGTGGCTAACGTGCCACCAGCCACACCCACATCTGTGCCTTGTGCCACTGTGACCCATATGTGGGCGGTCGTGCAGGCCATCTGCTGAGGGCCTGGGCGAAGAGCCACTATGTTACAGTCGTGACAGCCACTTTGCCAATATGCACAGATCTCCAAGTTTGACTACATTGCAGGCAGCTACTTTCTGCACCCTATAGACATTCGAAGGGCACCTGACACCACATTGAGGGGGACTGCATCACTCTCACATCCACCTGTCAGTCCTCTTGTGAGGGCTCAATGCTCAGTAATGGCCATCTATAAGTAAATGGAGCACTGTACACATGCATGCATCCTCCCTTTGGCAGCCTGGCCGATCGGTTGTGCTGCTGGTGGAAGCCCTTCTGCGAGGTGGTTGCCAACAGCTCAATGCAGACAGCACTGCTGATACTTTCTACAAGTGACATGTTATGAGAGGAGCGTTTAAGGCCTGTATTAAATGGCGGCTGTGTGTCGCGACACACAGCACATCTATATCATGAACAGTCTGACGGCCTGTGTGTGTGAGCGTACCCTGAGCATGCATGGCCAGGTGGCAATTTCCTTGCTGCACATGTGCACTGTGTTGATCACTAACTCCATCAGATAATGTGTGCCATATCTGGCATGACACAGGTGTCTGGTACGATTTGGATGGCAGGTGTGCACTAGACACCAAGGCTGAGCTCTGCTGCTGTTCCATCAGTAGTTGTACTGTGACTAAACAGTTCATACTGTTAGTGGGGACATGATGGGCAGGGTGTTACCTACTGTACAAATACTCACAGACCATATACATGTACGGTACACAATGTGCACATGAGCACCTCAGGATTGACATTCATACACAAGATACACGGTGTCTGCAGCCTTTGCAGCCACAACTGCCCTGTTGTGACAGCTATGCCAGGCTGCCCATTGAGCCGCACATCACTGGTTTCACAGTCGCAGCCCAATACATGATGTGAGCAGCGATAGTTTTCAAGTGGTACTGCATGGATATGTAGGGTAGAACACATGTACATGCATAGTCAGTTACAGGGAGCCCGTTGAAGGGTGTGTGTGAAACCCAACCACCGACTCGTGGGAGCTGGCACTGTACAAACTTTGACCGAAGTTTCAGGTCTGTACTACTTGTGTTTATGGAGGCTGATACACAGTATTATTGGGCCCAGTGGGCTACATACTGCCATAGCTGTGTGGGGGAGCAAACTGTACATCATCACCTTTCCGTCACAGCGATTCCTTGTAGCAGCATACAGCTGCCACAACCAGGTGCATGCAACAAGATAGCTGGCTCTCCTTTCGGGCATCTGCAGTGATCCCAGAGGTGTGATGCTGTGGGATGCTACAGTGATGAGGCACCTTCAGATACGTCTGTGCAGCGCCAGATGTGCATTTTTCTCACCCACCCATTCATGAGGCATCAGGATGTTGTAGGACTGATATGTGTTCCCTGCTGTGTATTGATACCACTTGCATACTGAAGGGACGTTAGTGTTGCTGCAAGACGCACATGGCAATAAGATTGAGGGTTGGCAAATAAGGTAAGAGTGACGTAAGTTGGGTTCATTAGTCCAAATGTGCGTCAATGACGCACCGATATGCATGTCACCGTGATGGCATTAGGGACTGAGAGAGGTACGGCCCAATACAGCTACAATTGTTGTAAGGTGTAAGCTAATCTGGGGAGGCGTGTGAGTGTGTTGTGTCTCATGAGGATAAGAGTGTACAGTATCGTCATCCTTGGTGGCATGTCAGTATGTAGCAAGTGCTTAATGCAATGGCACTTAATAAGTCACACACATAGAGCACCTCACCAGTGCCTCGAGCCAGCACTTAGCCACCCTATTATGGGCTATACCCTCAGATGTAGAGCACCACCCCCAAACAGTTGTTGGGTGGACATACCTAGCAGGTCTGGGATGTAGCAGACTGAAAAAGAGGTCTGCACATGCAACTATGTCCTAACCCATCAGTGGCCAAACTGCCCTGCAGGGGCATGGTTCTGTCCTATGCCTACCTTAAAAGTGTGTCTGTATAAGGTGTTGCCGAAGCTGCCTGCCACTGACTGTGTTCTCATGCCGTCGTGTACGCACACATGGGGGATCAGGTCTGAGGTCTGGATCTATAGCCATAGGTATCCCATGCTGAAGAGCCACATTATGGAACACACAGCAAAGCAAGATTATCCTTGCAACCTTGGGGGGAGCATACAGTAATGCTCCCCCAGTCTTGTCCAAACGCCGGAAGTGGCTCTTCAGAAGGCCGAAGGTACGTTCGATGACTGAGTGTGTAGCACGTAAGGCCTCATTATAGGCCATCTGTTGCGCCGTGGCAGGCTGGAGGATTGGGGTCATAAGCAGGGCCTACATTCATAGGCTGAGTCTCCTGTAGCAATGAAATAGGCAAGCCATTACAAATACTGATGTTGATGTCACATGCGTGTAGGTGATCACTACATGCAGTAGAACCGGATGGGTCGAGGCAGGTCATTCTTGTTCCATAACACCCTATTTGTGGGGCTCTATGCTTGCTTTGTGCCAAAGCAGGTGTGCTGCTATTAGGAGGTATAGCACATGAAGGGCTCCTAGACACTGAGATTTATGTCAGCAGTGTGTATGCGGTAGGTCCTTAACATCACAGTCCTTACAGATTATATCCCTGTGTTCGGATCATATGCATCATGCACTGTAGTCATTGTGTACGGACATATCTGCGCAACCTGACCTTTTATGTAGGTATGCATTCCCAATAACAGGCATGGTGTCAACTGGCTGCCCCTGATTGTGCACAACTGACTAGAAGTGATCATGCAAAGTATCATGAACTTACAGCACAACTGTAGAATCACCTTGGACAATGCCATTAACCATGGCTATACCGAATAAGTGTAGGCTGTTCACTAGTGCAGTGAGGTGAACATGCCATGCCACATACAGGCCATACTGGGGCTGCTGTGTACCTCGTGCTTGGCAGCCCATAGTTACTGTTTGGGTGCATGAGCCATTCCACCACTTAGGGTAACACTATGAGCCACTGAGGCCTGTTGTGATGGAGACATATCACTCCATCCGGATAGGGCGTACACGTCACATTTGTGTGCCATAACAGAGATGAACATTGCTAATATGTTAGATGTATGGAAACTTATATCTTACCTACAAGCCAACCATCGCCGTACAGGCCAGCTTCAAATTTGCGAAACAGAGATGATCGCCTGAGTATGAAGGAATCATGCGCTGATCCCGGAAAGCTGAACATCACCGAGAGGATCCGCATTCCAGCATCACACACCACTTGCACGTTGAGGGAGTGGAACTGCTTTCTCTTGCGGTAGGCTGCCTCCGTCTGACGGGGTGGAATGATGGCGACATGAGTGCAGTCAATAGCTCCAATGACATTCAGAAAGCGGGCAATGGCATAAAAACCACGCTTGAGGTCCATCAGGGACTGTCTGTTGCGCGGAAAAGCTATTTATCGAGGCATGCGGGCCATAACTGCTTCAGTGACCTGGTGCAGACACTGTGAAAAGGTGCTCTGTGACATCCCACCCACAACAGCTACCGTGGATTGGAAGGAGCCACTTGCTGTGAAGTGCAGGGCGGCCAAGAGTTTGGTCAGGCTGGGGACGGCACGGCTCTTTCGGGTTCGAGGCTCAAGGGCACCTCGTACGTCTTCATATATTTCCAGGATGGCACGAGAGCTGAGGCAATACCTGCTGATCACAACATCCTCTGGCATACCCAGTAATGAGGTTCGTGGGAGATAGATGCGCTGCCTGTACCTGCCGCAACGTCGACCAACGTCCTGGCGTCTGCATCGGGCCTGCTCAGCCATGGAGTGAGCCTGGCCCATACACTGTGAATGTATGGATGGTGTTGGGAAGGTAGACCTACTAAGAACAGGCCTTTTTATTGGGTAGCACTACCTTTGTAGGTGTGTGGGGATTGGTTTTCTACATTTTTCGTTAGCCGCGATAGTATCGCAATTGAAAGAGGTATAGTTATTGGCCGGGTTAGGAGCCGCGCTAACAATGCAGCTGTTTCGCGGTAAGTCCTCCCTACTTTACATTCGCCCCGCCCCAACTCCGCCCCCTGAATACTTAATTCAAAATTTGCATTCGCGAACCACGATAACTGCTTTTAGCACGGTTTGCGAACTTTTCGCACGCGATATGGCCGTATCGCGCATGAAAAGTGCTTAGAAAATAACCCCCTAACTGTCTTTGCTATTCCTCCCTCAGATTTTCTGGCACCTTAATATTCTGAGTGCTGATCATGATGCATAAATTCCCACCTACTGGTGACTACCTGGATTATGGATGGAGTTTAAGATTGCCATTGCACATCACACTATGGAGCTAATGTAATAAAGTCCAAGCTAAAATCAAAGTTAGATTTTAGCGCAGGTATTATTTTATACGCATGCTAAAATGAAAGATTCTCGTGGGATGCAGTAAGCTGATGATAAGGTAATAGACCACTCATAAAAAAGGCACTCTACACAGATTGTTTTTACTCCATAGACATGTTATCTGTCATTAGATTAAAACCTGCAGAAAAAGAACTCAAACAATAAACAAGCCCCACCCCCATCTTACAAAAAAAAAAATTAGTGGAGGCCTCTCCAAACTCCCCCACCCTCTTGAACCCAATCAAGCATACCCTACCATTCACCTCAAAAAAATGTACAGTCGAGTCTCCGGGATGCCTATGTCCGTTGGCACTTGATATTGATTTATTCATTCCTTCACCGTCTGCTGATTGGTACCTCCACTGTCACAAGTCAATTACAGATCCAATCCCCTTTCATAAGGCTGTCCTTTCAGAATTCTGAAAGGGGATTGGTCCTTTCACTAACATTTCATAGTGGAGGGCACAATTGGCTTTCAGTTGAAGGTACAGCCTCTCGGAGGAGCAGGGCCTTTTGCGGTGCAGGAAGGGCTAGACGTGGGGCTTTTGGAGGATTTGGATGATTACTAAAGGATTCAAAAGGGTGGCTGAGGAGTTCCCATAAGCTGATTCAATTTCTTTAAGATGAGGGGGCTAGGAGGGGGGCCCCACTGGAATCAGGCACCCTGGAGACTTGACTGTACATATTTTTGAGGGGTTCAGGAGGGTGACAGAGTTTGGCTGGGGCCCCTGCTAAGTTTTTTTTAAATGGAGGCAGGATCAGACTTGTTTGGGAGGGGAAGCATGGGCATGGGGTTCGGTCCTGTGTAAAGTTTCCCGCGGTAAAAGGAGTCACACTAAGAAGTCTCCTGCTTATCATACCTCCCTTCATTGCAGGGTAATAGCTAATTAGGCTATTACCCTGTAATTTGCATGCACTCACGCAAACAGGCCGATTCTGTAAAAACTGCAGGAGAGCCGGCACTCTTTGTTGAGCACCCACTCTCCCGACACGCACCCAGGCACCTCTCTAGCACGTGCGATTCTCTATTTAAATTAGGTATTGCGCTAATAAAGAGGAACTAGAGACAACAGCGTGTCCCTAGCGCCTCCTTATTAGCGGTAGAGGTGGCTGTCAGCGGGTCCGACAACTGACGCTCAATTTTACCGGTGTCGGTTGTCGAACCCGCAGACCAGCGGGCAGATTTATTTTTTTAAATTTTGGTTCCTCCAACTTAATATCGCTAGGATATTAAGTTGGAGGGTGTACAGAAAAGCAGTATTTTCTCCTTTTCTGTACACTTTTCTGGGTTGCTTAGATTTTAACGCCTGCCCTTGGGCAGGCATTAATTTCTGAGAGTAAAATGTGTGGCTTGGCTGCACATTTTACTTTCAGTATCCCAGTCAACTAATAGGCTGATCAGCATGCATTTGCATGTGATGAGCACTATTAGTTTCCGCGAGGTTGGCCTCGCATTTTCGAGGCGCTATTTACCCCTTACAGTATAAGGGGTAATAGACGCACGTCGAAAATGCACGGCCAAACGGGTGCTAAATGGTGCGCTCGGCTGAGCACACCGTACCGTATTGGCCTGTAGGTTTGCTGCTGTTTATTTTACTGCAGGTTTGTTTCGGTGCTAAAACCCTTATTACATATCTGGGCAAGATTAGCGCAGAAAAACCTGTGGTAAAATGTGAGTAAAAAACCCTAGGTAGACTTAGCGCGTCTTATTACATTGGCCCCCATTTTTCCTTGTCTTTACTTTTTACCTAATCTAACAGTGATTTATAAAGGTAAATCCATGTTTATAAATACTCAAACAGAAAGTGTTCGCAGTCTACATATTATGAAGAGTAAAAGCTGATTACCTAGGGATTTCTACTGAAAACAGTGAAAGAAAGAAAAAGAAGTAGAGCCAAGTATAGTTCTTTAAGAGACAGCCTAAAGTGACTGCCCAATTCTCTAAACCCAATATGCAGGTGGCACAATTTTCAAAGCCATTTGCCCAGGTAATATGAGTTGGCTACAAACTGCCATCCTCAGTGTGGCTAAAAGTATGTTCAGGCTCCACAGTGCCTGCACTTTTATCCACATGAAAAAGAGGTATTTGTGTAGGCATGTTTAGGTTGGGGGTAGGAAAATGGTGCACATACATTCAATTTTCTAATGTATGCGTGCTATTTCCTCCCTTTGCCATCACACAAATAGTAGCTGCTAAGTATACAGACACCTTTAGTGCACCTGCTTTATGCTACCTAATTTTCAATTAGAAACAATGTGGGTGGAGTCTCTGAAAACTTATATAAATTGGGTCTGATTTTAAAAAGCATTTACTCGAGTAAAAACCAGGTTTACTGGAGTAAATTCACTTTACTTGAGTAAGTGGGTTTTTGAAAATTGCTACAATATATGCCATTGACTTGTCTATAGGATTTACTCACATACGTGCACTTTACTTGAGTAAATGGCTTTTGAAAATTGCTACAATAGTAGCTACATTTACGCATGTAACTCCTTTTGAAAATTACCCCCATTGTGTGTATTATAAGTGCTCACATAGGGCTGGATTTTAAAAGGGTTACGCGCATAAGATACGCGCGTAACCCTTTTAAAACCCCCCTGCGCACGCCAAGCCTATTTTGCTACCTTCATCTCGTTACACTGGCTCCCAATTAAATACAGAATAGACTACAAAGTTCTAACAATCCTCCATAAGATAATCACAGGACAGCAAAACTACTGGCTGAACAAATACATCGAACTCCACGCACCAAAACGGAATCTTCGATCAACAAATAAAGGCCTCCTCAAAATCCCACATGTAAGATCCACTCATCTGAACTCTACCCGAGAAAGAGCTATATCCATTGCCAGCCCCACACGCACTATGGAACTCACATATTCACTCTCACTCCTCTCATTCACACACACACACATACACACACGCACACACACACACATTCACTAGCTTCTCTCCATTTTCCACACACACACACATATGCCCATTCAAACTCAGCCTCGGATAACCATGTTCACGCATTCTCTTCTCCTCACCTCGGGCCCACCAGGGACAGCAACCTCCTCTATCAGAAGCAGAGGAACGCCTTTTAGGTTGACTGGGGCAACCAAGCTCCACCCCCAGCTCCCATTGCCAATTTCTTGCTTTACATTTACAGTTAATGTCATTCATTCTTATATACATTCTTCACTTAAATCACAAAGTATAATCATTCGTTCCCAGACCAATCAATAAACAGCTTGATGCTAGAAAATCAGACACAGGGGGAAAGGAGAAAACGACAAAAAAAGCATTACTAATGGAAGTGTAAGTACTAAGAACATAAGAACATAAGAAATTGCCATGCTGGGTCAGACCAAGAGTCCATCAAGCCCAGCATCCTGTTTCCAACAGAGGCCAAACCAGGCCACAAGAACCTGGCAATTATCCAAACACTAAGAAGATCCCATGCTACTGATGCAATTAATAGCAGTGGCTATTCCCTAAGTAAACTTGCTAATTATCCTTGCGGTAGCATTTTTTTGGAGGATCTGTAAGGGTTTAATGGTAGAGTAGTGGAGACCAAGGTATAGCGAGTTGCAGTAGTCTAACTTGGATGACATAGTGGCTTGGATGACGGTTTTGAAGTCATGCGTGTGGAGCAGTGGCTTGAGCTTTTTTATGATGTTGAGTTTATAAAAGCCACCTTTAAGTACAGAGCTAATGTGTTTTTTTAGGTTCAGTAATGGGTCGATTAGGACGCCAAGGTTCCGAACTGCGGGTTGTGATGTGAGAGAGAGGGCCATAGGGTCATTGGTGGGAATGGATTTGAGGGTCTGGTGGTTGTGGATAAGTATGAGCTCAGTTTTGGAAGAATTTAGGGCAAGTTGTAGGGATGTGAGGAGGGAGTTAGTGGAGGTGAGGCAGTCCTCCCAGTAGCTTATAGTGGCAGCCAAAGTAAGTAAGTAAGTAGCTTATAGTGGCAGCCAAAGCCAAAGCAAGGATAATTAGCAACGCTAGAAAAACAGACCACATAACCCCTATCCTAAAAGACCTGCATTGGCTTCCCATCCCATCTCGCATACTCTTCAAATCACTCACCATCATACATAAAGATATATACAAAGATAACTCCAACTGGCTCAATGAACCGTTCCGTCTCACACAATCCACCCGCCCCACCAGAGCAAACCACAAACTCCCACCCCTTAAGAGTGCCAGACTAACTCCCACCCCTTAAGAGTGCCAGACTAACTTCAACAAGAGACCGTGCCCTCTCAATTGCAGGCCCAACCCAATGGAATGCACTGCCATCAAACCTCCGCCTGGAGTCATGCCCAAATAAATTCCGCAAAATGCTAAAAACCTGGCTTTTCCACCAAGCCTTTCTGGACTAGCTTTGCTACAAACCACCCTCACCCTCCGTCCCTGTAAATATCTGCCCCCCCTCCTTCCACCCCATCCTTGTATTTAAGTCCCCTAATTTTTCACCCATCCAACTCTCCCTATGTAAATAGCTCCCATTTCCTCCCCCCTCCCCCTTTTCTATTTTAACTATTGCCTCGGGCTCCCTGTTAGAGCCCCTCTAACTCTTGTTCCTCCTGGTTCTCCTTCCCCATCTCCCCGTCCGATGTACTTTCTACCTGCTGTTATAATGTAAACCGATATGATGTGTATTTTAATGTCGGAATAGAAAACTGTTAAATAAATAAATAAAATAAATAAACTTGATTAATAGCCGTTAATGGACTTCTCCTCCAAGAACTTATCCAAACCTTTTTTGAACCCAGCTACACTAACTGCACTAACCACATCCTCTGGCAACAAATTCCAGAACTTTATTGTGCGTTGAGTGAATTGTAAATGAAGGCTCATGATAATGCAGCCCAATATAGGCTAGCTCCAATTGAGCTGGAAACCCAAAAGGAGCAGGAAGAAATAGCCAGGCCAAAAAAAAAAAAAAAGAAGGATGTGGTCATAATAAGAGCTGCCTATAAAGTATAAAAATCTACAAAATACAATATATTAGAATAAAGCAGAAAGAAAAGCAATGAATAACAGCAAAAGAGAGCAACAAGGACCAAGCAACTGGAGAAAAGTTCACAACTCCAATCTTTGTTCTTATATATACACAAATACATTTGATGAATATTCCTCACTAAGAACTCCTATTTTATGGTATCTTCCTTACTTTTATTTTGTGAATGAAAAGGAGACACTGTTTATCTAGCTAGTGCTCAAGCTCCTCTATCAACCAGTGATGCAGCAACTTAGCTCTACTACTATGAGCTGCATTAAACAGCCAACTTGTTTAACTACTACAGTCATCCACACATCCACTCTGGGAGTTTCTAAACGCAAATCTAAAGTTTTTAAAAAAATTATTTTGCAGACACATTAGATTGAGAGAAAAGGTATTCTTCATTAGGAATATTTTCATAAATTGCATAATATTATGCCAAGAGACAACCAAAGTCTGGGGAATGGTATTCTCCCAACAGCAGAAGATGATACAATTTTATACAAATTACAAAAAAAGAAAACATAAAAATAAAACCTTGAGATCCACTAGGTACTTTTCTGCTAGTTTTACAAAATGGGTTAAGAAGAGGGAAAGAAATGTGAATATTCAGTCGCAGACTCCTACAGTTAGAAGTCAGATACAATATTTTGGTGTTAGAACTTTCCATAATACACTAAATTCTGAAAGTGATTTAACAGTTCCTCTATGCCACAGACCCAGCACAAGCCATAATAAGTGGGTTATACCCAGACTGACTGGAACAATTTAACTTGCTATATTCCTTATTGTTCGGAACACTGGACTCCTGCCAACTAGAAACCTGCTCTGATAAAACAATTCTCTTACAGATAACACCGACAAATGTAATTCATATTATAAATCCTATCTAATTATACCCAAACACTGAATAACAGCTCCCACCCCAGCTTCTGATACACCCAAAAGTGATTATGCTGAAGCTACATCAACTTCAGTCTCCTATTGATACATTATTCTTTACAAAAGACTTGGGAGTTTAAAAAAACAAAACATTTTACTAAAGAAAAGTACAATGAATCTGTCAATTTATAGTATAAAATCAAGAATTTAAACAGCACTTATAAAAAAAAAGATACAATAATAATAAAGATTATTATGCAATGAATAGCAACCCACCTGTTGTGCTCCGCGGCCGTGGTGCCCCACGACCATGGCCCCTACCTGATTCGCGGCGCCGCGGGAGCCCCGGGGGAGGGCTCTGACTCGGGCCATCGCGCCCGCGCGGACTCCGGCACTGCCCGTTGCAGGGGAAGCCGTCCTGCTTCCCACCAGCGGGTCTCCCCTCCGCAGGGGAAATCCAAGATGGCCGCCGCCATGCTTGGGCATGAGGCCACGCCCCCTCCACAGAATTAAAGGGACCCATCCCTTTAAATGGCCTCACCTGTTCTCTATCAGCCAGGGCAGAAGAAGAATAAAAGGCAGCTTCCTCTGCTCATCCAGTGACTTGGCAACATCCTCCAGCACTGTCCAGTCTGCTTGCTTTGGTGAGTCCTTGAACTTTGGATCCTGCTCTGTCTTGGTGTTCCTGGTTCCTGACTTCGGATTGGCTGACGGTGATTCTCTGGTTCCTGACTTCGGATTGGCAAGTGGTGATTCTCTGGCGTACTACTTCGGACTGGTGAGCAACGACCCTCTGGCACTTGACCTAGGATTTCTTCAAGACTACCGTCTCCAAGGGCCCGCCTAAGTCCCAGCGGCCCAGGTCCCTACGGGCTCCTCCTGGGGGGACCGCGGGCTTCCAGGGCGAAGCTCCAGTTGGCCCTTGCACCGTTCCCTGACCTCCCTAGGTCCACCTAAGTCCCAGCAGTCAGGTCCCTACGGGCTCCTCCCGGGGGGACAGCTGACCACCAGTGGTGAAGACACAGCGCCTCATCTCGTCTCTTCATCGCCTCCGTATTCGCCTCAGCCTCCAGTGCCAAGGGTCAGCGGGTCCTGCCTCCTGTTCTGCCTCGCCACCCGTCGAGAGAGCCTAAGGACCCTCCGAAAGGTATACCATCCTCTCGTTGGCCAAGGGTCCACAAGCCTGAGCATAACAGATTGCCAAGTCCATGGACCCGGCAGAGGCTTCCGACCGCTAGGCCATTCCGGGAATGGCCCAGCGCCTGCTGGAGCAGCAGAAAACCCTGGACGCCCTGGTTTCCTCAGTGCAAAGCCTGAACCAGCGTTTTGTCGCTTTGGCTCCTATGAATCCTACGCTGCCTTCTCCACCGATGGCTTCTGCGGGTCGGCCGGTAGTTCGCATACCCGCACCGCCACGGTTCTCCGGGGAACCTCGGGCCTGCAGGGGTTTTATGAACCAGTGCAATATGCACTTCCGCCTGCAGGCCGCTCTCTTCCCAGATGACGCCACCAAGACGACCTTTATCCTGGCTCTTCTAGGAGGGAAGGCCCTAGAATGGGCTTCCCCCCTGTGGGAATGGGACGATCCCATTCTAAGGAACCTCGGGGAGTTTTGGGAGTTGTTCCGAATAAACTTCGGGGATCCTGCTCAAGAAGTTTCAGCAGGGCAGAGACTACTGCAGTTACGTCAAGGCTCGAGGACATTGGCGGAATACGCCATCGACTTTCGGGCCCTCTCCTCGGAGCTCGGCTGGGACTCAGACTGCCTCCGCACCATTTTCTATCAGGGGCTGAGCCCCCGAATTAAGGACGAGCTCGCGGGACGTGAGATACTGAGGTCCTTGAATGCCTTGATCGATTTGGCTGGTCGCATAGATCGACGCCACCAGGAGCGCCGCCAAGAGGCCCAGACAACATCTAAAGCTGCAACTCAGTCCAGACGTCCTCGACATTCGCCCTCACCCAAGGATAGGTTAGAGAACCCCCGGCCGCCACCCGACGAACCCATGGAGTTGAGTCGCGGGAAAGTCTCTCCACAAGAGCGTCAACGGCGAATGAGGAAGGGGCTCTGTTTCTACTGCGGTGCAGCGGGCCATCGGATTGCTGCCTGCCCGACGCGTGCGGAAAACTCTCAGGCCTAGGACCTGAAGGAGGTCTCTTCCTGGGCCGTACCACTCCTGCACCTCCACTAACCCTGCCAGTGGCATTAATCGCGGCAGATGGAGAGTTCCACACGCTGGCCTTGGTGGATTCCGGTGCCGGCGGGAATTTTATCATGAAAGGCCTGGTTGAACATTTAAAGATTTCTCAAGTTCAGCTGTCTCGTCCCTTGGTCATCTCCTCCATCCAAGGGAAGCCTTTTCCAGAACGGGTGACGCACGCCACTATTCCTGTCCAGCTGAGGGCCGGGGTCCTGCATCAGGAACAGATGTCATTTTACGTCCTGGAGTACTCTATCCATCCCATTGTCCTAGGACTCCCATGGCTCCAGGAGCACGAGCCCCAGTTCAATTGGAAGACCTTGCAGCTGGCTCGTTGGGGGCCGAATTGCCACGGCAATTGCCTCCAAGCTGTGGCTCCAGGGCCCTGCCTGATCGCCGCCATCAATCTCCCAGGCCTGCCAGCTCCATATGCCTCGTACACAGGTGTGTTTTCTAAGCAGAAGGCTGAAGTACTTCCCCCTCATCGACCGTTCGATTGTGCCATCAACCTCCTCCCTGGCACTGAGCCTCCTTGAGGACGCACCTACCCCCTCTCTCCTGCAGAGACGTAGGCTATGAATGAATATATTAGAGAGAACCTGGAGAAGGGCTTCATTCGGAAGTCAAAGTCCCCCGCAGGGGCTGGGTTCTTCTTCGTCGGAAAGAAGGATGGAACACTCAGCCCCTGCATCGACTACAGGGGCCTGAATGCCATAACGATCAAGGACCGTTATCCCCTGCCTCTCATCTCTGAGCTATTCGACCGGTTACAAGGTGTGAGGATCTTCTCTAAACTGGATCTCCGAGGGGCCTACAACCTCATTCGTATTAAGGAAGGCGACGAATGGAAGACGGCCTTCAATACCTGTGAAGGCCACTATGAGTACTTGGTGATGCCGTTCGGGCTCTGTAATGCCCCCGCAGTATTTCAGAATACTATGAACGAGATACTCTGCGACCTCCTGTACCAATGCGTGGTAGTTTATTTGGACGATATCCTGATTTTTTCCGATACCTTGGCCGCTCACCGGCAGCACATCGTTCAAGTGAACATAAGCTGTATGCAAAGCTTGAAAAGTGCCAGTTTGAGCAGGAGTCTCTTCCCTTCCTGGGATATATAGTCTCCAGTCAGCAATTCCGTATGGATCCACAAAAGCTAAGTGCCATTCGGGAATGGCCACAGCCGTCCGGGCTCAAGGTACTCCAAAGATTTCTAGGCTTTACCAACTATTACCGCTCTTTCATCCCTCACTACGCGTCAATTGTTTCCCCGATGACAGCTCTGACCCGGAAAGGCGCGGATCCCAAAAAATGGCCTCCGGCAGCAGAGGCCGCCTTTCGTCGTCTCAAGGAGGCATTCACGCAGCAACCATGCCTTCGGCACCCGGATCCGCCTCGACCCTTCTTTATAGAGGTGGACGCATCCTCAGAGGGAGTAGGGGCCATCCTGAGCCAGGCCTCCGAGGGCCATAAGCTACATCTGTGTGCCTTCCTCTCCCACCAGTTCTCGCCTGCAAAGCGGAATTATGCCATCGGCGACAAGGAGCTCTTGGCCATCAAGGTGGCCTTGGAAGAATGGCGCCCATGGCTGGAAGGGGCACAGCACCAGCTTACGGTCTTCACGGACCACAAGAACTTAGAATACTTGCACCGGGCGCAGCGGCTCAACCCACGACAAGCCTGGTGGGCCCTGTTCTTCACCCGTTTTAATTTCGTTGTCCGGTACAGACCGGCTGGGAAGAACATCAAGGCTGATGCCCTATCTCGAGTATTTGATTCAACAGAAGGTTCTGAGGAACCTCAGTACATTATTGAGCCATCCCGCATCCTCCTGTCGGCTACCACCATCATTCCGCCTGGGAAAACTCTGGTTCCGCCACGCTTACAGAAACAAGTGCTGGCATGGGCTCACGATTCCCGCTGCTCCGGCCACTCAGGGCAATCCCGCACATTGCAGACCCTGCGCCGATATTACTGGTGGCCAAAGGTAAATAAGGATGTCCGGGCCTATGTGGAGTCCTGCCAGACCTGTGCCTGCCACAAGAGAATCTTCGGGTCCACCCCAGGCTTACTTCAACCATTACCCGCGCCTTCTGAACCGTGGAGCTACGTGGCGACGGACTTCGTGGTGGACCTGCCACTATCCAATGGCATCACGGTAATTTGGGTGGTAGTCGATCGTTTTAGCAAGATGGCGCACTTCGTACCTTTGCCAGGATTGCCATCGGCACCCCAGCTGGCCCAGCTGTTCATCCAGCACATCTTCAGGCTTCATGGCCTACCTAAAGGCATCTTGTCTGATCGAGGGCCTCAATTTACAGCCAAATTCTGGAGGGCTCTCTGCCAGAAGTTCGACGTCACTCTAGATTATACATCTGGCTACCATCCGCAAACTAATGGTCTCGCAGAGAGAACCAAACAGACCTTGAAGCAATTCCTTCGGCTATATGTTAACGAAAAACAAGATAACTGGGCTAGTCTGTTACCCTGGGCCGAATTCACGCTAAATTCTCATATCTCTGCTGCTACGGGGGCCTCCCCCTTTCAGATAGTATATGGGAAACAGCCACGCCCGCCACTGCCTGTCCCCATCACGGTTGCATCTCCGACAGCTCAACTCTCTGCCGATGAGCTGCATCGGCTGTGGATATCCACGCAACGCACCCTGGTCAGGGCAGGCCAGGCAGCTAAGAGTTATGCTGACCAGCACAGAAGACCGTACCCGCCTCTCAAGCCGGGCCAGAAAGTTTGATTGAGCACGCAGTTCATCTGCTTGAAGTTGCCATCATCGCGACTGGCCCCGCGATTTATTGGGCCGTTTCCCATCATCAGGCAGGTGGGAGCAGTCTCGTATCAACTTCAACTCCCCCCGTCTCTCAAGATTCACAACACGTTCCACGTCTCCCTACTGAAGCCTCTGGTATTATCATGGCCTTCCAGCACGCCTCCGACTCCGCAACCTGTTGCCTCTGAAGATGACCTCACTTATCAAGTCCGAGAGGTCCTAGATGTAAGGAAACACAGGAAGAAATGGGAATACCTGATAGCGTGGGAAGGCTTCGGCCCCGAGGAGAATTCCTGGGAACCACTGGCTAACATCCTGGACGGAATTTGCTGGAGCAGTTCCACAAGGACCATCCAGCTAAACCCAGGCCTCCAGGGAGACGCCCTAAAGAGGGGAGTACTGTTGTGCTCCGCGGCCGTGGTGCCCCACGACCGCGGCCCCTATCTGATTCGCGGCGCTGCGGGAGCCCCGGGGGAGGGCTCTGACTCGGGCCATCGCGCCCGCGCAGCCTCTGGCGCTGCCCATTGCAAGGGAAGCCGTCCTGCTTCCCCCCCAGCGGCGTCTCCCCTCCACAGGAGAAATCCAAGATGGCCGCCACCATGCTTGGGCATGAGGCCACGCCCCTTCCACAGAATTAAAGGGACCCATCCCTTTAAATGGCCTCACCTGTTCTCTATCAGCCAGGGCAGAAGAAGTATAAAAGGCAGCTTCCTCTGCTCATCCAGTGACTTGGCAACATCCTCACGCACTGTCCAGTCTGCTTGCTTCGGTGAGTCCTTGAACTTTGGATCCTGCTCTGTCTTGGTGTTCCTGGTTCCTGACTTCGGATTGGCTTACGGTGATTCTCTGGTTCCTGACTTCGGATTGGCAAGTGGTGATTCTCTGGCGTACTACTTCGGACTGGTGAGCAACGACCCTCTGGCACTTGACCTAGGACTTCTTCAAGACTACCGTCTCCAAGGGCCCGCCTAAGTCCCAGCGGCCCGGGTCCCTACGGACTCCTCCTGGGGGGACCGCGGGCTTCCAGGGCGAAGCTCCAGTTGGCCCTTGCACCTTTCCCTGACCTCCCTAGGTCCACCTAAGTCCCAGCGGTCGGGTCCCTACGGGCTCCTCCCGGGGGGGACCGCTGACCACCAGTGGTGAAGACACAGCGCTTCATCTCGTCTCTTCATCACCTCCGTATTCGCCTCAGCCTCCAATGCCAAGGGTCAGCGGGTCCTGCCTCCTGTTCTGCCTCGCCACCCGTCGAGAGAGCCTACGGACCCTCCGAAAGGTATACCATCCTCTCGTCGGCCAAGGGTCCACAAGCCTGAGTATAACACCACCCTGAGTTGAAAGTGTCCCTTTTCCAGTGGTAGATATATAGTGAATCATGTTCTTCCTCATACACTGCTCTCTCTCTCTCCAGTGTGCCATCTGGAGATTTTATGGTCTTGCCTGGAAATTTCGACAAATTTCCGGAGTCTTCAGGCTAAATCCAGAGAATTCCCAGTTATGCTTCAGAGGATATGTCTTGGCAACCAGATGGTAAATGTTCCCTGGCCTTTTCCCGTGGTTCAGCAGCAGATTTCTAGCCTCTGCCTTCTAGGATTACCAGTTTAAGCCCTGTTAATCCTGCCAGTATATCCCCCCCTTACCTACTGGCCCTTCTAGAGCCTCAGGAATTGGTTTATATGATATTATTGGTCTAGAACCAAAATGAATGTAATCAAACTTTAATTGTTATATGAATGCTTACATTTGGTATCTCATTTTTGGTGCATTCAGTTATTTGATTCTGTTTTCTTTGGCGATTGGCAATAACACTTTTGGGTGAGCAGAAGATTGAACTGTATGCAGAAGTGAATGGGGAGCCAACATAGCCTTCTTAAAATTCTATGCAGGAATCACATTGATGCATGCAAAGTATGGATATAGCAAGCATAACTGAAGAGTAAACTCAGAGAATGATTTTTTTTAATAAACAAAAAATGTAAGAAATAAAACATAGTTAAGATAAAAAAAGAGACCCAGAAACAAAATCAATAATAGGACAAGCCAAGAAACAATATTGTACAGAACTTGGCACTTCTGATTAACAGGCTGATGCAATGTCGGCTCAGGGAAAATGGGTGCTCATGATTGAGTGCTTGCTCTCCTAACGCGCACTGATCAGCCTCTCCAGGGTGCCTGATTTAATATTTAAATCGGCTGCCGCAGTAAAAAGGAGATGCTCGGGGAAACTGTGCGGCCCTAGCACCTTCTCGGCAGCAGGCGCCCAGGAGAGGTGGCTGTCAGTGCAGGTTAGGAAAAGGGACACTCGTTAATTGAGTGTCCCTTTTCCTAACCTGACCGCTGGCACACTTTAAAAAAAAAATTTTACTCTGGGCAGGTGTAAATTTCTGAGAGTAAAAATTTGCATGTCGGGTGCACTTTTTTTTTTTTTTTGCATTGGGGGAGAATAGCTAATAGCTTCATCAACATGCAATTGCATGTGATGAGTGCTATTAGCTTTGCGGGAGGGGGGGGGGGGGGTTGGATGCACGTTTTGGACGTGATAATCCCCTTATAGCATAAGGGGTTGTAGTCGCATGTCCAATCAGGGGTTAACCTGTGAGCTCAGCTGAGCACACTCTATTGCATCGGCCTGTAAGAGTTTCACAATATCATTTCTGTCTGCAAAGCTAGCCTACATCAAAAATCTGTTTTCACCTTTGCTAACTTTGTCTTTGGCACCCAAATTCAGATAAGTAGTAGCAGAAAAGTTGATATTCCAAAGATTTATGTGAGTGAAATGTCAGCAGGAAATTTTTGTGCAGTTACCTGGACAAAAAGGTGGCAGATAAGCAACTTTATTAAATGAACAGTGTAACAGATTCTTTTGCCCAAGTGCACGTTCTGTTGTAGTACAGGCAATGACAGCAGTAGATGTGAATTTTTTTTACCCCCAGACATTTAGTTTTTCAGTTCTAGTTTCAGAAAGGAAAGATTTCTGCATTCATTTTTCACGACTCATCACACAATTGATAGTGGTACAAATATTTCATCATGTAACTAATGCAGTATTCCTGGAAATCTGTGACAACTAAAATTGCAAATTATCCAAAGTCACCACTGAACATACATTATGTCCAGTGTTTGAGAAATCTATGAGAAATTCATTGGGCTCAGTGATGGATCAGTGGGAACTGTTAATCTTGGCTACAGATCAATCACAACTAAGGTAACATTCCAGAAAAAGCAAAGCTAGAATATTACAGAGCAGACAGCATCAAGCTAGGAAGGCTGGACATGGTGTGGATTAAAGACAGATGAGAGACCGACTGCTTTCAACAAGTACTTATCCCCACTGACTGGCGAGCAGAGCTACTTTTCAAGCATTAGTTTTGTTGACCTTCTCCAAACACTCAGGGTTTGATTCATCAATGGGTTAGCACACCAGCTAAAGAGGTCTCCCTAGGGCCGGTGGGAGCATTCCTAGGGAACTGGAAGTGGGTGAGGCAAAGTAGTCAGACATGAAGATGGCATTTTTTGAAAGCAGCAAACGAGGGTGGAGAGACAAAGAGCTGGGAAAGGTTGTGGTTTGTGAATGAAGCTTTGAAGGCTCGTGGTGTGTGATCTGCGGGGTTCAGGAGAGAGAGAGAGCGATGCCATTACGTCATCACTGCCTAGGGCAGCTGCAGACCCTTACACTGGCACTGGTTCTCCCAACCCCTTGGCCACTGTGAATCACTGCAAGCAGCAAGTTGTGTTGTGCAATTCTTTCCTTTCTCCTCTAGCTTTGAAAGGCTGAGCATGAGAGAAAAATTAGAAGATGCAGGGTGCTAAATTGAAAATGGGTTCTGGCTGCTGAATGGCAGAAGCTGGAAACTCAAAGGGTTCTTAAACTGGGATGTGATAGGCCAGTCTGGTGGTTTAGTGGCAGTACTGTGCAAGTCATAGAGAAGATCCCTGGTTAGATGCCACATCCGTTTTAGACAAAATCAATAGGTTGAAAACTCAATTCCCTATATGTTCTCCCACAAAAGCACCTGAAGATTCATATGATCTGGTTAAGTGGTCCACGTTCGACAGAGTAACTAATCTTAAAATCAGTCAAATCATTGCTAAAATTAAGCCTGCTATTCACTTACAAAACCCAATTCCAGCCAGTTCCTTGAAACAAGTACACTGAGCTATCACTCCGACAATCACAACCTTAATTTATCATTCTCTCTCATTAGGAATTGTACCACTTGGGTGAAAACAAGAGGTGTTAAAGCAGATTCTAAAAAATAAAACTGGTAGAATTAACGACTGGGACAACAAATATCCAATTTATGTATTTTTTCTCATAAGTACTTGAAAAAGCAGTGCTATCCCAACTTGTAAATCATCTCGCAGACCAAAATATTCTCTTGCCAAATCAATTTGGATTTAGGAAACATCGTTCAACTGAGAAATTACTCTTCTCATTTTTATTGTTTTACAAGGGTTTGATGCTGATGAATCTTATTTCCTTGAGCTTATCGACTTAACAGTTGCCTTTGACTCTGTGGATCATACCCTGTTGTGCCATCAGCTGAGCAATATTGGGAATGACGGCAGTGTTCTCAGATGGTTCTCTTCTTTTCTATCTAATAGAACATTCCAATTCAAACTGGGCAATCATATAACTGATACTTTCTGTATTGATACAGGTGTCCCTCAATGCTCAGCCCTCTCGGCAACACTATTCAATATTTATATGTACCAACTGTTAAATTACTGGCAGATTTAGGGACTACATTTTTCTTGTATGCTGACATACAGTTTTACATTCCATTCTCCAAATTATTTGAAAATACAGTATCGACATTTTCAAACTATATGAAAGCAATACAGCAGGAACTATTACAACTTAAACTAACATTAAACCCTAAAAAGACTGAAATAAGAACATAATATAAGAACATAAGATATGCCATACTGGGTCAGACCAAGGGTCCATCAAGCCTAATATCCTGTTTCCAACAGTGGCCAATCCAAGTCACAAGTATCTAGTAAGTACCCAAACATTAAATAAATTTCAAGTTACTATTGTTTATTAATTAATAGCAATTTATGGATTTTTCCTCTAGGAACTTATCCAAACCTTTTTTAAAACCAGTTACACTAACTGCTGTAATCACATCCTCTGGCAATGAATTCCAGAGCTTAACTATGCGCTGAGTGAAAAATAATTTTCTTTGATTTGTTTTAAATAAGCTACTTGCTAATTTCATGGAGTGCCCTCTAGTCCTTTTATTATCTGAGAGAGTAAATAACCAATTTACATTAACTTGTTCAAGTCTTTCATGATTTTGTAGGCCTCTATCATATCCCCTCTCAGTTGTCTCTTCTCCAAACTGAACAGCCCTAAGTTCCTTAGTCTTTCCTCATAGATTCCATGCCCCTTATCATTTTGGTCGCCCTTCTCTGCACTTTCTTCAGTGCAGAGAATTGCACACAGTATTCAAGGTGTGGACTCACCATGGAGGGATACAGAGGCATTATGACATCCACTGTTTTATTCACCATTCCCTTCCTGATAATTCCTAACATTGTTTGCTTTTTTGATTGCCACAGCACACTGAGCTGACGATTTCAATGTATTATCCACTATGAAACATATTTCTCTTTCCTGGGTGGTAACTCCTAAGATAGAACATTACATTGTGTAACTACAGCAACTACATTTTTCCCTAAATGCATCACTTTGCACTTGTCCATGTTAAATTTCATCTGCCATTTGGAAGCCCAATCTTCCAGTCTTGCAAGGTTCTCCTGCAATTTATCATAATCTGTTTAAGATTTAACTACTCTGCATAATTTTGTGTCATCTGCAAATTTAATTACCTCACTCATCGTACCTCTTTCCAGATCATTTATAAATATATTAAAAAGCACTAGTCCAAGTACAGATCCCTGAGGCTTCCACTGTTCACCTTTTTCGACAGTCAAAACAGACCATTTAATCCTACTATGTTTCCTGTCCTTTAACCAGCTTGCAATCCACAAAAGGACATCGCCTCCTATTCCATGACTTTTAGTTTTCTTAGAAGCTTCTCATGTGGGACTTTGTCGAATGCCTTCTGAAAATCCAAATACACCACATCTACCGATTCACCTTTGTCCACATGTTTATTCACCCCTTCAAAAAAATGTAGGAGATTTGTGAGGCAAGACTTCCCTTGGGTAAATCCATGTTGGCTGTGTCCCATCACTTGGTTAAGTAGAAACTCCTTTACAGTTAAACCACCAGCTCTAGACCTGAGTAATTTTTTAAATTACTCCCTCAAATCAAGTACAGGATTTAGTTATCTAGCTAGATGAAAATCTTACTATGAAAAAGTTTACCAATAAATTAATTAATATAGGCTACCCAAGTTGCATATATTATATTAGTTGAAACTTTATTAACTTTCGAGGTCCTCCGTACTGTATTGCAAACTCTAATTTTCTCAAACCTGGAGTTTACTCGGTTTTCCTGCATGTCTCTTAAAACCATTACAATTATTACAAAATGTATCAGCAAGACTTTTATTAGGAACTAGGAAATTTGATCACATTATACCTTCGTTGATTTCAATGCACTGGCTGCCAGTACAATCCCGAATCTATTTTAAATTATTAACGTAAATATTCATAAGAACATAAGATATGCCATACTGGGTCAGATCAAGGGTCCATCAAGCCCAGTATCCTGTTTCCAACAGTGGCCAATCCAAGTCACAAGTACCTGGCAAGTACCAAATATTAGATAAATCTCAAGCTACTATTGCTTATTCATTACCGTAACAGCAGTTTATGGATTTTTCCTCTAGGAACTTATCCAAACCTTTTTTAAACCCAGTTACATTAACTGCTGTAACCACATCCTCTGGCAATGAATTCCAGAGATTAATTATGTGCTGAATGAAAAATAATTTTTTTCAATTTGTTTTAAATGAGCTACTTGCTAACTTCATGGCATGCCCTCTAGTCCTATTATCTGAGAGAGTAAATAACTGATTTACATTAACTTGTTCAAGTTCTTTATTGATTTTGTAGGCCTCTATCATATCCCCTCTCAGTTGTCTCTTCTCCAAACTGAACAGCCCTAACTTCCTTAGCCTTTCCTCATAGGGTAGCCATTCCATGCCCCTTATCATTTTGGTTGCCCTTCTCTGCACTTTCTCCAGTGCAGCTATATCCTTTTTGAGATGCAGTGACCAGAACTGCACACAATATTCAAGGTGTGGTCTCACCATGGAGCATTACAGAGGAATTATGACATCCTTCATTTTATTTGCCATTTCCTTCTTAATAATTCCTAACATTCTGTTTGCTTTTTTGATCGCCACAACACACTGGGCCAACAATTTCAATGTATTATCCACTATGACGCCTAGATCTCATTCATTCCAGTAACACCGGTATGATAGGTGTGACATTACAAACATACACACCTCAGCGAATACTAAGATCTCAAAATAAAGGTCTACTGGTGGTTTCCACAATATGGAGCACACATCTGATGCAAGTATGAGATAGTTTGTTTTCCACAGCAGGCCCAAAACTTTGGAATTCTTTACCTGAGATGTTACGATTGATACCAAATAGAAAAAGAGCTAAAAACATGGATTTTCAAAAATGCTTATAACCTAAGAACATCAGAATGCAGAGAACTACAATAACAAGAAAGACATGAGATACTAATTGAAGCATGAGGAAGAAATTTAACAAGAGAATATAAAAATCTCAAGACAACGTTCTGACTAATATGTAAAATCTGTTATATTATCTTATTGTTCTGTACTTCTCACCTTATGTCCTAGATCTTTAGTTAATATGTATTGGAATTTCTGTAGCCCTCATTATTTGCTAATTTATAACTATGAATGTTACTTTTGTAAACCGTTGTGATCTTTACATGGAACAACAGTATATAAAATGTGTAAATAAATAAATAAATAAATAGATAGATAGATAGATAGATAGATAGATCCCTTGGTCAGGTCCTCCACTCCCCAGGTTGTTTGGGACTGTGAAGCATCACTCACAGCCCCCGGGAAGGGAGTGAGAGAGGGAGACATGGTCATTGCCCAACGGTGACATCTGGTGGCTGGATTCAGGGCCCAAAATTGCAGGATTCTGGAAAAAGCCCTGATGGCTAAGGGCCATTGCTGCAATGACCAACTAATTATGTTGGGTGGGGGAGGGGAAGGTGAAATATAAAATAGGAGGAAATTCCTTGAGTAATTGCGACCAAAGGCTCATGACATCAGAATCCCAGCACTAGTTCCGATTAAGCTAGAAGCCCAGGGAAGTATTTACATTTGTGCTTTTTATGTGCTTTTTAGAAAACAAGAAGCACAAAATATTTCTTAATTCCCTCACACACAGGACAAGTCAATTTATACAGGGATCTTTTTAACTTTCAAATGACCAGCAAAGCAAGAATCATAAAAATATTGACAAGAAATGGAAATCAAAAGAGAACTGAGCTTAAAGTGATTCTATGCATACTTTCAATCTTAAAATATACAGTATGATGACTGGTGGGCCAAGATTAGATTCTTGCTAGAAGCAGGCAGATTTGCAAAAGGGGCTGTATGTAAAAATGAAACATGGCTTCTTGTTGGTGTTTGTAAAAAATGTGTCATTGGCCAGCCATGCCATGAAACTGAAATTATACCAAAACATGTACACAAACAAACCTTCAGAAGCTTAATGAAACAAATTGTGTGGCATGCATAACACATAATACTGATACAAGAGCTGTAAGCATTGTTCACAAATATTTCCTCCACATATCCCTTGCCCTGAAACATGCTTAGGCGAAGAAACAGGAACTATTACTGCTCTGTTCATGATAAACGTATGGCCTGACTTTCATGAAAGTTAAACACTCTTCAAATTTTGGGGTGTGTCACCATAAATTGACTTTTCTATGATCAATGTAGTCCTTTATAACTTGTGAGACAACATTTTTTCATATTATAAACACAAAATTCTACATTCAGCAGTTACCTTAACAAGTTTAGGAGAGGGGATTATGAAATATTTTGTGCTTCTTGTTTTCTGAAGAGCACATGAAAAGCAAAAATGTAAATGCATACTTGCATGCTTTGCCATTGTAGTCATTGATTAAGAATAAGGGCTTAGAGGCTAACCAAAGACAAATGAGCTCATTTCTCAGAAACCCCTCCTCTCACTTCTAATTTGGTTTACGCCTGCTTTGTCTTGACTGTCACACAGTTTGAAGGTAATATGGATTGTTTTTATTAGAATTTCTCAATTGAAAAATCAGACAACTTCAATATTCCCTCTAATTATTGAAAGGCTACTGGTGCATTTAAAACAGATAAGAGAACATACCTTTTTTTTTACTCAATGCATAATTAAAGCTTAGCGATTTATTGCCAAAGGATATGTAACTGCATTTAAAAAAGGTTTGGACAAGTTCCTGGAGGAAAAGTTTATAATCCATTATTAAGGTAGAGTTGCAGAAATCCACTTCTTATCTCCGGGATAAGCATCATAGAATGCCACAGAGGCATTCATGGAGCGGGATGCCAGTGGCCAGTAGTTGGTGTTCCACCTTCACGGAGCGGAAGGATGGAGGGCTGCTATTTCCAAAAAAAAAATAAATAAATAAAAACAGGGGTGGGTAAGAGTATGGGGCAAGGGGGTGGCCTGCTTGTTACAGCAGTTGCTACCCCCAATTGAGCTGGATGTCACTTGGATGCAGATTCAAAGCTGCTCTCTAAATTGGGTGGAGGGGAATTAGGGCTGGAGGGTACTGGAAGCCAATAGTAACAGGTGGGAGAGAGAAAAAGGGGAAAAAAATGGATAAAGTGCGTAGCTTGCTGGGCAGACTTGATGGGCCATTTGGTCTTCTTCTGCCATCATTTCTATGTTTCTATGTTTCTATGTTTCTATGTATCTACCCTTCGGGATCTTGCCAGGTACTTGTGACCTGGATTGGCCATTGATGGAAACAGGATACTGGGTTTGATGGACCCTTGGTTTGACCCACAAATTCTTAATTATTTTGAAATTTTTTACTGATGCTTGTGAAATTAAAAAAATAAAACTCAAATGACTTTGTTACGTTTGCCACAGTGGCGTAGGTACGGGTGGGCCTGAGTGGGCATTGGCCCACCCACTTTCCTTTCAGGCCCACCCAAATTTCTTTGCAAGACACTGCAGCCAATAAAAAGCAGGCAGCATCAGCAGGCACCCAAGGGAGAAAAAAAAAAATAAAACCAGCTGGTGTGTTGCGGCTTCCGGTGTCCCACACCCCAGAATTACTTCCCTTTACCTTCTTCCTGCCCCCGCGGGCCAATGGGAAACCTCGTCTCTTCTTCCTTCCCCCGCGGGCCAATGGGAAACCTCCTCCCTTCTTCCTGCCCCCGTGGGCCAATGGGAAACCTCCTCCCTTCTTCCTGCCCCCGCGGGCCAATCGGAAGCCTTCTTCCTGCCAGTGGAAGGAGGAAGCCTCTGATTGGCCAGTGGGGCAGGAAGAAGGGGGCATCGGGCTGGGAGGAGTGGCAGTGTTCAAGCCATGGACTGGAAGTGCAGGGCAGGGAGGTGACTGGGGTGTGTGAGAGACAGAGACTGGGCAGGGAAGTGACTGGGGTGTGTGTGTGAGAGACAGACTCTGGGCAGGGAAGTGACTGGGGTGTGTGTGAGAGACAGTCTGGGCAGGGAAGTGACTGGGGTGTGTGTGAGAGACAGAGACTAGGCAGGGAGGTGACTTGGGTGTGTGTGAGAGACAGAGTCTGAGCAGGGAAGTGACTGGGGTGTGTGTGAGAGACAGAGTCTAGGCAGGGAAGTGACGGGTGTGTGTAAGAGACAGAGTCTGGGTAGGAAGGTGACTGGGGTGTGTGTGAGAGACAGAGACTGATCGTAGGGTTTAATTGGTGTGTGTGTGCAGGGCAGGTGCTTCCATTAGGCAAACTAGGCGGTGACCTAGGGTGCCACAATTTTGGGAGGGTTTGCAAACTCCCACCAGCACAAGAGGTCCTGCGACAAATCCAATACCAAAGGAGGGGGCGTTGTGCCGGAGCTGCTGCCAATACGTAATCCAGGGGAGGGGTTGCATTATTGAAGGTTCGCCTAGGGTGCCAAATACTCTTGCACCGGCCTTGTGTGTGTGACTTGTGGGCCCTAAAGAAGAAGACCGTAAGGACAGAACTTCAGCAGCCGCTGCTGCTCCTGGTATGTGCTTTCAAGGGAAAGGAGTAAGAGAGTTGCTGGAGATGGTAAGTAAAAGTGGCATTTTAAGTTTATTTTTCTTGATTGACTGCCATTTTAATTATTGAGTATTATGTGATGTGTCTGCTGTTTTGAAATATTTTATTGATATTTGGACAATTTTTAATAATTTTTACGAGTTTTGTTAGATGTTATTCTGTTCATCAGCTGTTTTGATACATTTATTAGTATAGTTTTACAGTTATTTTTGTGTGGGGCTCTATAGCAGCTTGGCTTGTTCTGTTTTCCTAATAGGAAGTGAATTAGTTTTTAGGACCTGATTTAATATTTGTAGTGTTGCCTTTTCATAGATAGGGTTGTTATATGTTCCATAATGCAGGTGTAACTTTGTGCAGATTAGTTTGTGTGCATTATTGCAGATCCTGGGACTGTGTTAGGTGCTATATTTCTCTTTCCATTTCTCCAGGTTTGCACTGCATGCAGAGTGGCTTTTTTTGGTTTTCCATTCCAGTTTCTATCTCCATATTTATAATGTGTGGTCTTTCTGTACTTTGAAGGTCGGTTCTGTGTGTGTGCCCGAGGTGAGGTATTTTACTAACATGTAGGCAATTGTATCAATCTTATTTATGGATGCAGAGTGTATGTTTACATGATGGTAGCTTAGTAAATGACAGGGCTGGATAGCCTTTTTCTCCTGTCTACCCAGTTATCCTCTCCACACTGCTAAGGATACATCCCAGCTGTCAGCCAAAGGGAGTGACCACCTTCAAGACATCTCTTTATCCAGAACAGTCTTTTTTTCTGTTCTTCCTTTGTAAAGACATTGGGATGAATGTCAGGAGCCCCTGGACTCGATTCAGCAAATGTCAGCATCAGAGGAAGACTAAAACTAAATAGTTGAGCCATAGGAAAGGAAAAGAAGTCTTCAAAGGTAACTTATCTGTTTTATTGATACAGATTAATAAGGCATTTGCTCAATTATGGTAAATATTTTGGTACAGCATTCCAGAGGGTTTTAAAACATCTCACAGAATACTGTGATGTATGATGAGATATCTGTCTTTATAGTAGACTAGTATATGGTTCTTTGTAAGTTAAACGATACTGCCACTTGAGATCTCTCTAAGTATAATTGAAATGCTTCCATATTAGGTTTAGCATTGGTAGCTGCTTGAAGTAATTGAGTTTAAAATATTAAAAGTATAACAGCTGTAGCAGATTATGCCACTGCCATCATCATCGGGGCCTTCCTCTTGGCCTCACGGCAGGAACAACTCTCCATGGCGCACATCGATGATGTCACATGGCCAGATATCTAAACCCCGGCGTACAACACTGCATGGCCTCAGCAATAGGTCGATTACCTAGCCTAATAAAGTGAGTTGCTGCATCTCTTCAGCCTTGCCCAGCCTGCCTTTACCTCTTCAGCATCGCTCTAGCTACCGATTCCTACCTTTAGATGGATTACTGGTATCGACCTCAGTCTGGACTCTTGTTATCTTTGCCTGCCACCTACCTCTGACCTCAACCTGACCTCAGATCTGCCTTTGCCCCAGAGACTGCCTCTTAAGACCTGCCAGCCCCCGGAACCCAAAGGCTCAACCTGAGGGGAAAGGATTTGGTACAGGTGAAGCTCCAGTTTCTGCACCATCTGCTCTGGCAACTGGCTGTGAGGACCTACTGGGCCTCCCCTACAGGCTGTGCCAAACTCTCCCCAACAGAAGGGTCCACAATCCTAGCAGACCTTTTAAATATTGGATGTTCTGTTCATCAGATGTTTTGAAATATTTATTTCTTAGTACAGTTTTACTATTATAATTGATGCAACTGAAGTTTTATACTTATTGATTTTATTGTTTGATGTTTTATGAGGAATGGTGATGTTTTTGAACATAAGAACATGCCATACTGGGTCAGACCAAGGGTCCATCAAGCCCAGCATCCTGTTTCCAACAGTGGCCAATCCAGGCCTTAAGAACCTGGCAAGTACCTAAAAACTAAGTATATTCCATGTTACTGTTGCTAGTAATAGCAGTGGCTATTTCCCAAGTCAACTTAATTAATAGCAAGTAATGGACTTCTCCTCCAAGAACTTATCCAATCCTTTTTTAAACATAGCTATACTAATTGCACTAACCACATCCTCTGGCAACAAATTCCACAGTTTAATTGTGCGCTGAGTGAAAAAGAACTTTCTCCGATTAGTTTTAAATGTGCCACATGCTAACTTCATGGAGTGCCCATTAGTCTTTCTATTATCTGAAAGAGTAAATAACCGATTCACATCTACCCATTCTAGACCTCTCATGATTTTAAACACCTCTATCATATCCCCCCTCAGTCGTCTCTTCTCCAAGCTGAAAAGTGCTAACATCTTTAGTCTTTCCTCATAGGGGAGCTGTTCCATTCCCCTTGTCATTTTGGTCGCCCTTCTCTGTTCCTTCTCCATCGCAATTATATCTTTTTTTAGATGCGGCGACCAGAACTGTACACAGTATTCAAGGTGCGGTTTCACCATGGAGCGATACAGAGGCATTATGACATTTTCCATTTTATTCACCATTCCCTTTCTAATAATTCCCAACATTCTGTTTGCTTTTTTGACTGCCGCAGCACATTGAACCGACGATTTCAATGTGTTATCCACTATGACGCCTAGATCTCTTTCTTGGGTGGTAACACCTAATATGGAACCTAACATTGTGTAACTATAGCATGGGTTATTTTTCCCTATATGCATCACCATGCACTTATCCACATTAAATTTCATCTGCCATTTCGATGCCCAGTTTTCCAGTCTCACAAGGTCTTCCTGCAATTTATCACAATCTGCTTGTGATTTAACTACTCTGAACAATTTTGTATCATCTGCAAATTTGATTACCTCACTCATCGTATTTCTTTCCAGATTATTTATAAATATATTGAAAAGTAAGGGTCCCAATACAGATCCCTGAGGCACTCCACTGCCCACTCCCTTCCACTGAGAAAATTGTCCATTTAATCCTACTTTCTGTTTCCTGTCTTTTAGCCAGTTGTAATCCACAAAACGACATCGCCACCTATCCCATGACTTTTTACTTTTCCTAGAAGCCTCTCATGAGGAACTTTGTCAAACGCCTTCTGAAAATCTAAGTTCACTACATCTACCGGTTCACCTTTATCCACATGTTTATTAACTCCTTCAAAAAAGTGAAGCAGATTTGTGAGGCAAGACTTGCCTTGGGTAAAGCCATGCTGACTTTGTTCCATTAAACCATGTCTTTCTATATGTTCTGTGATTTTGATATTTAGAATAGGGATGTGAATCGTGTGCCTGATCGTCTTAACGATCGAAATCGTCTGGCAGGAGAAGAAAATCGTGTTTGGCACGATTTTTTAGTTAAAAAATCGGGTTTTCCGATTAGTGCGCACTAACGGGAAGTTAGTGCGCGCTAACAGAAAATGATACAATTTGACACTTTCAGGTCAGTTAAGGTCAGTTTAGGAATGAATATGTATTCCTATTGGCTGCCCTCTTATTTATTCATGTTACCAAGGTTGCCACTAACAATATATGGGGGATGGGAAATGGAAACGGTTGGTAGCTTGACAAAAAAAGTAATGTGATCAGTCAATGTGACTAGAACTTGTGCCCTATCCCTGATACCGGGAGTGTTGTGATCTTCCTGCATGCAGTGCCGTATCCCTGATACCGGGAGTGTTGTGATCTTCCTGCACGCAGTGCCCTATCCCTGATACCAGGGGTGTTGTGATCTTCCTGCACTCAGTGCCATATCCCTGATACCGGGAGTGTTGTGATCTTCCTGCACACAGTGCCCTAACCCTGATACCGGGAGTGTTGTGATCTTCCTGCACGCAGTGCCCTATCCCTAATACCGGGAGTGTTGTGATCTTCCTGCACTCAGTGCCCTATCCCTGATACCGGGAGTGTTGTGATCTTCCTGCACGCAGTGCCCTATCCCTGATACCGGGAGTGTTGTGATCTTCCTGCACTCAGTGCCCTATCCCTGATACCGGGGGTGTTGTGATCTTCCTGCACTCAGTGCCCTATCCCTGAAACCGGGAGTGTTGTGATCTTCCTGCATGCAGTGCCGTATCCCTGATACCGAGAGTGTTGTGATCTTCCTGCACGCAGTGCCATATCCCTGATACCGGGAGTGTTGTGATCTTCCTGCACACAGTGCCCTATCCCTGATACCGGGAGTGTTGTGATCTTCCTGCACTCAGTGCCCTATCCCTGATACCGGGAGTGTTGTGATCTTCCTGCATGCATTGCCGTATCCCTGATACCGGGGGTGTTGTGGTCTTCCTGCACACATCCCGGTATCAGGGATAGGGCACTGCGTGCAGGAAGATCACAACACTCCCGGTATCAGGGATAGGGCACTGAGTGCAGGAAGATCACAACACGCCCGGTATCAGGGATATGGCACTGAGTGCAGGAAGATCACAACACCCCTGGTATCAGGGATAGGGAACTATGTGCAGGAAGATCACAACACTCCCGGTATCAGGGATAGGGCACTATGTGCAGGAAGATCACAACACTCCCGGTATCAGGGATAGGGCACTATGTGCAGGAAGATCACAACACTCCCGGTATCAGGGATAGGGCACTGAGTGCAGGAAGATCACAACACGCCCGGTATCAGGGATATGGCACTGAGTGCAGGAAGATCACAACACCCCTGGTGATAGGGAACTATGTGCAGGAAGATCACAACACTCCCGGTATCAGGGATAGGGCACTATGTGCAGGAAGATCACAACACTCCCGGTATCAGGGATAGGGCACTGCGTGCAAGAAGATCACAACACTTCCGGTATCAGGGATAGGACACTGCGTGCAGGAAGATCACAACACTCCCTGTATCAGGGATAGGGCACAAATTCTAGTCACATTGACTGATCACATTACTTTTTTTGTCAAGCTACCAACCGTTTCCATTTCCCATCCCCCCAACCATCACATCAGTGGGAACCTTGGTAACATCAATAAATAAGAGGGCAGCCAGCCAATAGGAATACATATTCATTCCTAACTGACCTGAAAAGTGTCAATTTGTATCATTTTCCGTTAGTGCGCACTAACCCGATTAACGATTTTTTAACGATAAATCGGGGGAATTCCTATTGTATCGCGTTCTTTAACGATTTATGACGATTTTAAAATTATCGGACGATAATTTTAATCGTTGAAAAACGATTCACATCCCTAGTTTAGAACACTTTCCACTATTTTTCCTGGCACTGAAGTCAGGCTAACCGGTCTGTAGTTCCCCGGTTCGCCCCTGGAGCCCTTTTCTTAAATATTGGGGTTACATTAGCTATCCTCCAGTCTTCAGTACAATGGATGATTTTAATGATAGGTTACAAATTTTTACTAATAGGTCTGAAATTTCATTTTTGAGTATTTCTGTTGTTGCACTGCATACAGAGTCTGGCTTGTTGTAGTGTCAGTTTTTAAAGTCTGGATCGCCAGAAGAAGCTAGGCTTATTTCGGCTGCAAAGAGGGGCCCGGGATAGAAATTGAAACTGAGAGTGTGTTAAAGAGTGTGAAACAGAGACTGAGCGAAAGTGAGAAGAGAGTTTGAGAGAGACAGAGAGAGACTGTTATGATCTGAGGTGTGGACCCTTGGTCTGGCGATGACTGATTAGACCACCATCGGTAGGCGAGGCCGATCCTCGGGATTGCAGGTAGGAATGAAGAAGATCTGGATGCAGGCGCCTCCTGCTGGTCGAGACAACAATAGCTGACGCCTTCAGCGGGTCTAGGAGCCAACCCCGAGGATCTATTAAGAAATTCAGTCCAGTAGTCGCGAGCCAGAGATATCCGCAGCCAGTCCAGGGATCGAGAGCCAGAGATGTCCGCAGCCAGTCCAAGGATTGAGAGCCAGAGATGTCCGCAGCCGATCCAGGGGTCGAGAGCCAGAGATGTCCGCAGCCGGTCCAGGGGTTGAGAGCCAGAGATGTCCGCAGCCAGTCCAGGAATCGAGAGCCAGAGAGTATCGTCACCAAGCCAGGGATCAAAGAACCAGGGGAAACATCAGCCGGACCAGGAATCAACACAGGAAGACAATCAGGAACCAGGAACAGAACAAACCCAGGAGCCAAGAAGTCAAGGCAAGGTCTGAGAGTACAGACCTTGCTTAAATAGTCCCAGCCAATGAGAGTGCAGCAGGAAGGAACCAGCTCACATCCTGTGAGTGTTCCTTTAAATTAGGAACGGCTGCTGCTGCTGAGGGAGCACAAGCTGTCCGCCTCAGTGCCGATGGTCCGTCCGGCCCCTGGGGGCAGCAGTAAGTTCCGGTTGCGGCTTGCCGCGGCCGGTATTCATAACAGTACCCCCTCCTTTAGGCCTCCCCCTAGAAGGCTTGGGTTTTTCCAGCTGGTTGGTATGAAAATTCTTGAGAAGATCCTTGTCCAGGATATTAGTAGCAGGTTCCCAGGAGTTCTCCTCAGGCCCAAATCCTTCCCACGCCAAGAGATACTCCCATCTACGGCCTCGTCTCCGAACATCGAGAACCTCTCGGACTTGACACGTCGGGTCTTCCTTCAGCTGAACGTGTGATGACACAGGAACCTTCCGAGATGGCCATTTGAGGAGCAATGGTTTCAACAGGGATACATGAAAAACCTTGTGGATGCAAAGGGAGGTAGGTAGGCGTAGTTGGTAAGTTACAGGGCCGATCTGTTTAGTCACTGGAAAAGGACCGATATACCGGGGAGCCAATGTCATAGAGGGGACCCTCAAACGAATGTTCCTGGTGCTCAGCCACACCTTATCGCCCGGATGAAATTGCGGTGCAGGTCTCCGATGTCTGCGAACTTCTTAGCCGTAAGAGCTGCTTTACGGAGCATGCGTCGAGTGTGCACCCATAACTGCTTGAACTGTGTGGCAGTAAGTTGAGCCGCCGGAGAGGGCACCGCCAGGGGTAGAGGCACCGGTGGTGTAGGTTGATAGCCAAACACAACTTGAAACGGGGAGGATCCGGTCGATGTACAAGTGTGGTAGTTATGTGAAAACTCCGCCCACGGCAACAACGCCGCCCAGTCATCCTGTCGAGTATTAACATAAGACCATAGGAACTGTTTAAAAGTACGATTAGTTCGTTCTACTTGACCATTGGCTTGCGGATGGAAGGCGGTAGTGAAATCTAAAGCAATTTGAAATTTGGCACAAAGATTCCGCCAGTATTGGGCGGTGAATTGTGAACCTCGATCGGAAGTAATGTGCAGAGGTAGGCCATGAAGCCGGAATATATGTGACATAAATAGTTGAGCCAGACGAGGAGCAGAGGGAAGGGCAGGCAGGGGTGTAAAATGAGCCATTTTAGAGAAACGATCAATCACCACCCAGATAACTGTGTGTCCTTCAGAAGCAGGTAAATCAACCACAAAGTCGGTGGAGATATGCGTCCAAGGTTTGGTCGGCGCCGGCAATGGTTGTAATCGTCCCCACGGCCTCCACACCGGATTCTTATGTTGGGCACAAACGGGACAGGAGTCTACGTACGCATGAATGTCTTTGTACATCCCAGGCCACCAGTAGAATCGTTGAAGGAGGTCCTGTGTTCTCTTGCGTCCAGGATGTCCAGCGATTGGGAATCATGTCCCCATTTCAGTACCCTGTTGCGGAGTCTGCTGGGAACCATGGTTTTCCCCATCGGAACAGAGACGGTAGCTGCAAGAATGATACGGGCTGGATCGATGATATTCTGCAAAGTCTCTTCTCCATCCTCGCAGACAAAGGACCGGGATAGTGCATCCACTTTGATATTCTTACTTGCAGGTCGATACCGGAGTTCAAAATCAAAACGTGAAAAAAATAATGCCCAGCGAGCTTGCCGCGGGTTAAGACGTTGAGCTTGTTGTAAGTAAATCAGATTTTTGTGATCAGTAAAGATAGTGATTCTGTGTTGGGCCCCTCTCCAGCCATTGTCGCCATTCTTCCAATGCGAGTTTAATGGCCAATAATTCTTTGTCGCCAATAGCATAGTTGCGCTCAGCAGAAGAAAATTTTCTTGAAAAATATGAACAGGGATGAGACGTACCTTTCGCATCATACTGGCTTAATACTGCTCCTACTCCCTCGGTGGATGCATTGACTTCAACAGTAAATGGGCGACTTGGGTCAGGATGGCGGAGACAGGGCTGTTGTAAAAATGAGTCCTTAAGAGCCTGAAATGCTTCCTCTGCGGCTGTGGGCCAACTGGTGAGAATAGCTCCTTTACGTGTGAGTACGATTAGTTCGTAAGTGGTGCCGCTAATTTGGAAAAGTTTTTAATGAAATGTCTGTAATAATTGGCAAAACCAAGAAATCTTTGCAAAGCCTTTAGACCCTTCGGTTGTGACCACTCTTGTATGCTTTTTACTTTAGCTGGGTCCATTTGGAAACCTCGTTTGGAAATAATGTAACCCAAGAATGGCAAAGACTCTGTTTCAAAAACACATTTCTCCAGTTTAGCATACAATCGATGGTCCCTGAGTCATTGTAATACTTGTAGCACGTGTTGGCGATGAGTTAGTAGGTCTTTAGAAAAAATCAAAATGTCATCAAGATATACCACAACACAGGTATACAACAGGTCTCTAAAGATTTCATTAATAAAATTTTGAAAAACCGCAGGAGCATTAGTTAAACCAAACGGCATTACCAAGTATTCATAATGTCCATCTCTGGTGTGGAACGCAGTCTTCCATTCATCCCCTTCTTGAATTCGTACCAAATTGTATGCACCACAGAGATCCAATTTGGAAAAAATTTGAGCTCCTTGCAGACGGTCAAATAATTCCGCAATGAGAGGCAAGGGATACCGATCCTTGATGGTAATAGCATTGAGTCCTCTATAGTCGATGCAAGGGCGTAAAATCCCGTCTTTTTTTTCCACAAAGAAAAATCCAGCCCTCACAGGCGAGGTGGAACGCCGGATAAATCCTTTTTGCAGATTGTCCTGAATATATTCGGTCATGGCTCGAGTTTCAGCAGCAGACAAGGGGTAAACTCGCCCACGTGGAGGTGTGGAACCAGGCACCAACTTGATTGTGCAGGCGAACGCCCGATGAGGAGGCAAGGCATCGGCCGCTTTCTTAGAGAATACATCTGCAAATTGTTTATAGGGAGTGGGTAATTCCCCTAGAATCGAGGCACAGATATAATTGGAAGCGGAACCGGAGTCCTTCAAACAAGTCCCAGAACATTCAGGACCCCACTGTGTCAGCCGTAAGGAAGCCCAATCAAATTGTTGTGGCGTTGCAACCAAGGTATGCCCAATACTACAGGATGAATGGCTCTCTCAAGGACATAGAAGGTAATTTGTTCAGAATGGTCCAGTGCAATAAAACAGTCCAGAGGTTCCGTCTGATGCGTAATCCTGCCGGGTAAAGGTTCCCCGTGGATGGAGGAAATGACTAGAGGTTTTTGACAAAGTCGGACTGGGATGTGGAGTTTATCCACAAGTGTTGCAGAATGAAGTCTCCTCCGGCTCCTGAATCCACTAGAGCCAAGGTGGTAAATTCCCGTCCGTTCATATGAAGAGTTACTGGTAGAGTGAGTGGGGGTTTTGGAGAAGAAAGGCTCAGGGAAACGCCCCCCAACGTCCCTAGGCTTTGAAGTTTCCCGGACAAATAGGGCAGTTTGCTAAACGATGTCCGGAACCACCACAGTATAAGCAAAGCCCAGATCTGCGCCATCTCAAGCGTTCCTCCGGAGTCAAAGGACCCCTTCCGAGCTGCATAGGTTCATCCCTGGGACCCTCACTGGTAGGGGTTTCCCGAGAAGTCGTAGTGGCGGGCGGAGGGGCCTGGGAAAACGTAGACCGTCTCCTCCAGTTACCACCCTCTCGTGCTCTCTCTTGTAGCCTACGGTCGATCCCGGTGGCCAATTCAATGGTGCCATTTAAGGAAGATGGAAGTTCTTGAGTGGCCAACTCGTCTTTGATTTTAGCAGTAAGTCCTTCTAGATAGATGGTCCGAAGAACACTCTCCTCCCAATGGAGTTCGTTGGCTAAAGTGCGGAAGTCGATATTGTAATCCGTGAGAGAACGTCCTCCTTGACGGAGATGAAGTAAATCAGTAGCGGCAGCAGCTTGTTTCCCAGGTTCCTCAAAGGTAGTCCAAAACAGTTCAATAAATTGAGAGTAGTTCTGCAACACAGGATCCGATCGTTGCCATAAAGGAGAGGCCCAGGTGAGAGCTTTGCCTTCCAACAGGGACAGAATGTATGTGGTTTTGGTGACGTCATCTGGAAAGAAGGGTGATTGTAGTCGGAAATGCATCATGCATTGATCCAAAAAACCCAGGCAGAGACGGGGATCTCCGGCGTATCGTGGTGGTGCTGGAAGTGGAAGAACTGGACGGAGGCTGCTCGGTGCTGGGAGTGGAACAGGTGCGACCGGTGGAGCTGTGGCAGACATACCTGGCTGGTTGGCCACCACCGCATCAAGCTGAGCGTTGAGCCGCTCCATGGAGGAGGCCATGGATTCGAGCATACTCTGTTGCTCCATGATTTTCTGAGCCAGGCCTGGAATGGCTTGTAAAGCTGAGGCCTCTGCCGGGTCCATGGCCTTGACTTACTGTTATGATCTGAGGTGTGGACCCTTGGTCCGGCGATGACCGATTAGGCCACCGTCGGTAGGCGAGGCCGATCCTCGGGATTGCAGGTAAGAATGAAGAAGATCTGGATGCAGGCGCCTCCTGCTGGTCGTGTAATCCATATGCTGGCGCCTCCAGTGGGTCGAGACAACAATAGCTGACGCCTTCAGCGGGTTGAGGAGCCAACCCCGAGGATCTCTTAAGAAGTTCAGTCCAGTAGTCACGAGCCAGAGATGTCCGCAGCCAGTCCAGGGATCGAGAGCCAGAGATATCCACAGCCAGTCCAGGGATGGAGAGCCAGAGATGTCCGCAGCCGATCCAGGGGTCGAGAGCCAGAGATGTCCGCAGCCGGTCCAGGGGTCGAGAGCCAGAGATGTCCGCAGCCAGTCCAGGAATCGAGAGCCAGAGAGTATCGTCACCAAGCCAGGGATCAAAGAACCAGGGGAAACGTCAGCCGGACCAGGAATCAACACAGGAAGACAATCAGGAACCAGGAACAGAACAAACCCAGGAGCCAAGAAGTCAAGGCAAGGTCTGAGAGTACAGACCTTGCTTAAATAGTCCCAGCCAATGAGAGTGCAGCAGGAAGGAACCAGCTCACATCCTGTGAGTGTTCCTTTAAATTAAGTGCCAGAGCCGCCCGCGCGGCCCTAGCAGAAGTCAGGGGGCGGAGCTTAGCCGCGCGGAAAGAAACGCCGCGGCCATCTTGGAACGGCCGTGGCTGCTGCCGCTGAGGGAGCACAAGTGGTCCGCCTCAGTGCCGACGGTCCGTCCGGCCATTGGGGGCAGCGGTAAGTCCCGGACACGGCTTGCCGCGGCCGGTATTCATAACAGAGACAGAGTCTCTATTTATTATATGTTCATTATTGAAAAAACAATAAACATTAAAAAAGATAGAATGAGGAGAGGCAGCACAGTAATTGTTCATATAGGGCAGCAAAAAAGCTATCACCAGCCCTGGAGACATCAGCAATGATACAGTGATTGTTACTGAACTTTATAAAAATTAGTAGGTACTGAGAAAGTAAGTACTAGAGCAGGCCTGGGGAGTTAGATGGAAGACAAGGAGAAGGGAAAGAGAAAAGTCACACACACTAGAGAAGCCTCCACTGGAACAAAAATGAGATAAAATAGGGGTCAGCAATCTAGAATGTTTGACAGATTTTATTTGGAATAACTCTCCATAAAGAACTTCTTTAATTTGAAATGGATAAGGGAATGATTCGTTCACACAATCTTCTTCAAAAACAAGAACTAAAATATGTTTTTTTCTTATGATTATTTGGGCATGTAAGGACTTCTCTTTTTATGAATTTCCTTCCATTTATAAAAGTTCTAATTCTGAAGACAAAAGCTATGAGTTTTGTGCATTAAATACCACTAACGGGCTTTTAGGCTGAGGCTTCTTGAACCACAACCTTTTTTTTTATTCAGACTAGGGTAATGTAAAAGAGTCATACAGAGTCTACTTAAAGGATATAATGTCAAAGTACTTCCACTTTCTGTTCTAAAACATGAGGAAGAATTGTGCAAGAAAGATATTAGAGCAAAAAAAAAAAAATTTACTACAGGTAATCAAAGGAGTTCCATAGAATACGAGGAAAACCATTAAAGAACTAATGGAATTTTAGCACTATGCCAAGGTTCAAAGAACACACCACAGAAGCATGGTTATGGAAACCCAACTGTAAATCTATCCTGGGAATCCAATTACAAGAAAAATTGGTTTTATAGAATTAATATAATACTAAGGAATCTGCCAATATCACAACAACCAAGAAATACTGTACAAGATTAAGCTAATCTTCCAAACTAGCAGCGAGAACTGATGGCAGCTCGAGTCGTAATTATGATCAGTAGTTCACTCTCAAGAGAGTAAGGCACAACTTCATGGCTGTGTTTCTTGGATGCAGCATGATGCCATAGGCACTTCAGACTAAGAACAGAGCTAAAGTTGTGCCTTACTCTCCTGAGAGTGAACTACTGGTGGTCATAATTACGACTCAAGCTGCCATAAGTTCTACAGACAGTTTGGAATAACATAGCCCCTGAAGCAGCCCACGTTGATGGGCGAAACTCGGCCCGATTCACTTCTGTTTTGTTTGCATTTCTCCTATTGTAAGCTGTCTTGACCCTTGAACAAGGCGACATATAAATAAATAATAAATAAAAAATAATTAAACATAAATTTTAGGTAAAAAAGCCAATGACCAATGGATATCCCGGAGAGCGAGAGAAATCCCCTGATTTTATTTTTCTTAAATCCACTCCTTTCACTTTTCTCCTTTTTTTTTTTTTTTTGGAAAAGGAAGGTACAAAGACTGGAACTTCTATCTCCCTTGAGGGGATAGGAATTGGACAGGCAGAAATGAATAGTTTCTACACTGTGCTAGGACTGGCAGCACCTTATTCCAGGGTGGGCTTTGACTGGTCTAGCAGATCTCAAGGAAAGGAAATCATCAGGTAAACTTAAATTTCACCTTCCTTATCTTCCTGCTAAACCAGGAAATACTCAAGCTACTACTCCCTCAGGCAAAAGGAAGAGAGTGCTGCCGCAAGGATGCCTGCTCCAAAGCTGTGTCTGCCCTGGCTGCTTCATTCAGTCTGCAATGTTTGGCAAAGTAATGTAAAGAGGACTAGTGGTTGCCCTAGAGAACCCTTCCAGGGCCACCAATGATACCTCCACCTAATGGAAGCACCAGCCCTGCATAGGAGTCTGAAGCCTTGAAACAGTTCACACTTTAGTTAACAATAAGAAGAGAAAAGATCCAAGGTTAATATGACTGCACCTGGAACCCAGTCGGTACCTGTTTTCTTCTGAGAGTGTAAGCTGAAGTGATTATTTTCTCACCCAGTTTGCAGATGTAGGGTTAGAAGCCGTCTCCCCTTTCTGCAGATTTCTGTGTAGAAAAAACATAACCTATCCACTTTCTGGAAGAGGTTCGTGAAATTCAGGCATCTTACCAGTATCGGTGGAGTTCAGGGTACTTCTTCCATGAATGGCCATCCCTAAAGGCTGGAAGAGACACCACCTTATTCGGAAGAAGCAGGGATATTACTTTGGGGAAAAAAAGGCAAGGTGTTTAAAAGAGCAATCCTTTCAGGATACTTGTCTTATTGGTTTGAAGGGAAGCCCTGTTAGGACCCTACAGACCAGAATGAGGACCCATTGCAGGCCTTCTGGCCCAAAAGGGGGTCTAAAATGCTTTGACCTTTTGCAAAAAATGGACAATGTCTAGATGTGCAGCTATTTGTCAGACCTCGATTGGCCCTAAGCTCATGGGAGGGCTTCTGGGTCAGACACGCTAGCATCCGGTTCCCCAGCTGCTGCTACCTCCGCTACTAAGCCTGCAGGAGGCTCTCCCAACTCAGACGGCCTTTCCTGGGAGGAAGAGCTGCTTCTTCCTGAGCTACCTGCTCCATGTCTTGCTCACAAATGGGGCAGAGGGAGCCGGCCACCATGGGAAACCTCCAAATGCCACAGGTCACGATTTTTTTCTCCCCCAACACTGATGTCGGCAATGACAGGGGCTGGGTTTGCATTGCAGAGATCAAACAGGTCCTCCTGTAGCTGCTGCGACTTTCTTAGCACCTGTACAGTCTGCTTCTAACCTTGCCACAGCTCTTGGCCCTAGCTGTGTTCTCACTAGAAATGTAACGCTGAGGGCATGGCGTGGTCCCTGCTAGCTTCCACAGCCTTCGATGCAGCTCTCACACTGCCGTGATATTGTCACGGCTATTCCCCACTGCCACAGTCAATAATCTAACTTGCTGTGAAGCTTCCATATATAGTCAAGGCTGTCTCCCCCACTGCGGATACTCACACAGCTACTGCCCTGGCGGGCTCCTTCCCCTGCGGTCCCCCCGTGGGGGGGTACTTACAAAGAAGCCGGGTGCAAGCAGGCCACTTAGAGCCCTGCAGATCCTCTCCCCTTGTATGGCTCCTTGTTTGCCTTTTTTAAAAAACTTCATGACAATAGCTTCCAGCACAGGAGAGAGAGGAGGAGTAGGGGAGTGGGTGGAATTTAGCCCCTACCTTACCAATCGCCTAGGTTACACAAACCTCAAGCAAGAGGAGAGGACCCCCTACCAGGGCTACTCTACCAGCCCCCCTAAGAGAACTGGGAGTGTGCCCAAGGGAAACTCAACCAAAAGAGGAAATAAAATTTAGTCCACTCTCAGGGAGCGGGCTACCACTGGGGGAGAAGCAGCTGCTAGAGACTGTTGCTCCAGGAGCCAACAGGCTCAATCAGTCTGAGGCAAACTCACAGGCAGCAGATAATAGACTTGTCCTCACTAGTCCGCAGTCTGCTTGAGACTGCGCAAGGACACACTTCCCTTATAGCCGACATGACATTAGAAGGGAAAAAGAAAAAGAAGGTGTTTCCTCTGTCTCCGGCAAATGAAAGGAGGTAAGAAAGTACAAATTAATAAAATCTATATATGCAAGCTAACAGATGCTGTGTGTGACATCTATGCATAAGAGATACCATATTGTGCTGGTTTTGTAAGGGGCTCATCAAGTAAAATTGAGTGCTTCCATCTGCTCCAATGTCAGATAATGTCTTTCATCCATATGAAATATCACTTCTAAACCATTTCACATTCACAAGAACTTTATGCTTGTGGGGTCAACATTCAGACAGTTTAATAGGGAGATGCATCAAGCCGCGGTAGTGCTCCAATGCTCATTATATCTCATAGATTGCATGATATGTGCGATATTTTACATCCCCCCCCAGGTTCCCTCCCCTATTACAATGACATTCTTTGCATGCGATTTGCATGCATGAATAGTGCAAATGCATGCAAAGATGGTCTTTCATAGACAACCCTATGCAAATATTTTATTGCAGCCGACTGAGAAGGTGTTCAGCCGTGATAAAATATCTACACCTTTTGGAAAAGTTGTAAATGTGACGTGGGAGGCCTGGGACCCTAACGCGGGTCCCGAGGCTTCCGCCTCACATTTAAAGTGGCAGCAAACCAAAAAAAACCCAAAAAATGCAGCAAAGAGGGGAGGTTAAGCATGGGATCAGGGCTGACTCCGGGCTCAATCCGGTGCCACCACTTGAGACAGCCCTACATCCCCACAAAGTGTAAAAATGAAAATAAATCCTGCATGGCGATGCCCCCCCTCTGAAAGTTCACAAAATAACCAAGTCCCAGCCCGGAATCCCCCACAAGCACACAAAATATCTAAGTCCTGGCCCTGGCCCCCCAATCCCCCCATAAATCCATCCAAAAAAATTTGCAGCAGGCCTCAGTCCTCCCTTCCCATACCCACACCCTCCTCTGGACCTTACCCCAGGCACATGGCTGGGGTAAGGTCAGGTTGGCGCCATTTTGGAAAATTGAGCCGACCAGGCTGGGTGCGAGGGTGCACACAGCCCCGAAGCAGGATTCTTTTTAAAGTTTGGGGGGGCTGCAGGAGGGAGGCCCAGGACCCTGTTTTTCATTTAAATCTTTTGGGGAGGGGGAAGGCATGGGAAGGGGGGGGGGCAGGGCTTGCTGCAGATTTTTTTTGGATGGACTTGGAGGGGTTGGGGGGGGGGAGGCACCATCACCATACGAGCTCTTTTTTCCATTTTTACACTTTGTGGAGAGTTGGGGCCACCTTGAGAGGGCAGCCATGGGTTGAGCTGGGGTCAGCCCTGACCCCCTCACTCAACCTCCTCTCTTTGCCGCTTTTATTGGGGGGGCCAGTGGCCCATTAAGGTGATGGCGGTCCCTTGAGGGTGGGGCTGCCATCACGTTACAGGGCCGCTATGCGTGCTCTTTTTCCCGGGGGCTTTGGACATGAGACAAAAGAATGTGCTAGAGAGCCGCAATGTTTTTTCCAGAGGAGGGCCCCCACTATCGTGAGACACCCCCCCCTTGATAATGGGACACCTTCCACGAAAAAACATCACAGCTTGATGAATCTAGTCTTAAGTTTAGGATTTAGCTGGATAAACCACAGGTTTTATATTTTCCACTGCTCTGACTGCTTCTGATTTATCCTGCTACATTTAACTGGGTAAAAGTAAGCCAGAAAAGTTGGAGGCGTTCTGGGGCATCCAGGGGCAGGGTTAAGTTAGCCAGGTAAGTTATCCAGCTAAATCTGGTTGTGCCAAAGAGCAGTCCTAAAGTTAGCTGGATAAGGACTTTATCTTCCTATATTCAGCAGAGCACCTAATTGCCAGCGCTATGCTGAATATTCATGATTATTTATGCAAATAAATTTAGCTGGATACAATTTCTGTTAGTTGCATTGCTGAATATTGATTTCTGTGTTTTTTAATATTTGAAAAGTGTTAAGAAAAATAGTATTCTATCTTGCTCAATTGACAATGCATCTACTGTTCTTACACCCAGGGTGAAGAGTCCTGGGTGTGTCTACTAGGTTTAGTGCTCTATAATGAGAAAACTGCAATGTTAAATGGGATTATAATAACAGAGGTGTCCCTCTACTTTCTCCTCCCTGTGGTATGGTACACCGAGGTAAGTGATGGGAGAATGGCATGAAATACTCAGAAAGAGGCTTACAAGTGAAAGCATGTTGTCAAAATGATGGAGGTCTGATAAACTTGCAAGTTGCACAAAATCAAAATTCTCATAAATGCTAAAGGCTGCTTAATATCAGGCAATAAAACCCTCCAAGGTATCCAATCAAACATCTGGCTGTATGTCTGTTTCTTGTTCATAATAAAAGACATTTATACAGGATTTAGCTCAGAACGTGTGTGAAGGAATGATGCAAAAAACTCAAGAGACCACAGTATTTATTTTTTTTTTAAAGAATCATGAATCAGCCTGCATCGTTGAGGCTCAGTCATGGCTCAGATACATGATACATTCACATAACCACTATTGTGACAAAGGCATCAGTTTATAGATTTAGGTTCAGCTGACTTGAGGTGATTTGGTGAGTAATTCTGACACAACCACAAAGTCAGTTTTCCAATTTCCTCCTGTCTGTTAAGTGTGTTCATTCAGTTATTACTAACAGGCCGATTCAATAAGCTCCGTGGGAGAGCCGGCGCTCCGAGGCAAGCCCCCGCTCTCCTGACGCGCACCCAGGCACCTCTCCTGGACGCACGATTCGGTATTTAAATTAGGGCCCATGCTAATAAGGAGGCGCTAGGGACTCCTTATTGGCAGAAGCGGCGGCTGTCAGTGGGTCCGACAACCGACGCTTAATTTTAACAGCGTCGGTTGTCGAACCCGCTGACAGCCACGGGTTCGGAAAACAGATGCCAGCAAAATTGAGCATCCGTTTTTCAACCTGCAGGCAGATTTTTTACTTTTTTAATTTTTGGGGCCTCCGACTTAATATCGCTATGATATTAAGTCAGAGGGTGTACAGAAAAGCAGTTTTTTCTGCTTTTCTGTACACTTGCTCGGTGCCATCTGAAATTAACGCCTGCTTTGGGCAGGCGTTACTTTCTGTATTTCGAGTGACTAACTAATAGGCTCATCAACATGCATTTGCATGTGATGAGTGCTATTAGTTTCAGGGGGGTTAGCCGCGTGTTTTCCATGCGCTATTACCCCTTACTGTATAAGGGGTAATAATAGCGCCTCAAAAACGCGCCGACAAAGGCAGTCCAATATTCCAAATGCAAATGCAAAAATAGTTCATTTACTTTTTGGATTTCTAAATCGAGTATCAAAATAAATTCTGAATGCTCCAATTTTTGCTTAAATTTTAAAAACTGTAAAAATTAGTGATATTTGGATTACCCTACTTTGATCTTTGGATAACCTGAAAGCAATATAAAGAAAACTTCAAACAAGGGACAGATTCATTAAGGCTTTTCTCCCATTTTGTGTCTATGGAAAAAACCCTTAGTGAATCATGTACTTTGTCAGATAGTGGGGACCCATTGAAGCAGTACCCACAGTCCCTAGCTATGGCAGACAGGACATCCCAGTCGCGGCTTAACACCATCACCTACTGGTAAGACTCACGGTGCACAAAACGTCCCAAGTTCTAGAGTGAGCTATGGTTCCCATTGTGGTAGTTTTGAAACCATTATGACTGAGCTAACTAGGAGGGGAGTTTACAAAGGAGGTAGTTGTGAATGACATGTTCTGCTGGCCATTATAGGGGCTAAGGCACCATGAAGCCCCATTGAACAGGACAAAACAGCTTGGCCAAAAAAAAACCGTTTTGTCGATAACTCCACTCCCACTATATCTGCATCATCTTATTTTAACACATTTGCAAGCACATTTATTACTTTAAAAAGTTCATGCTGGAGGAGCGAAAGAGAGACTTTGGAGAGGCTGAGAACAAGCTGCATACCGGGGGTAAGGGTCTCCCTGGCCCCGACGGCGTTGCCATACCACGCCCTCCCGTGTGACGTCGACCGCTGGGTCCTTGAAAGCCGGAGCTGACTGAAACTCCTTTGAGGAGCGAAAGAGAGACTTTGGAGAGCTGAGAACAAGCTGCATACCGGGGGTAAGGGTTCTCCCTGGCCCCGACGGCGTTGCCATACCACGCCCTCCCGTGTGACGTCGACCGCTGGGTCCTTGAAAGCCGGAGCTGACTGAAACTCCTTTGAGGAGCGAAAGAGAGACTTTGGAGAGGCTGAGAACAAGCTGCATACCGGGGGTAAGGGTTCTCCCTGGCCCCGACGGCGTTGCCATACCACGCCCTCCCGTGTGACGTCGACCGCTGGGTCCTTGAAAACCAGACCCTAGCGGCGCATCGCGTCCGCTGGCGCATCGCGTCCGCTGGCGCATCGCCTAAGCCGCGCGCGCCCCTTTGGCGCGCGCGACTTAGCTCCGACTTTGCTCAAGACTTTCTCAAGAGTTGGATAGTCTCTTTCCCACTTCTCCCCGAAGGGCAGGTAATTGATAAAGCTAAAGTTTGAGAATACGGTGAGGTAAGCCTGTTGATTTTCTTCTTGATTGCATAATGCCTCACACAAAGCGGAAAGGACGTTTGAGACAGGAGTCCTCTGCCACTGCCTCGAACACTCCCGCTCAATTGAAAATAGAAGGGTTTTTCTCACCAGTAACAGCCTCAACACCGGGTGATAAGTCTGCGGAGGTTTTTGGTGGGGAACAAGGCCTAAACCTCATGGACTGCCAAACATCACTAAGCCCAGGTGCACTCGTGACCCCCTCACCTCCTAACCCAGGGGAAAACCAGCATCTCATCCAGGAGAACCAGTCTAACGACCAAGGGACTCGGGAATCAGAGGGAGGAACTGGCGAGAGTACTGGGGAATCCCTCCGAGTAATCGGGGATTTGTTGAAAGATCAAGAGAAGAGGGAGGGTACGGCAGGCGAAATAATTTCGGAGGCCTGTCGCACAGGTATGGGGAAAACTGATTTTGTACTCCCTAAGCTTGATAGACCTGATGTAATAACGTTGGACTCCATATGGCAAGCTATTGTAATTTTAGAAAAATCAATATCAACGCTAGCTAATAGTATGAACAAATCACAAGATATGATACAAGTTATTGAACCGAGGGTGAAAATTCAAGAAGAACAAATTAAAGAAGTAACAAACAAATTGTCTTTAGTGCAAGAAGTTCAGTCAACTATGATACAATCAGAAAGTGTTTTGAAAAGGAGACTAGAAAACATGGAAAACAAACTAAGATATTTAAATTTAAGAGTCCTTAATTTCCCTAGTGTTAAGTTGATCTCCCCAAAGGAACAGTTTAAAAATTATCTTAAGGATATTTTGCTGATATCGGGTGATAAGGCACCAGAGATATTAAAAAGTTATTTTGTTCCAACTTTTAAAAATACACAGGAGTTAAAAACTGGTGAGTTAAATTTAAACTTGGAAGCAGATTTAACAGCATATATAGAAGCTCCAACAGAAGAATATATAGAACAAAGAGGAACTTTACTAGTCTCCTTTAAATACCCAGCAGATAGAGATTTAGTTCTTAGAATTTTCTTAAAAAACCGTGAAAAATTATATTACAGTCAAAAAGTATGGATATACCCTGACATAATAAAAGATACCCAGACTAGAAGGAAAGTCTTTGTGGGACTAGCAAAAATAGCTAGAGATATGGGTGCCCAAGTTAACATCAGGTACCCTTGCAAATGCCTAATGAGGCATAAAGGAAATAGATATATCTTCTATGACCCTCGGGACATGGAAAAATATCTGGATAACAACAGAGAGGAAATCAGATAACCAAACCAACAGGTGATAAAGGAAAAGGCTGTTATATTCTCTGTTTGATTTGTTTTATATTGAAAAGTACTGTTCCCATTTTATTACTGTAATGGGCCCTTCATTTCTTTCTTTATACACTGTAAACAGATTTAATAGTTTACTATTGTTTTTCTTCAGAGCTATGTGAATTAGCGGATCATATTGTAAGTAAACTAATTGTTTGTTAAAAATGGAAAAATGATGATAAATAAAGAATTATAAAAAAAAAAAAAAAGTTCATGCTGTCTAGCAAACTTTATAAGTGCTGTAGGTGTTTAAATGTACAGAACATCACCATTCTCACAGCTAGAGAAAACCTCTGTTTGACTGCCTAAAAATGAGTTGTCTGGTGCTGGGCAAAGAAAAGGAAAATTAGTTTCTTACCTGATAATTTTCGTTCCTGTAGTACCTAGGATCAGTCCAGACTGCTGGGTTATGCCTCCCATCCAGCAGATGGAGTCAGAGAAAAGCTGAAAAGCACCCCCTAGATATACTGGTGTGCCACCTGCGATCCCTCAGTATAAAGAATATCAAAGCAGAATGAACCATAGAAGCATCCACTCCTGCTGAATAGTAAACTCCTTTAACTCAACCAATGACTAGATCAAGTAGGCCTAGTGCTCTGAAAACACAAACAAACTTGTCTCCCTATATGAAAATAGAAAACCCTGTATAACTTGCCTGAAACTAAGCATTAACATGTATTCCGATACTCTGCAGCTGCAGGAACTGTAAGGAGACAAAGGAACAGAAAGAAATACGAGCGGACTCTCCAGTAGCAAACAGACTTGGGCGGGCGTCTGGACTGATTCTAGGTACTACAGGAACGAAAATTATCAGGTAAGAAACTAATTTTCTTTCCCTGTACGTACCAGGATCAGTCCAGACTGCTGGGATGTACCCGAGCCGCCTTAAATGGGGTGGGACCCAGAGAGTCCCGCTCGAATCACAGTGCTACCAAAAGAATCCGCCGATGGATCACGGATATCTAACCGATAATGTCGAGCGAATGTGTGCAAGGACTTCCAAGTGGCCGCCCTGCAAATCTCTTGGGGAGACATAAACTGACTTTCAGCCCATGATGCCGCCTGAGAACGAAGAGAGTGAGCTTTAAGTCCATCCGGTACAGGCCGTCCGCACCCAATGTATGCGGAAGCAATCGCGCTTTTCAACCAGCGGGCGACAGTAGTCTTGGAAGCCTGAAGACCCTTCTTGGGGCCATTCCACAAAACAAATAGATGATCCAACCATTGAAAATCATTAGTCACCTCCAAGTTCCGCAGAAGTGTCCGACGGACATCCAAACGCCACAGATCCCGACCTTGAGAAGAGCGGATATCCTCCTCAGAGAAGAGAGGCAATTCCACCGCCTGATTGACGTGGAAGGCCGAAACCACCTTAGGCAAGAAAGAAGGTACCGTGCGCAGGGACACCCCGGACTCAGATATACGCAAAAACGGCTCCCTGCACGACAATGCCTGAAGTTCTGAAAAGCGACGCGCTGAAGAAATAGCCACCAGAAATACTGTCTTGAGAGTTAAATCCTTCAAAGTGGCTCTCTTCATAGGTTCAAATGGAGAAGTGCAGAGACCGCGGAGAACCAAATTCAAGCTCCAGGATGGACATGGAGCCCTAACAGGGGGGACGCAAATTCCTAACCCCGCGTAAAAAACGAGCAACGTCCGAGTGGCAGGCAAGAGAAGAACCATCAATCCTGCCCCTCAGACAGCCTAGGGCCGCTACCTGCACGCGAAGCGAACTGTAAGCTAAGCCCTTTTTCAACCCATCCTGCAAAAACACGAGAATATGCCCCAAAGAGGCCCTCCGTGGTGACAGCTTTAATCTACTGCTTCAGGAGTCAAGGACCTTCCAAACTCTAGCATAGGCGAGAGACGTCGAGGACTTGCATGCCCTGAGAAGAGTAGAAATCACCGCTTCCGGGTAACCCTTCTTTCTCAGTTGTCTCCGCTCATAAGTCAAGCCGCTAGACAAAAGCAATCCACCAGATGGAAAGATACTGGGCCTTGACTCAGAAGATTTGGGAGATGGCCGAGATGCAATGGACCGTCCACCGCCAGATTGACCAGATCCGCGAACCACGACCTTCTTGGCCACTCCGGGGCCACTAGAATTACCAGACCCCGATGAGATTCGATGCGTCTTAACACCTTTCCCACTAGGGGCCATGGGGGAAACACATAAAGGAGGATGCGTGGAGGCCACGGAAGTACCAGCGCATCCACCCCTTCCGATCCGTGTTCCCTCCTTCGACTGAAGAAGCGAGCCGCTTTTGGCATTTCGCCGAGTCGCCATTAAATCCATGCACGGTGTCCCCCAACGTCGAGTTATGAGTTGCATCGCCTTGGCCGACAGTTCCCACTCTCCTGGATGCAGGTGTTGTCGACTGAGAAAATCTGCCTGAACATTGTCCACGCCTGCGATGTATGAGGCCGTAATGCGGGTCAGATTGCGTTCCGTCCAGGCCATTAACAAAGTCACCGGGCGACTTCTTGTGCCTCCTTGCCTGTTTATATACGCCACGGTGGTGGTGTTGTCTGATAGAATTTGCACCACCCGACGGTGCACCATTGGAAGGAGTTGACGCAAGGCCAGATGAACTGCCCGGGTCTCCAAGTGATTGATGGACCATGTGGCCTGTCGGGGGGACCATCGTCCCTGCACTGCTCGGGACTGACAGACCGCCCCCCACCCGGATAGACTGGCATCCGTCGTAACAATGATCCAAGGTGGAGGTTCCAAGTCCACCCCCTGAAGGAGATGGTCCGGTATTAACCACCAACTGAGACTGGACCGTGCCGGCTCCGGCAAGGGCAATAGCATGTTGTAGTCCTCTGACTTGGGATCCCAGCGGGAAAGCAGTGCCCCCTGCAAAGGGCGCATATGAGCAAAGGCTCAAGGGACCATTTCCAAAGTAGAAGCCATATGCCCAAGTACCTGTAAATAATCCCAGGCCGTAGGCCATGGCAGTTCCAACAGGTTCCGCACCTGAGCCATTAAATTGACCACTCGTTGTCGTGGAAGAAACACTTTGCCCACCGAGGTATCGAATCGGGCTCCCAGAAACTCCAGGTGCTGAGTTGGGGTTAGATGGCTCTTCGGGAATTTGATCATCCAACCTAGCGCCTGTAGCTGCTCCACCATTGACTGAACCGCTAGCTTGCACAGAGCTTCCGACTTGGCCCTTATGAGCCAATCGTCCAGAGAGGGATGCACTAGTATCCCTTGGCGGCAAAGAGAAGCTGCGACCACCACCAATACTTTGGTGAAAATTCTGAGGGCTGTCGCCAAACCGAACGGCAGGGCGCAAAACTGATAATGGTCCCCCAGAACCATGACCCTCAGAAATCTCTGATGGTGCTCCTGGATTCCAATGTGGAGATATGTCTCGGTTACATCCAAAGAAGCCAAAAATTCTCCCTTGTGGATGGCCGCAATGACAGACCTTAGCGTCTCTATGCGAAAACGCGTAACGCGCAAAGCTCTGTTGACCTGTTTCAAGTCCAAGATCGGTTGGAACGTTCCTTCCTTCTTTGGAACCACGAAGTAAATGGAATACCGACCAGTCCGACGCTCAGCAGGTGGGACTGGGACCACCGCTCCCAGCGCCCATAAACGGTCCAACGTCTGCGCAATAACTTGCTGCTTTGCCGGAGGGCCGCAAGGGGACACAAGAAACAGATCTCGGAGCGGGCGAGCAAAATCCAAAACGTAACCGTGACTTATAACATCGAGGACCCACTGGTCCGATGTTATCTTGACCCATTCCTCCCGAAACAGGGACAGGCGACCCCCGATTAAAGGAACAGAGGAATGGGCCGGCGCTGCTTCATTGTGCCGTCTTATTGGGGGTAAAGGCGTGCGATGCCCCCAAACGTTGAGGCTGTCTGCCACGAAAGGAGTGCATCCAAGCCTGTGACCGAGACTCCTGTTGTCTCTGTGTGGAGGAAACACCCCTCCCCGCACGGAACCGTCGTGACCACGAAAACAGCCTCTGAAATTCCCAAAGTGCAAAACTGCTTGGGCTTGTCCTCGGGCACTTGTAGATCTTATTGTCCCCCAAGTCCTTAATGAGCTGCTCCAGCTCGTCTCCGAACAACCATTTCCCCTTAAAGGGGAAGGAACCTAATCGGGACTTGGAGGAAGCATCCGCAGACCAGTGTCGAAGCCATAGCAAGCACCTTGCGGGATACCGCCGAGGGTCATAGTGCGGGCGGAAGTTCGAAGGAGATCATATAAGGCAATCTGCAGTATATGCGACCGCAGATTCCATGTGGTTCGCCTGCTCCGCCTCTTCAGGCGGTATGTCCTGGGCCGTAAGCAATTGCTGTACCCATGAGGGTGCTACAGACCGTGGCCCGGACACCTAATGCAGAAAACTCAAAAATGCGCTTCAACAAAACCTCCAGCTTCCTATCCTGGAGATCCTTAAGCGCTGCTCCCCCCGTCACGGGAATAGTAGTATTTTTAATGATGACCGTGACCGCTGAGTCCACTTTGGGTAGCTTGAGAAGATCTAATGACTCAGCCGGGAGGGGGTACAGCTTCTCCATAGCCCTGCTAACCCTTAATGAGGCCTCTGGAAAATCCCATTCCCTAGATACAATCTGAAATAATTTTGGATGAAATGGGAAGGTCTGAGGGGGGTCCCTTAATTCCCGCCAAATCAAAATCCCCCAGGGAAACATCTGTTTCCAGCGGGGGGGAGGGGGGGCGGAATATCAAGCTCTTTCAAGACCTGCGGGATTAAGAGATCCAGCTTGTCCTTACCAAACAAACGGAGGATCTGGGGGTCATCCCCTTCAAACGGGACATTTCCCTCTAAATCACCTCCTACATCCTGAATCAAGGGGTCTGGGAATGGGACAGCTGGGCTCTGCATCCCCTGGATTTACTGACTGGCCAGGGGACAATGAACCCCTCATTCCCAGTGCCTGCAGCGGACTTAGAGACTTTAGGGGGAGAGGGACCCGCATCCTCCAGCCAGCCTCTGCCTCAGGAAGGCTTGATGCATCAGTAGAACAAACCGCGAAGAAAATGGAACTTGCCTTTTTAAAGCTGTCTCCGCGGGTCTGGGGGGGAGTGGGGGTTTATGCGCTGCGAAATCGTGATCTCATTGTGGGCTGAGGGCCGGAGGAGAATCAGGAGGGAAATCCCCTCCGTCCGACGCTGCATCATCACTGCTCGGCATGGGCAAGATGGCCGCCGCTCCCTCTTTGAGTGGGGGCGGGGCCGGCCTCTGCCCACGAGCCAACGGCACTCTCCGCGTTTCGTTCATCTCCCCGCAGGCCAATGCACGCGGCATAGCAGCCCGAAGCTGCTAGAACAGGAAAAAAAAACGTGCGAAAACAGCAGAGCTGTGACTGAGGTAAAATAAAAACGTGCCGGGTGACCAAGCCACCCCCTCCGGAGTCCTGGGACCCTAGCGTGGCAGGCCGGGGCCAACGAAGCGATCAAACAGCCTGCCACCAACAGGACTTACTGTATGCTTTTTTGTATTTTTTTTTTTTTTATAAAAGTAAAATCTGATCCCCACTTCTTTCCTGTGATAGTTGAGCCCCCTTCAGAGGTGAAACACCCCTGGAACATACATACAGGGGGGAGAGTGACCTGCCCACCGGTGAATACTCCTCCTGGTCCCAAGGGATCACTATCTCCGGGAAATAGGCTTTAGGGCACTGCCCTGCCAAGAATCAGAACTTCGCCCAGCGCATGTGAAAAGAAAGGACAGAAACCAAACCTATCCGCTGATCTAACTACCTTAAACCAAAAGAAATTGATCTAGTCAAAGGTCAGCAAAAAGTCAAACCTGAATAACCAAACTCAAATTTAGAAAAGATCAGGACCGCAGGTTATGCCTCTCAATCTGCTGGAGTCAGAGATATACTGAGGGATCGCAGGTGGCACACCAGTATATCTAGGGGTGCTTTTCAGCTTTTTTCTGACTCCATCTGCTGGACGGGAGGCATAACCCAGCAGTCTGGACTGATCCTGGTACGTACAGGAAACTGGCGTTTGAGCTAGAAAGAGAAGCAGCTGCTGGACAGGGGTCAGGAGGAACAGCGGTCACTGGGCTGAGCCCAGGAAAAGCGATGACTCCTGGGGCTGGGAGAAGGGATTAGGGCTGGAAAGAAAGCAGTCACCTGAGTTGAGAGTTGTCACTGGGCTGCAGAAGAAGGGAGGATGTGAAGGAGAAAGGCCGGTGGGGACAGAAAAAAATTTGGGAGATGAAAGGGAGAGCAAAAAAGGTCAAAAGAAAAATGAAAAAAATGTTGATAAAAAAACAAACAAAAAAGTTTTTCTTCCCAGGCTGCTAAGAATTTTGGCTGACACCTAAGTATTCAAAAAATGTTTCTAGTTCTGACCATTTTCATAGATATCTGAGCAATCTATTCTACAACATTTACAGGTGTGCACCAAATTATACAGAGGAGGAAATCTCTGTAGCATAGAGTCAAGTATGCTTCTTCCTCCCTGAGCCATGTTTTGCAGCATGGGGCAAGAAATTACACAGGCTGAATTCTCAAGATGTTAAGCCAGTTACACGGCTCATGCATTTTATAGAACAGATGCCTTAGATCAGGGGTCAGGAACCTATGGCTCGGGAGCCAGATATGGCTCTTTTGATGGCTGCATCTGGCTTGCAGACAAATCTTTAATAAAAAGTAAAAATCTAACAAAATCCCACACCCCTCCTGACGCCCCTCAAGACCTCCAAAATTAATTTACTACAACCCCCACCCTCCTGACCCCCCCAAAACCTGCCAAAAGTCCCTGGTGGTCCAGCGGGGGTCCAGGAGTGGTCCGGGAGCGATCTCCTGGACTTGGGCTGTCGGCTGCCAGTAGTCAAAAGGGCTCCGACGGCCCTTTGCCCTCACTATGTCACTGGGGTCGACCAATGGCGGCGGTAGCCCCTGTGACATAGTAAGGGCAAACAGCCTTCAGCTGCCAGTAATCAAAATGGCGTCGACGGCCCTTTGCCCTTACTATGTCACAGGGGCTACCGCCGCCATTGGTCGACCCCAGTGAAATAGTGAGGGCAAAGGGCCATTGGCGCCATTTTGACTACTGGCAGCCAACAGCCCAAAGTCCAGGAGATCGCTCCCGGACCCCCGCTGAACCACCAGGGACTTTTGGCAGGTCTTGGGGGGGGGGGTCAGGAGGGTGGGGGTTGTAGTAAATTCATTTTGGAGGTCTTGGGGGGCGTCAGGAGGGGGGGGGTTTTGTTTAGATTTTTACTTTTTTTATTAAAGATTTGTCTGCGAACCCTGGACCCCCGCTGGATCACCAGGGACTTTTGGCAGGTCTTGGAGGGGGGGAGTTAGGAGGATGGGGGGTTATAGTAAATTAATTTGGCAGGTCTTGGGGGAGTCAGGAGGGTGGGGGTTGTAGTTAGTATGGCTCTCACGGAATTACATTTTAAAATATGTGGCGTTCATGGCTCTCTCAGCCAAAAAGGTTTCCGACCCCTGCCTTAGATGCTACCCGTTCTTTCTACAGCATTGCTTTTTCCCCAGCAGTTAGTCAGTCCACATATGCTACTTTATTATGAAGTCTGTCTGATGCTGATATTTCAGGATTCCAAGAAACAAGAGCAGTATCTGTCCTGCAGAACGGACCCTTAAAACCTGAAGGCTCTCAGCACACTGTCATACTCGTGTGTCACAAAGACTGCTCACTTTCCTGTAATGAAGACTCCACTTCAGTGAAGCAATCACATGAGGCATTTTTCCACTGTAGCCCACTAAAATAGTTCTATTTGCAAATTTTTATATAAAAATATATTCTAGGTGACAGAAACACGGAGCTGTAGGAAAGATTTTAGCGCGCTGCTTACTGTACATTCTCTGTATGACTTAGGTACATTATTTTGTTTGCCTGGATCATCTTCACCATATTTCAAGTGGAATTTTCTAGTCTGGGGAGTGGGCAGGTGGGAGGGAAGGGGGTATAGTGCGTTCTCTCTCTGAACCATTCCTAACTCTTATCAAGTCCTTTGAGCAGAAGCCAAATCTGCTCTCAGACCTTTTCTATTTAGCGGGGCCAGTTCGGGACCCGACTGTTACAGCAGCAGCAGCAGTAGCTGATTGTGAAGGCGCGAGGCCAAACGACTGAGCCAGCAGTTGCTCTGCTCCTAGGCTTTGCCTATGTCTTCCGCATAGGAAGTGGGGCCTGAGAGTGGAGCATGCACTAGTTCAGTTTCCAGCCCCCTGCTGGAAAAAAAAAAAAAAGGTCAGGGGAGAGAGAGTGGGGAGTCTGCTAGTCTGGAGGCAACAGTCAGCCCAAAACTGGCACGTTGGCCAGCCTGCCGTTTAGCATACTTAGAAAAAAAATCTTTGTAAATCAGGACCTGTATCAAAGTATTGATATCCTACTTAAGCTTCATATCCAACAAAAAGGCCTCACCACAATGAGGGTGTGTCATTGAGTGAATGCTGTAGAATATCAGGGGCCTACATCAGTGGGGCTGAATTCTCCCATACCTACTCACAGAGGTAACAACATTCATTGCAGTTTAATCAATTCAGCTACATTCTATTAAATGCTTGTTGAGAGTTAGATATAAATACTTTCTACTAAGTGTCCTTTTAGAAAACAATTATTTTCAAATTGAAAAATGCATAAAAATTTAAAGCAGTGCATGCAAATAGAAAAAAAACCCCCCATGAAAGAAATTCAATGTTCCCTAGAATGTGATTTTCGTATTCTTTCAGTGACATACATATAATGCAGCTAGAAGTTTCCATGCATTTATCTCTATAATAAAAAATAATAGTAAAGATTTACCTAATGCAAACCTTATGCTTCATCCTGTCCTACTGTTCTGCATCTGGCGAAGGACAAGGTTAATACTAATGCTTCTGTCTGCTGCACTAGATATGAGAGGAGGCTGACACTACTCTACAATAATATACCCTGTACTTTGCTTCTATGACTTTCCCAGAGAGTATTTAAACTAAGCTGAAAGGAAAATGTGATCTTCAGTTAATATTTTTATCAGAAGACTTCATAAACTTAACAAATAAAACATATGGTACATACACAAGTGTCTAAAATGTAGAAAAAGAATGCATAAGAGTATTTTTTTCCAATTGCTATTGATGTTTAAGCTAGTTACATCACTTCCCCAACTGACTGTAGGCTGGAAAAACGTTCCGTTTGTGTACTACTCCAGAAGGAGGTTTTCAGGTTGCAAGGAATCACCAGCCTCAGGGAATCTTCCATGACACACCTGACACCCCAGTGGTTAGTCACACTGGAAACTCAAGCTTGGGGGTCTCCTGTGCCATAGCTTTGCCATAATATCTCAGGATTTCTTATTTTCATTAACAAATACCATAACCGTTTAGTTCTTCTTTTCTTTCATAGGATGTTAAAAACCTCACACTTAGAAGTCTATTATTTCAGTCACTTAAGAGCCTAATTTTCCAACTGCCTGCATTGATACAATATCTATGGGTATCTTTTACCCATAGCCTTTACATCAATTTTCAAAATGAAGTTGCATGTGTAATTAAACTTTGAAAATGGCCTAGGAAAACTACCCGCACATATTTCCATTTATAAGTTTGAGTCAGTAGTTTTTCTGGGAAAAAATACGCACATACATTTGTAAATTCAAAAATATGCATGTAAGTGCAAACCCATCCCCAACTTTTGCTTTAAACGGAACGCAAGCAGGATGTTAGAGTCCTCACAGATGAAGAATCCCTAGTTACAGAGTGGGGGAAATACAACATGGAGAGTACCAATGGACACAGCAATGATTTTGCTGACAACAGGTCATTTAAAAAAAAATAATTATTGAACCTAAAAATAAAAAGAATGAGCCCTAGAGAGAATGGAGTTAGACTCTAACCCTTAAATAAACCTTTCAGGACAGATGGACCAAACCTATTGTTGCGTCGGAAGTCCCTGTCCAAACATGAATGAGATGTAAATGTGTGGATTGAATTCTACATCATAGCTTTGCAGATCTATTCCATAAAGGCTAGGGAACTGTTGTTGGTTCCCTGATTCTATGTGATAAGCGTGGGAGAATTCCTAAGCAGGACTGTTCCCCTGATGGACAAGTTCTGAAGACATGAATAATATGGCACTATGCTAAATGTAGTTCCGTTGTCCCTTCCCAATGCTGATATTAAATTTTATACACCGAAAGTTTTCTAAGCATACAAACATTTTCAAAAATATATTTTTGCGCATGGATGGAGGGGGGCGATGATGAAATTTAGACCAACCAACTAAAAACAAATGGTGGCCGTAATATATGAGCATTATCCCTCACATGCATTTCTTTTGTGATTGTTTGGCTCACGTATTAAGGTGATTCCTTTAATCTTGCACTAACTGATATTTAAATGGCTACATAGCCCAAAAGTCCCTCCTCCAAAGTGTAAAATTCCCCCTGGGTGATCTTTGTAGAACCTCGCCAACCCCCTTGTTGCCTGTCAAGGCGGCCAAACAGTAAAAAATGTAAAACAAAATCTTTTAATCCTGTGTGGTGATGCTCCTTTCTGCAACCTTTCCCCTTTAAATAATATTCACCCCCCCCCCCGTTCCAACCCCTCCACAAGGCATCCTGCTCCCCCACCCCGTCAACAATAAGAAGTAGTCCCTGAAGTCTATTGGCCTTCTGTTCCCATCCCCAACCCTCCTTCCTTGACATAAGTCCCTATGTCTAGTGGGGCCCCCAGACCTCCCCCCTCCATAATTTGAGAAGAAATTCTTTGGTGTCCAGTTAGGCCCGGAGTGTTTCCTAGGCTTGTACTGGTCAATAGCATTTTCCAAAATGGCATCATCCGACCATTTTTCCAAAATGGCATCACATTACCAAGTGATATTGGAAATTTTCATTTAATATTACCCTCAAATTAAATTAGACACAAGGTGCACCAAATCAATGAGCTGCATCCCATGCAGATTTTCAAAATGCTTAAAGCAGTTTGAGAAACAAATTGCCATCCATATTAAGCTATTTTAGGTCATCATACCTAATCCACCTGCTAATGCTCGCACTCCCTCCTCGTCCGGAAATGCCTAAAGGGATCTGAAGCCCTGATCAAAGCCCCCTCCACCTCAAAAAGCCCTAGGCCCTAAGCTGAGAGAAACGGGGAGTGTGTGCACGGAGCACTGGATGTGACGGTCTGAGTGCTGGGAATAGCAACAGTGAAGAAGCTCAGGGGCAGCCGCATGCAGCAAGCAAAGTAACAAACTGGGCCAGATGCCTGCACCCCGCAACTTCTCCTGCACTTTCCATTTAATAAGGAGGGTGGCTCCATCGTGACAGGGTCTTTCTTTTACTTCCTTTTTGCAACCTTTGTTTAAATTTGGGAGAGAGCCTGGTGGGGCTTTCAGCTCTTCTCCTAGCTCTTAAGAGTGCTTTCCATGTCCACACTGCCTGCTACAAGGACGGTGGTGTGCTGCACAACATTTTTGTTATTGTAGGTGTGCCTTGGGAGTGAAAAGGTTGGCAAGCACTGTTTTATCCTAATGCCAAAATCATGTTTTTCACAAGATTTGCACTATTCCAAAACTGCCCAAATTAAAGAGATATGCAACATATTAGCAAATAGTTTTACATGACTCTTGACTGCATAGTGATTTGAAGGAGAGATTTTTTTGCACAAGCCTTAAATTTGGCATAGATGTTTACTATCTGTGTTGTTTGTCACCTGTTTTGGCTCTTTTGGCTCATCTGCTATGTAAATTCTGGTCCCATGAGTTGTACTTATCCGCAGGAGAATCTTTACCCACACCCCCCCGCTTTTCAAAGATAGCTTTCACGAATCAACAAGGTAGCTTACGCCTCATTTTTAGCATTCCTTTATTTTTTACATTTCTTTCTCTCATAACTTGTACCAGTAAATTATCCCCTGTACCAAACTGTATCAATGACTATCAATTTCTTTTTTAGCCCAGCAGTTTTCTCGTGCTCCTTTGGGTTTCCAGCTCAGCTTCTGTTGGGCTACAGGCACCCCGAGCTTTTACTTGCAAAAAGCCAGGGTATCTTTCTCCTGTTTTATATCCTCCTTCCCAACTCAGCCCAATCATTGCGACGACGGTCAAGGGCCACAAATCCTAGCTGCTTCTGGAACCCAGGTAATATAGGCCCTAAGACTGGTAATCAGGTGACATCATTGCACGATGACCGAGACATCTTTCCCCTGGCCAGCCTGGGGGATCAGTCGCAGAAGATCATACCTGGGAACCAAACCTGGGTCCCTCTGCATGGCAACCTGCAGCACTGCCACTAACCAGTGAGCTGGACCAATCGATATCAATTTCATGGAAAAGGCCAACTGCGAAATTTAAAGTGACACTGTAAAGACTGATAAAACAAGAATTATTGAGATTGGTCTACAGAAATTGCTGATGTAGTGGCCCTGCTTCATGCACAAATTCAGGCCATATCTGGGTCAATTTAGTGCTCTTCAGATTGGATGTGGAAGGTAGAGGCTTCTGCATTTACTGGATATGAAATCACTGGGAAACATTTGGGCTAATATTCAATACTGCAATCTAAAAACAGCATATTAAGCTTCTTATTGAAAACTTGCACTGAAAGGCTTTTCAAACTTGGATGTTTGAGCAGTGAACATTGGCAAAGTGTTTCCAGTATAGTACTATCAATATTGCTCACCAATGCAACTTCTTCATGTAGTTCAGTTGCCACTCGTTGTTTTGCCAAATGCAGTGGTTTGAGTGCTTTTCAGGTTTGCAAAATTATTTTTGGAATTTCCATTATATCATCCAAAAAGGTCATGAGCTTAATCCTGAAAACATTTATTTATTTTATGTTATTTAACAATTTTATATACCGGCATTCGTAGGACACATCATGTCGGTTCACATTTAACTGAGAAAGGAAATTACAATGAACGAGGATAGAGAGAGTCAACGATATTACAATGAACTAGGAACAGGATAGAGAGAGTCAACGAGCAAGGATACAACTTTGTAAAACGAACTGGATGATGATTATGCATGTTAAGAGTAGGTATGCATCAGGATGTAAAGGATGCATGTACCCTTAAGAACTTAACATATGAAATTATTTACAATAATAATATTAAATGTAGGGGCAGGGGAGAAGGGGAAGGGGGTATGCGAGGAGGGGAAAGGAGAGGAGGGGGTTAGGAGAGAACGTTAAGGCAATGGCACTTTCAAGGAAAGGCTGTTTTTAGGAAGAGAGGGGAGGGTTAGGGGAGAGGCATGCAGGGTGCTGGGGAAGGGTGGGGGGAGGAGCAGGGGGGGAGCTGGGAAGGTGAGGGAGCTAGAATGGTAGGGGAGAGGGGGAGCTGGGAATTTTATTTATTTTGGGATGGCGAAGGGGAGGTTGAGGAGGGGGGGTGTAGGCTGAGCGGGAGCTGAGTAAGTTCGAGAACAAGACAATGACTAGGATTGGGAGGAGTTGGTGGTATGCCTGTTTAAAGAGCCATGTCTTGATTCCTTTTTTGAATGGCTCAGGGACGTGTTCTAGGCGGAGTTTAGCAGGAAGGGAGTTCCAGAGGGTAGGACCCGCAATGGAGAAGGCTCTGTCCCGGTAGTGGTAAAGGTGCCCAATTTTGAGTGGAGGGGGTTTGAAGGGTGCCAGCGAGGGAGTTTCTGGTGGGGGCGATTAGTTTGACGGAAATGTGGCATATCCTCAAGCCAGGGGGAGTTGTTTTTGTATAATGTGTTATGGAGGAGGTAAGTGTTTTGTATTGGGAACGGTAGGAAATGGGGAGCCAGTGGAGATCCTGTAGTATGGGAGTGATGTGGTCAGTTTTCCTGGTGTTTGTTAAGATTCTAGCCATAGCATTTTGGAGGATTTGGAGGGGTTTAATAGTGGAGGCAGGTAGAACCTATGAGAAGGGAGTTGCAATAGTCGATTTTAGATAGTATGGTGGTTTGCATAACAGTGCGGAAGTCGTGGGCGTGGAGGAGGGGCTTCAGTTTTTTGAGGGTTTGAAGTTTAAAGAAGCCCCCTTTTAGGCAGTGGATTTAATGTGAGATTTGAAAGCTTAGCTGATTGTCAAGGGAAACTCCTAAGTCTCTGACACTGGGTGGTAGTGTGTAAGCTTGTGAGGCTTTTGATTCATTTGGTGGATCGCGTCGATTGATTGATTTGTTAGGATAAGGATTTCTGTTTTAGAGGCTTGAGTGCAAGGTGGATATTGGAGAGGAGGAGAATTGATGGATGTCAGGCAGTTTCCCAATATTGGCAGGGAACATGTTTATATTCTCTTGTAATAAGACTTCAATAAGTATTTAACATTTCCGTCATATTCAGTAAAAGAACCTTTTCACATTCATTTCACATGGTTTCATAAATGGATATAAAGTAAATGAACAGAACATGAATATCTAGACTGTAGAATTTAAAACAAGCATAGGATGAATGTTCTGTAGATCACATACAGTGTGGGAGGGCAATGTGCAAAACTTATCAAAAGCTGAACTTTTAATCTTTTCATATATCAGATAAATTCTTATTCTAGAAATAGTGTAACAACTGTCAGGTTTAAATCCTTGCTAAAATGTTTGAGATAATCTTCACTACCATAAAATTCACCTCTAGATTCCATCTATTTATTTATTTATTATTTATTTATTGGTTTTTATATACCCGGAAGTTCCTGTATACAATACATATCACTCCGGTTCACATTTAACAGATATAGCTATCGCCGGTAGGCGGTTTACAATGGAACATATCAAATATAATATAATGAACAGAAAGAACTATAATACAGTGTAATATATTATATTAATAAACAACTAAGATCAACTTAGGTAACAACTTGGAACAAAAAACTGACTCAATGTGAGCATTACATTATTGTGGTTAGACAAGGCTGGATGTTTGTTCTTCCTGCTTTAGCTCTCTGGGAAAGCTTGAAGGAAGAGCCAAGTCTTGAGTTTCACCTTGAAACGTTGTATGGCAACGGTTCTAGGCGGAGGTCCGGTGGTAGTGAGTTCCAGAGTGACGGGCCGCTGTGGATAGAGCGCGTTTCCTCAGGGTAGATTTTGCAGGTTGGGTGATCATTCGTTCTGGTATGCCCTTCTGGTTGGTTTGTTAGAAGAGTGTAGTTGAAGCTGGAGAAGTTAGGTTGAGGGGGGAGATGTTATGTAGTGCCTTGTGAACCATCATGCAGGTCTTGAACTGGATCCTATATTTGATGGGGAGCCAGTGGAGGTGCTGTAGGATTGGGGTGATATGGTCCCTTTTTTTTGGCATTGGTAAGGATCCTTGCAGTGGCATTCAGAACCATCTGGAGTGGCTTGGTAGTGTAATGCTGGAAGGCCCTGCAGGAGTGAATTACAGTAGTCTAATTTAGTTAGAATGATGGCTTGGAGTACTGTGGCGGAAATCCTATAGAGTAGAAGGGGCTTTAGTTTCTTAGCACTTGTAGTTTAAAGAAGCATTCTTTTGTGGTGTTATTTATGAATTTATTGAGGCTGAGTTTGTCGTCAAGTAGTACACCAGATCTCTGACTTGAGGTGCGGTGGAATATCCTGAGGTGTCTGGAGAGTTGATGGAGTTTGGCGGGGTAGATTGATCTGGTGCTATGATGAGAATTTCCGTTTTTTTGGTGTTTAGCACCAGGTTGAGGCTGGTTAGTAGATCGTTGATGGATGAGAGGCATTTTTCCAATAGGATATGGTTTTGTGTATGGTCTCCGTGATAGGGATGAGAATTTGAATGTCATCTGCGTATAAGAAATGGGTGAGCTTGAGGTTAGTAAGTAGATGACAGAGAGGGGAGCAGGTAAATGTTGAAAAGGGTGGGTGAGAGTGATGATCCTTGTGGTACCCCATCTTGACTTGGATGGGGGTGAGATTCCTTGTTGTTTATCTTCACTTGTATGTTCTGTTCTCTAGGAAGGACTTAAACCAGTTGAGAGCTGTTCCAGTGATGCCGATGACTGATAGTTGTTGTAGTAGGCTAGGGTGGTTCACGGTGTCGAAAGCTGAGGAAAGATCCAGAAGCACGAGAAGACAAGGTTGGCCTTTTTCGAGATTGAAGATAATGTTGTCTGTTAGTGTGGCTAATAAGGATTCGGTGCTCTTTTTTCTTTCGGAATCCATTATTGGTTGTTAGTGAGGATGTTGTTGTCTTCAAGGAATTCAGAAAGTTGTCTGTTGACGATTTTCTCCATAATTTTAGCTAGCATAGGGAGGTTCGCTATAGGTCTGTAGTTAGCCAGATCTGTAGTGGGAAGGTTGGGTTTTTGAGTAGAGGTTTGAGAAGCGCTAACTTGAGTTGTTTAGGAACTTGGCCTTGGGCGAGGGAGCAGTTAATGATATCAGCCACTGGCTTGGCAATGGTGTCATGGATTGAACTCAGCAGGTTTGATGGTATATGGTCTAAGGGGTGAGAGGACAGTTTTATCTTCTTAAGGATATTTGCTATTTCTAAGGTGGAAGTGGGTTCGAGAGATTCAAGCACTGCTGTGTGAGTGTTGGGTTGAGAGGGCGGTTGTTGTATCTGATTGCTGGCTGTGGTTGCTTGTAAGGGCTAGTGTGTGGCGTAGGCCCTTTGAGGGGGGGCTACGAGGGCTGTGATTTTGTTGTCGAAAAAATCGGCAAGTTCACTGGCTTTTTTTAGAGCTTGGTCATCTGGGATGCTTGGTCCAGGAGGATTAGTGAGGGCTGAGACATAAGAGAAGAGTGCTCTTGAATCGAATGAGAGGTGGTGTATCTTTTTGGAGTAATATTCTCTTTTTGTTTTGTGGATTTCGTTTCTGTAGGTGTTGAGGCCAATGATTTGTAGTTGAGGAGGGGTTGTTGTAGAAGGGCTTTTACGCCATAGGTTTTCCTTGCTTCTAAGCTCGTGTTTACGAGACTTCAGTTTTGTGGTGAACCAAGGTTTTCTGTTATCTTTGTCCAGTTAATAGACTTAGTAGTCAAAGGGACATACATGATCTGCAACCTTGTTGGTGATGTTGAGCCATGATGAAGTTGCTGAGTTAGCGTCGGTGAGGTTCCAGATTCGTTAGTTCTTTGGCTAGGTGTTTGCTTAGGTGATCTCCTGAGCACTGTTTCCTGACTGAGATGTTAATAGTTTGGGTTGTTAGGGGGAAGAGGCTCGGGATCTTTAACATTGAAGAGATGGATTCTGTGGTCAGTCCAAGGAACCGCAAGGCAGTTGGAGTGGTGTGGGAAGATAGACCTTCGTTTATAAAGATCAGGTCTAAGGTATGACCAGCTTTGTGGGTAGGTTCTGTCACAATTGTCTGAAACACCATATGGGTTGAGGGGAGGAGAGAATGGTTTTGCAGTTGGAAGAATGAGGATGGACATCCACGTGGAGGTTGAAGTCTCCCATAAGGATAGTTGGTTTCTTCCTGAATTTAAGTGTTTTGCTGCTAGTTCTATGATAGGGGAAGGGTCTGATTCCAAGAGACCGGAGAGGAGCGTAGATTAGTGCTATAGTCAGATGCTTTGAGTTGAATAAAGCGAATTCCAAGTTGGCTATGGTGTTGGATGTCTGCAATGACAGATCTAAACAGAGATACTAGTCTAAAACCAAGATATACAAGTTTAGTGACTGAGAATGGAATGATAGGTATGCTGCTGGTGATATGAGCTTATGATATCAAGTGGGTGCATGCAATAAAGTATTTAGAGAGTGCTCTGCATATGAGATGTAGGATAATTATTTAAAAGATGATTTAGCACCAACCTCAGTCTTCAGACTTGGTGATAACTAATCACAAGAGTCAATAGTCAAAGACATGTAGCCTGAATAACTTTTGAGTTATCTGGATAAATGCTGAGTTTTGAATATTATTAGCACTTCTCTGGATATATTTTATATGGATAAAATTGCTGCAACACCAGACAGCAATGTTATCATACAGACAGCAATGCTATTGTATGTGTTGCGATTCCGGGGCGGCCCCGGAATCGCCACTCACCCCGCCGCGGGTCCTCGGTCACCTCTCCTCCCTCGGGACCCCGGGCGCAGCTCCCTCCTTGCGCTCCGACCCCGCGCGGGCCTGCAGGGCCTTCAGGCGCCATGCGCCGGCTCCCTCTTCGCCACCGGCGTCCTCTCGCGGCTAGCCCCGCCCCCTAGGCACGCGCGCGCGGCTGAGCCCTGGTCTTAAAGGGCCCAGCGCGGGAAAGCACGGCTCCTCCTTTCCTGACGTCAGACGCTGCAGGGCTATTTAAGCCCTGCAGTTACTAGCCTTCCTTGCCTTGCAACGAGGTTCCCAGGTTTCCTGTCTCCAGTTGCTGCATCCTGTGTTCTCCTGGTCTTCCTGATTCCTGATCCCGGATTGGCTGACGGTATTTCCTGGCTCCTGACTCTGGACTGGCTTACGACGATTCCCTGGCTTCTGACCCCGGTTTGGCTCACGGTGATCCCCTGGCTTCTGATTTTGGACTGGCAAGCGACGACTCTCAGGCACTCGACTCTGGACTGGCAAGCGGCGACCCTCTGGCACTTGACTCCGGACTGGTGAGCAACGACCCTCTGGCACCCGACTTTGGATCCCGTCTGACTCTGCCCCCGTGGGCGCTCCTAAGTCCCAGCGGCCGGGTCCCTACGGGCTCCTCCTGGGGGGACTCCGGCTTCCAGGGTGAATCTCCTAAGTCCCAGCGGCCGGACTCCTATGAGCTCCTCTCGGGGGAGGTTCGGCTTCCAGGGCGAAGACTTCCTCACCACTGTGTCAGCTCCATCCGTTCCCTTCTTCCTTGCCTAAGCCCTTGGTCGCAAAGGGCGTCCCAGGGTCTTCTTCGGTCCAGCCACATCTCCGTCCTTGCCGCCTCCCGGTCGGGGCCACTGCTGCTACCTTGCAGCAATTCACCTTTCGGTTCCGATCGGCTCAAGGGTCCACGAATCCAACAGTATGCTTCCAGTGTTGCTGTCAGAGCAACACTGCAAATAGCCAGGAACAGGTAAGACACTACCACATTCCTGGCTGGGGTGGGTGGGATGAGGGGCAGGAGAGGACTTGGTGATTTGGAAAAAAATATCATGAAAGGAAGGAGGAGGAATGAGCTTGGCTGCTACAGCCACTTCAAGTTTAAAACCTTTTGCTGGCTTAGAGGATGTTGGGGGAGCATTGGGTACTAATCTTCACTTCTGTTAAATGTTTTGTGGGATGGAGGTTGCAGGATTAGACCTCAAGGCTCACACACGTTTTTTGTACTGTATTGGCACTTAACCGGCTATATCCTATGACTATAACCAGTTAAAATGAAGTTAACCGGAAACACGTTCCTGGAAAACTTTGAAACCTAAATCAGTGATATTCAAACATAACCGGTTATGTTTCAAAGTTATTCAGCTATGCATAATGGATAACGTTATTCAAGGATATTCAGTGGGACAGTCATCCCATTGAATTTCACTGATAATTTATATGGTTAACTTTAGCCGGATAAGCTATCCATTTTCTGTTCTTTTTAATACTGGCCTCAAAGAGGGCAATTTTCAAAGCATTTACTTGAGTATATTGGCATAGCTGAAGATTTCCCTCCTCTGCCTCACTAAAAGGATATATGAGCTTCCAGAGTGTTTTATGTTTAACCAGACTGAAAAGGCATTCCCAGGGTTGTGTTTTGGTCAGGAAAGTAAAATATCATGTGTATATTTTGATTTTCAAATGTACATATGCTCTTTTACTGCTGCTCAGTCACCCATACAAATACCAGGTGCAAAGTCAAGGGCATTTTTAGGGTACAGATTTTGCAGCTGCTGATTCCCAAAGGGACATAATATGGGTGATTTCTCCTTGAAACCTGGCTGCAATGCATGCAAGCTAAGAATACCCACATACATGAGCTATTCAAAATTGCTCCCAAAAGGTGAATCAGTCCACAAATACGTTTGTGGACTGAACTGCATGTATAAAATGATTCATGGGAGGATGGTGGTGCAGTGCAGTACAGGGAAAGTGTGGCAGAGAAGATAGGAGAACAAGCATGGTACATAGACTGCACAAAAAAAGTAGGACTCTGAAGTAGGCTAAGAAAACATAATATTTATATAACTAGGAAAGTTCAAGAAATGGACTTGAAGAGCTCTAGTGAAGCTTGAGGAATGGTCAGCTAAGATTTAATGCTAAAAATACAAAGTTATTTATTTAGAATGCAAAAACCCAAGGGAGCGATATAGTATGAGATGAAATTCATCTAAGTATGAAAGAAGAGCAGAATCTGGGGGTGATTGTATCTGATGATTTTAAGGTGGCTCAATGGGTGGATAATGTAACGGCAAAAGCCAGAAAGATGCTTGGGTGCACAGGAGAGGAATGGTCAGCAGGAAAAAAAAGAGGTGATATTGCCTTTGTTTAAGTCCCTGGTGAAACCTCATTTGGAATACTGTGTACTGTTCTGGAGTCAGTGGTCTTTGTTCTAAAGCCTAGGGCTTGATTACTGGCAGCAGACGGCCCTTCGCCCTTACTATGTCACAGGGACTACCGCCGCCATTGGTCGACCCCAGTGACATAGTGAGGGAAAAGGGCCGTCGGCGCCATTTTGACTACTGGCAGCCGACAGCCCAAGTCCAGGAGATCGCTCCCAGACCGCTCCTGGACCCCCGCTGGACCACCAGGGACTTTTGGCAGGTCTTGGGGGGGGGGGGGGGTTGTAGTAAATTAATTTTGGAGGTATTGGGGGGCGTCAGGAGGTTTTGTTAGATTTTTACTTTTTTATTAAAGATTTGTCTGCGAGCCAGATGCAGCCATCAAAAGAGCCACATCTGGCTCGCGAGCCATAGGTTCCTGACCCCTGGCCTAGGGGGACAGACTTAAAGATTTAAACATGTATATCCTAGAGAAAAGGTGGGAAAGGAGAGATAGGATAGAGACATTTAAATACCTCCAAGATCTCCAAGCAGAGGAGGCAGGCCTCTTTCAAAGGAAAGGAGGTTCTAGAACAGAGATGGCAAACTCCAGTACTCGAGGGCCACAAACAGGACAGGTTTTCAGGATATCCACATATGCATGAGATAGATTTGCATACAATGGAGGCAGTGTATGAAAATCTCTCTCATGCATATTCACTGTAGAGATTCTGAAAACCTGGCCAGTTTGTAGCACTCGAGGACTGAAGTTCGCCATCCCTGCTCTAGAATGAGGGGGTAGACTCAAGAGTATTTTTAGGAAATAATTTCTTTAAAGAGAAGGTAGTGGATGCATGGAATAGCCTCCCCATGGAGGTGGGGAAGATAAGGACAGTATCCGAATTCAAGAAGGCATGGGATAAACATAGAGGGAGCAGAAAGGATTGTAAAGCAGAATAGTTGGTGTGGATAAGCTGACCAAATAGGCCATAATGGTCTTTACTTGCCGTCATGTTTCTATATTTCTATATAGTTCTGATTTCTTTTTAATACATTTACAATCATCTCCAAGTTTGTTCTGTTAATAATATCAATAAATTAATTAGCATACAAGTAGATTTGAAAAATCTTATGTGCAGCCAAGCCGGGAGATATGTGTGTAACTCGGAAGCACGTGGGCCGTGCAGATTTTAAAAGGCCCGCGGCCATGCACATATCTCCCGGTACGCACATTACAAAATGTTTGAGCAAAAGGGGCAGGAGGTAGGCAGGATCTGGGCAGGACAATACCATGACGTCAGTGACACACACAAGCGCGCCGGGATCCTACAACTACATAACTTGCTTCTGCTATGGATTACGTGTAAGTACTGAAATACAAAACATTTAGAGTAGTCAGCAGGGTTTTAGGGGTCGGGGCTAGTAGGGTAAAAGGGAGGCAAGTTAGGTAGGGGGTCTAGGAAGTCCACTCCTTCACTGGGGCGAATTGGGAGGGAACTGGGAAATAGGCCTAATGTGTCGTCATGCATACTGGCTAAAATTCCCCCCACTTACACGCGCGAGATAGCATTCACGCATACATGCACATTTTGATATAAAATTGTGCGCACTTGTACACGTGGGTAGCCGATTTTATAACGTGTGCATAAACGTGCACATCTTATAAAATCAGCTTGTTCATATCCGCGCTCCAGCAAATGCAAGCACATGTGCGCATGCACGCACATGTGCTTGCATTTGTGAATTAAAATTCAGCACTGTTTTGTTTTAACTACTCTGTATGATACATCAGTTGAATATCTGTACCTGCTACACCTGTAAACTTTCAGTCTATGCGAGTCTACACCAGCTGATGAAATTAATAAAATAAAAACAGAGCATATAGGTTGGCACACTCAAAGATAAGTGACAGGGAATATTAATACATGCATACTTAAGGAAAGATTATTGAAGTCTACAACAATGAATGTACTGTTCTGGAATAGTTCTAAGCGAGTAAATGCTTTTGAAAGTCAGGCCCTGAGCACATAAATAGGTTTTTGAAGATTGCTACAATATACGCTACTTTTACACAGGTATATCCTTTTGAAAATTACCCTCTATGTCCTAGCGGAATGATGAGCCGCGGCCAGAAAAAGGGCGGGAGGGCGATAGTGTGCAGCCGGCCGCATTGCGACGGTGCACTTTCACCTGCTGTAGTTATGGCCATGCCGCACACTACCGCCCACATAGCACCACTGAAAAAGGCGGTGTTATTTCCGGTGTCTGAAACAATATTGCCTGCAGCGCTTCCGGAAAGAACATTTTTTCTAACCCCGCCCTAACCCCTAACCCCTCCCCTTTCCTTCATTTAAATGCTAACGTCGCGATAACGCCCTAACACACATGATAAGGCCACATCTCGCTTTAACGAATGACCATGTTTGCTGAATCTAAGCTAGGTTGGGATTTGAATTTGGACCCTGGTTTTGAAGACTATAAGACCTTATTTTCATATAATTTGACGATAACGCTTAATTGTTTATCTAATAGATTTTAAATTGGTTTGGATCCATGTATTTGTTGGACTGTTTTTTACTTCTATAATCATTATATTCAATGAGTGAGGAATGTTTGTATATTTTTGTATTTAAGCACCACATTCAGAAAAAAAAAAATCACATTTTTGCTGTTTGAACTCCCCAAAATATTGGCAAGTAACATGTTGGGAGCTATCATTAAGAACAATATAGCAGGTTGTATACTTTAGTCTACATGTATGAACACTCTTTACCTGTGAATGTCGATTAAAATTGTTTTTCCTCCTCATCTTTGCTTTAATTCATACTTTTGTTTTTATTATTGCACTCCATTTCTGGTTTATCATCTCAATTTTCTCATTATAATGTACATTTCGCCAGAGTAAAACTATAATGGTGATAAGGTCAATGATAGCAGTGCAGCATGCTGCAGCTCTCTAAAAGCATGTCTTTCTAATCCACTCATCATTCAGACCTTTTCTAAGCTTTCAGACAATCTGTGATCTGGAGTCTGGATGATTTGTTTGTGGTGATCTTATTTTCTCTAGGTCCTTCTTTGTTGTTTCTCACCTCTGCATACACCAAAGCATTAAGTTGTTGTATTAAATGACAAAACCCAGGAAAAGCAAAATTAGCTTATCCATTTAGACACATCATAGGACATAAATCCTCTTAAAACAGTGCTGCTGAAGGGTAAAATAATAATACAACACTGTGATATCAAGGGCCAAAATAAGAAATGGAAACCTGACGTCTGCCTTTTCAAGACAAACAATGGACTTAATTGCTGGGGTTTGAATATGGGCATTAGTTTGTAACAAACAAAGTAATTTTTCTTTGAAGATTTCAAATTCAGGAATATAAGTACGATCTCCAGTACAATTTCAGAACTTTGAGAGTTTCTACTATCCTGCACCTTAGGTATTACCAATATGCGTCAGAGAAAGCAAGTGTTGCTTTCCTGTAACAGGTGTTCTCACAGGACAGCAGGATGTTAGTCCTCACATATGGGTGACATCACAGGATGGAGCCCAATCACGGAAAACTTCTATCAAAGTTTCCTGAACTTTGACTGGCCCCTACTGGGCATGCCCAGCATGGCACTAACCCTGCAGCCAGCAGGGGTCCCCCTTCAGTCTTATTTGATAGCTACAGGCAGTGCCGAAAAAATAAAACAACAAAACGTTACGAATCCAACACCGCAGGGTGGCGGACGGGTTTCATGAGGACTAACATCCTGCTGTCCTGTGAGAACACCTGTTACAGGTAAGCAACACTTGCTTTCTCACAGGACAAGCAGGATGGTAGTCCTCACTTATGGGTGAGTACCGAGCTGAGGATGTCAGAACATGCACCAAATGTACCCAATGGTGTGCAACAGGCACAACAACTGGGGTGGAATTTGGTAGCGGGCATCCTGAACCCCATCGGGCAGGCGGAAGGGTGTTGGTACGTCACGTTGGAAATAGGTTACGCAGGACAGATTGGCTGAAGATGGAATCTTGTCTTCCGGCTTTGTCCAAGCAATAGTGGCCTGCGAAGGTATGGCGAGAGCTCCAGGTAGCAGCCCTGCAAATGTCAGGAAGCGGCACCGATCTTAGGTGTGCTACTGAAGTCGCCATGGCCCTCATAGAGTGTGCTTTAACACGGTCTTGAAAAGGAATGCCTGCTTGCTGGTAGCAAAAAGATATGCAGTCCGCCAACCAGGAGGAGAGAGTCTGCTTACCCACAGGTTGCCCTAATTTGTTGGGATGGAAAAAGACGAATAACTTAGTGCTCTTCCTGTGGGCAAGTCTACGGTCTAGATAGAAAGCTAGAGCTCGTTTATAGTCAAGAGTATGCAGAGCCTGTTCCCCTGGATTGGAATGGGGCCTGGGAAATAAGGTAGGTAGTATGATGGATTGATTAATGTGAAACTCCGAAACTACCTTGGGTAAAAACTTAGGGTGAGTGCGGAGTACCGCCCGGTCCTGCAGGAGTTTAGTGTAAGGCGGATAGGTAACTAGGGCCTATAACTCACTAACCCTGTGAGGTGAAGTGATAGCTAAAAGGAAAATCACTTTCCACAAATGCTCATAGTTTGGGAAATAAAATCCCAGATCTGCAGGCCCTAATGACTGAGGCAGAATTGGACATTGTTGCTATCACAGAAACATGGTTCACAGAATCTCATGAATGGGATACAACAATACCAAGCTATAACTTGTGTGAAGGCTCACCGCCCGTGCTGCCTTGGGTGCCGCTCCGCTGCCTCCAGCTCAGGCCCCTCGCGAGTCCTGGATATCCCTGGAGTCCCTCAGTCGCACAGGACTCCCTTGGTTCAGGTCTCCACAGGCCCTGGTTTTGCGGGGCTTCTGGGTTCTCTTTGAATGGAGTGGGGTTGAAGCAGTCCCCCAACCCCCAAAGATAACACAGAGAGAAAGAAGTTCCTCAAAGCAATTTTATAAAGCAGAGTAGCTGAATCTGTTACATTGGCTCCGTCCCCTCAGGAGCTGAACAAATGACCCTGCCCCCGCTCTCCAGCAGTCTAACACCTTGACACAGGTGCTGGAGCAAAGGCACTGTTTGAGCCCCCCCGGCTCTCCAGTCCACCCGCAAACACACCTGCCCTAACTTCCCTTAGGGTACAGGTTCTCTGTTTCCCTTTTCAGGCTAGGCTGTGCCCCTGAGACAGCTGGAGGATTCCTCTCCCCCAGAACCTACCTCCATTTCCTTCCTCTTTGCTTCCTGGCACTGGCTTTTTCTGGCCACTGCCGCTACCTAGGCACGCCCCCTTCCTCTAGCTCCCTAGGCTCACCTGTGTGACTCATTAGTCCAAGTCTGCCACCTGCTGTCCTCCAGGCTCTCCCTACAGGTCAGGTGGTGGTTCTAGGAACCTGGGATTTGTAGTTCTCGCCTTCACCTGCTCCCCCTGCTGGCTGGCTCTAGTATTACCAGCCGCCTTATGGAATCTTATCCATTCCTGCCTCCGGCAGCGCTGCACTCCATCACACTTGTTAAGGAAAGACAGAGAGGATAGAAAAGGGGGAGGTGTGGCTCTTTATGTCAGAAACAACATCCAAGCATCTAAGCTGCAAGGAAGTTGGGGTAAGGAAGAAGCTCTATGGGTCGACCTAAAAAAAGATGACGGAGCGTCCATTTATATTGGAGTGGTTTACAGGCCTCCAAACCAAAAGGAAGAGCTGGACAGAGATCTGGTTGAAGACATCCATAAGATAGGTAAGAAGGGAGAAGTGGTGATCATTGGTGACTTTAATATGCCAGATGTAGACTGGAAAATCCCATCTGCAGAAACTAAAAATAGTAGAGCGATAGTGGATGCCATGCAAGTATCTTTGTTCAAACAAATGGTATTGGAACCCACGAGAGAAGGAACTATACTCGACTTAGTGCACACTAATGAAGATAATGTCTCTGATGTCCAGGTGGGCGCCCACCTCAGCACCAATGATCATCAAATGGTATGGTTTAATATCACTAAAAGACCCGAGTTTTACAGTTCAAAAACACGGACTTTGAGGAAATGGGGAAGTACCTGGAGGAAGAACTAAAAGGATGGGAGAACGAGAGAGATGTGGATCAGCAGTGGACCAATCTAAAAGGAGCAATCACCAAGGCAACTGCTCTATATGTTAGAAATGTAAAGAAAAGCAAAAGAAAATTGAAACCTATCTGGTTCTCAAAGGAGGAGGCTGACAAAATTTAAGCTAAAAGAACAGCATTCAAGAAATATAAAAGATCCCAAAGGGAGGAGCACAAAGAAGAATATCTGTTTCAACTGAGGGAGACAAAGAAATTAATCAAGTTGGCAAAAAGTCAAGCGGAAGAGAGGATTGCCAAGGAGATAAAAAATGGTGACAAAACATTTTTCAGATACATCAGCGAAAAGGGAAAAGTCCAAAGTGGTATAGTGAAATTGAAAGGTGGTAATGATCAATGTGTGGAGAGAGACGAAGAAATGGCAGAAATATTAAACGAATACTTCAGCTCTGTGTTCACTAAAGAAGACCCTGGAGAAGGACCATCTCTACACAACAAGAAACTGGAGGGAAGTGGAATAGATGAAAATCCTTTTACAGTAGAAAATGTATGGGAAGAGCTAAAGAATCTGAAAGTGGACAAAGCCATGGGGCCTGATGGGATTCATCCAAGGATACTGAGGGAGCTCAGAGATGTTCTGGCGGGTCCGCTGTGTGACCTGTTCAATAGATCCCTAGAAACGGGAGTGGTACCAAGAGACTGGAGAAGAGCGGTGGTGGTCCCGCTTCACAAGAGTGGGAACAGAGAGGAGGCTGGTAACTACAGACCGGTTAGCCTCACTTCAGTGGTGGGAAAAGTAATGGAGTCACTGCTGAAAGAGAGAATAGTGAACTATCTACAGTCCGGAGAATTGATGGACCAGAGGCAACATGGATTCACCAGGGGAAGATCCTGTCAGACAAATCTGATTGACTTTTTTGACTGGGTAACCAAGGAATTGGATCAAGGAAGAGCGCTCGATGTCATCTACTTGGATTTCAGCAAAGCTTTTGATACGGTTCCGCACAGGAGACTGGTGAATAAAACGAGAAGCTTAGGAGTGAGTGCTGAGGTGGTGACCTGGATTGCAAATTGGTTGACGGACAAAAGACAATGTGTGATGGTAAATGGAACTTTCTCTGAGGAGAGAGCGGTTTTAAGTGGTGTACCGCAAGGATCGGTGTTGGGACCGGTTCTGTTCAATATCTTTGTGAGCGACATTGCGGACGGGATAGAAGGTAAGGTTTGTCTTTTTGCGGATGACACTAAGATCTGCAACAGAGTGGACACGCCGGAAGGAGTGGAAAGAATGAGACGGGATTTAAGGAAAATGGAAGAGTGGTCGAAGATATGGCAGCTGAGATTCAATGCCAAGAAGTGCAAAGTCATGCATATGGGGAGTGGAAATCCGAATGAACTGTATTCGATATGGGGGGGGGGGGGGGGGAAGGCTGATGTGCACGGAGCAGGAGAGGGACCTTGGGGTGATAGTGTCTAATGATATGAAGTCTGCGAAACAATGCGACAAGGCGATAGCAAAAGCCAGAAGAATGCTGAGCTGCATAGAGAGGGGAATATCGAGTAAGAAAAGGGAAGTGATTATCCCCTTGTACAGGTCCTTGGTGAGGCCTCACCTGGAGTACTGTGTTCAGTTCTGGAGACCGTATCTACAAAGAGACAAAGACAAGATGGAAGCGGTACAGAGAAGGGCGACCAGGAAGGTGGAGGATCTTTCATCGGATGACATACGAGGAGAGATTGAAGAATCTAATATGTACACCCTGGAGGAAAGGAGGAGCAGGGGTGATATGATTCAGACTTTCAGATACTTGAAAAACTTTAATGATCCAAAGACAACGACAAACCTTTTCCGTCAGAAACAAATCAGCAGAACCAGAGGTCACGAGCTGAGGCTCCAGGGAGGAAGACTAAGAACCAATGTCAGGAAGTATTTCTTCACGGAAAGGGTGGTGGATGCCTGGAATGCCCTTCCGGAGGAAGTGGTGAAGTCTAAAACTGTGAAGGACTTCAAAGGGGCGTGGGATAAACACTGTGGATCCATCAAGTCTAGTGGGCGTAAATAAAGAGGAGGCAGCAAAAACACTGCATGGAGCGGCAGTAGCCACAGAGGCATTCACGGAGCGGGATGCCAGTGGCCAGTAGTTGGTGTTCCACCTTCAGGCAGAAAACACTGCACGGAGCGGCAGTAGCCACAGAGGCATTCACGGAGCGGGATGCCAGTGGCCAGTAGTTGGTGTTCCACCTTCAGGCAGCAAAACACTGCACGGAGTGGCAGTAGCCACAGAGGCATTCACGGAGCGGGATGCCAGTGGCCAGTAGTTGGTGTTCCACCTTCAGGCAACAAAACACTGCACGGAGCGGCAGTAGCCACAGAGGCATTCACGGAGCGGGATGCCAGTGGCCAGTGGTTGGTGTTCCGCCTTCACAGAGGGCTGCCATCTCCAAAAAAAACAAAACAAAAAACAAACAAACAAACAAAGCAGGGGTGGGTAAGAGTATGGGGCAGGGATGTGGCCTGCTGTTGCAGCAGTTGCTACCCCTGATTGAGCTGGATGTTCACTGGGATGCGGATACGGCGCTGCTCTCTGCATTGGTGGAGGGGTGGAAGGGAGTTGGGGCCGGAAGGTGCTGGAAGCCAATAGTGACGGGTGGGAGGGAGAAAAAGGGGGGGGGGGGAAATGGATAAACTGCGTGGCTTGCTGGGCAGACTGGATGGGCTGTTTGGTCTTCTTCTGCCGTCATTTCTATGTTTCTATGTGAGATATTTTAGGTCACAGGAGTGAAGAGGCTCGAATGGTGGTTTCATGAGCCGACCAAGAACCAGGTTAAGGTCCCAAGAAGGACGTAAAGGTCCCAAGAAGGACGTAAAGGTGGCTTGATATGGAGCAAGCCCTTTAAAAATCGTGTTATGAGGGGTTGTACTGATATAGGGACATCCCCGACACCTTTATGGAAGGCGGCTACCGCACTGACATGCATTCTGATGGAAGAGGTTTTTAGACCTGACTCTGACAAATGCCAGAGATAGTCCAAAAACCTTGGGATTGGACAGGAAAAGGGATCAAGGGACTGCGAAGTGCACCATGATGTGTACCTTTTCCATTTATAGGAATAAGATTTTCTTGAGGAAGGCTTTTGTGAAGCAATCAGGACACGAGAAACCGAATCTGAAAGGTTAAGTGGTTGAAGGATTAACCGTTCAACATCCATACCGTCAGGGACAAGGCCTGAAGATTGGGATGGTGACGGCATCCGTCGTTTTGAGTGATCAGATACGGGTCCGTTCCCAAGGGAATGTGCCTGTGGATGGAGAGATCCTGGAGTATGGGAAACCACACTTGGCGTGGCCAGTGAGGTGCTATCAGGATCATGGTTCCTTTGTCCTGACGTAGCTTCACAAGAGTCTTCGAAAGAAGAGGAAGTGGAGGGAATGCATAGAGCAGACCAGTTGCCCACGAGAGGGAGAATGCATCTCTGGGCTGAGAGCGCTCGCTCCGAATGAGGGAGCAGTAATTGTCCACTTTGTGGTTCTGAGGGGACACAAAGAGGTCTGTCTGGGGGTATCCCCATTGGCGAAAGATTGAGGTCGCTACCAAGGGGTTGAGAGACCACTTGTGTGGCTGGAAGACGCGACTCAGTTTGTCTGCCAAGACATTGTCCACTCCTGGTAAGTAGGTGGCCCTGATGTACATCGAGTGGGAGAGCGCTGCTGCCCAAATCTGCGCAGCTTCCTGACACAGGAGGAAGGAGCATATGCCTCTCTGCTTGTTGATGTACCACATGGCCACCTGGTTGTCTGTCTGAATCAGGATGACGTGATTTGATGGGCGTTCCTGAAAAGCCCTGAGAGCATATTGCATTGCTCGAAGTTCTAGGAAGTTTATTTGATGTTTGGTTTCCTGTGGAGACCAAGATCCTTGTGTCTGTAGATTGTCCATGTGGGCTCCCCACCCAAGGTTGGAAGCGTCGGTGGTGAGAATGAGTTGAGGATCTGGCACTTGAAAAGGCAGTCCCTGGAGGAGATTGGTCTGATCTTTCCACCAGGCGAGAGACAGACGGAGTGAGTTGGTTATGTGGACAATGGTCGACAGAGGCTGAACAGCTTGAATCCATTGTGACCTCAGAGTCCAATGTATGAGTCTCATGGCCAGGCGGGCCATTGGAGTAACATGGATGGAGAACGCCATGTGTCCTAGCAGGACGAGGAATTGGCGAGCTGTTGCTGTATGTTGAGACTGCAACTGGTGAGCGAGGGCCACAAGTGTTAGTGCTCGTTGTCGAGGTAGAAAGGCTTTTGCCTGTAAAGTGTCCAAGTCTGCCCCAATGAACGACAAGTTTGAGATGGGGTTAAATAGGATTTCCCGTAATTGTCAAGAAATCCTAGAGAAATTAAAGTGTGTAGAGTGAAATCGAGGGACGACCGAGCGGCTTGCTGGGTTGGAGCCCTGATTAACCAGTCGTCCAGATAGGGGTAGACGTGCACACCTTCTTTCCTGAGGAAAGCTGCTACAACTACGAGACATTTGGTGAAGACTCATGGTGCAGACGCTAGGCCGAAAGGAAGCACTCGATATTGATAGTGCTTTGGGCCTACTAAAAACCTGAGGTACTTGCGATGAGTTGGAGTGATCGCAATGTGTGTGTATGTGTCCTGGAGGTCCAGAGAGCAGAGCCAGTCTCCTCTTTGTAGAAGAGGTAGATGTGAGCCCAAGGTTACCATCTTGAACTTTTCCTGCTGGAGGTTCTTGTTGAGAGCACATAGGTCCAGAATTGGACGAAGCCCCCCGGATTTTTTGGGGATCAAAAAGTACCGGGAATGGAACCCTAGGCCTTGCTGTGAGAGTGGGACGGGTTCTATTGCTTTTAACTGGAGAAGAAGGGAAACCTCCTGGCTCCAGAAGGACAGAGTGGTCGGATACTCTCCACGCCTGCAGAGGTGGTGAGTCCAGTGGAAGAGTAAGAAAGTTTAGGTGGTAACCCTGAACAATGATTGCTAGCACCCATTGGTCAGTTATGATTGATTGCCACATATTGTGAAAGTGGCACAATCAACCTCCCACTGGTATGCTTGGCAGAGGAATCAGACTGCTGTTCTCCAAGTGAAAGTCAAAAACCGGAAGCAGGCCCCGGCTGGGGAGCTGCTTACGGCTTTTGCTTTCGGGCCTGGCGAGGCTGAGGCTTTTGATAAGGTCTCGTAGTTCGGGACCTTGCTGGTGGAGGAAAGTACTTCCTTGGATGGAAGAATGACTTCTTAGAGTCCTTCCTGAAGGGTTGTCTTAAGGGGAAGTCGGAAGGTATCAATGAGAGCTGTTTAAGGGTCTCATGATGGTCCTTTAATTCAGCCACTATTTGCTGGATCTGCTCACCAAACAGATTGTCTCCTACATATGGTAGGTCAGAAAGTCTGTCTTGTACTTCTGGGCGAAGGTCAGAAGATTTGAGCCAGGCCCATCGTCTTGCCGAAATAGCAGCTGCAGACACTCTAGTAGAGGTGTCGAAGATATCATAAGCTGTTCTTATCTCATGCTTTCCTGCTTCAAACCCCTTGTTGACAAGGATTTGAAGCTGGTCTTGGAATTGTTCAGGCAGGGTTTCAGAGAAGTCCTGTATCTGTTTGAAGATGACCCTACAGCTGGTAAGCAGCAATTCTAGAGATGAGCAAGGCCCCTTGGAACACTCGTCGACCAATATTGTCTAGGAACTTGTGTTCCTTAACAGGAGGGGTAGATGAGTGAGGCTTCGTCCTTTTTGCTTTCTTTTGAGCCGATTCTACCACAACTGAGTGGTGTTCGAGCTGAGATTTTTGAAAGCTGGGGGCTGACTGCACTAAATAGGTAGTGTCAGCTTTTCTATGGACTGGGGCAATGGATCCAGGGTTTTCCCAGTTCTTTTTGAGGAGGTCAAGAAGAACTTGATGAATGGGAATGGAAGTGATCACTTTAAGGGCATCTAGGAACTGGAGCAACTCCATCATCTGGTGCCTATCATCCTGCTCCAACTGAAGCTGAAAAGGGACCAACTCAGACATTTCCTTCACAAAATTAATGAAAGAAAAGTCCTCTGGAGGAGAACGCTTTCTACTTTCAGTAGGAGAGGGAGGTGAAGGTAAGTCATCGATGTCTGAAGAAGTATCATCACCCCAGGTGTCATAAGGATCAGCAGACTGACCTGTAGGACGAGAAGGGGGTTGGATACCCGAAGGCCCCGGCTGAGGCTCCGAGAAAATCAAAGGAATCACTGGGGGCACCGTGGACGGCATGGAGGGCATCGGTGCCGGTATCGAAGGCATCGATGGCGCAGACGTACATATCGCCCCCGATGAATGAATCGGTGGCGAGGGACGAATTGGCATCGATTGCTGAGGCAAAACTCACGAAGGAGGGATGCGGAAACGGTGTTTCTCCTCCCGATGAGGCTGTCAACGGGGAGCGCACCAGAGCCATCGGAGACCCGGAAATCACCGGTGGAAGGGCAGTTATGAGCGCCTCCATCCGGGATAGCAGCGGAGCCAGCGCTGCTGGAATCGGGTCGATGACCGGTTCCACAATCGGTGCCGGTGCCGAAGGGACCTGGAGTCGTTGCATCGCCTTGTCGATGGCCTCCTGGACCAGCCGGTCCAGTTCTTCTCAGAGAACTGGAGCAAGCAGCCCTGGCTCTGGAACAGAAGAGGGAGGCAGAGGCATAGCCGGAGGGACCACCTTTACAGGCAGAATCGCGGCTCCCAAACCCCGATCAGGTGAGGGTGGCCTTGATGACCCGGTCGCAGGAATGGTTGGTGCCTTTCCTGGACAGGGCTTCTTCGACAGTGGCTCAGACGGTGGCGAGGTCGATGATTTCGCTCCCTTGACGGTCCGAGTCTTACGATGCTGATGGCGATGTTTCTCCCTATGATCCCCTCGATCCTGAGGGAGAGTAACGGATGCCGATGGCCGTGAAGACATCGATGGCGGACGGTCACCGGATGGTGGTTGATGCTGGTGCGACGTCGACAGTGCCGGTTCCGATAACGTCGATGCAATTGACGGCGTCAGGGTGTGAGCACGGAAGAGGAGTCCCATCTTCTCCATCCTTGCCGTGCGACCTTTGGGTGTCATGAGGGCACATTTGGTGCAAGTCAGGACATCATGCTCCCGGCCTAAACACATTACACAGATGCCATGAGGGTCTGTGATAGACATGGTGCGAGTACAGTCCGGGCACCGGCGGAACCCCGACGCCATGGCCATAGAAAAAAATAGAGCCGCGGGATGGACGACGGCCAGCAGGCCGCAAGGGCCAAACTCGACGGTAATCGACGAAAAACTGTCAAAAAACTTACCGGAGTACCGCGGCTAGAGAGAAGATAGAGGAGGGACCCCTGTGGGGCAATTTAACGTTAGTTAATTCTGTGAGGAAAATTCCTGTCAGGAATCTCCACAGAGCTCCTAAACCACGAGGCTACTGCAGCGTGGAAAAAGGAAGACTGAAGGGGGACCCCTGCTGGCTGCAGGGTTAGCGCCATGCTGGGCATGCCCAGTAGGGGCCAGTCAAAGTTCTGGAAACTTTGATAGAAGTTTTCCATGATTGGGCTCCATCCTGTGATGTCACCCATATGTGAGGACTACCATTCTGCTTGTCCTGTGAGAAAGAAGGATGGAAAGTGCAAAAGATATACAGTATGCTCATGGCAAAATTTACAGACACATGGATGCATATGCTCAGATATGACTATCATTTTGAGATTTTTATTGGTCTGCAGCTGGTCAAATTGAGTTTATTGTTCTAACATAAATACCTTGAAACAGCACTTGATTATAACTTGTATATTAGAAGTACACCAAAATCCGTCACGTGCTGTTTTTTATTGGCAGGTGGTCTTAGTACACAGGAATTGCTAAACCAGAACAATATAGATGAGGAACTGAAAAGATGCTGTATCCTTTAACTGGTGGTCTAGAGTGCAGATTTTACGATATATGTCTTTTGAGATTTAAAATACTGCTTTATGCAATTGCATTTAGTATATTTTTAATTCATGATTGGAGTTTGCCAGAATATTTTACTTAGGATCACTGTATCTGATGGATTTATTTACTCAAATAACATTTTAAATTAAATCATGACAGATGTATCTGAATTCACAGCACCAAACAAAATGAAATGTAAAACATTCATTCTCAAGATCCTTTGAAATCTGTGATTCAGATAATTAACCATTAGAGAGTTATACAGCTCTCTAATAGCAAGCAGAGAAACTTTTAACAACTGCTTTCTGAAACAGTCTCTGCCACAATATTAACTGCGTTGAGGAGCTGTGAAAATGGTGTACACAGGCCTTTTGCTACTTATAAATATCAAAGAAAGGACCATGAACAAAGAAAGGACCATGAACAAAGAAACCATTAATCTGCCACCTTTTCAAAACTGAAATAAAAGCTACCGCATCCTCAATAACAGACTCTATTAAAGTCAGACAAAGCACACCCCATCGAGTAAAGAGTTAGCCGTCTGTGGTTCACTGCAGATACTGCAGTTAAAACTGCTTTCTAAACTCCGGATGAAATTATTTTCAACAAAGGGTAAACAGACAATAAGCAGCTTTCCAGAAGAACTCATTCACTATCAGAGTTATGCAAATTACATTAAAGGAGGTGCAGGTGCCTTTGTAAAGCATTGTTTCTTATTCAAATACATGCTATAGTAAACGCTTGAACTGATTAATGCTGTTAACATTCTGGCCAGATGCTTTAAAAAGTATAGTAGAATTCTTTGGTAAACAAAAATGTCTCCAGAACAGAATACAAGTTAATGTTCTTCAAAGTGTAAGCTACCCACAAAAAGATGAACCTTTGGAAAGGCTACTCTGAACAAATCCTGGAGCTTCGAATATTGTCAGATTGCAAAGGGCAGCAAACCTACTTCATAGTAACTCAAGGCATGAAAGATTGACCAAACAGACACTGGTAGAATTTCCTCCACTGTTACATATGAAGGTGTTACCTACACTCAATATATACTACCGATTTTCCTTTGTTCTCTCTCAATGATAAATGCCCAAAACAATTAGGAAACTTTACTTTATGCTCAACAAATTATCAAACCTTACACAATCTTATTTAAATGATTTTATTTCATATTTCAAAAAAATTAAAAAAAAAAAGAATAGTTTCATAGTATTTTCACATACTTCGTTTATTCATTCACACTTCATGAATAAATGAAGTATGTGCAGTTTCTGGTTTTACCAGAGGTAGTTCTTGTCAAACAAAAACACCCAGTGTAGAGATCAGATTTTATATCGCATCGTGTAAACTGTCAGATGGAATTATTATGCAATTATATATTTGTTTTATTAGAATCTACTGAGTTTCCAAGTCTCATAACAAATACTGTATTAAGAACAGAAATAGTAACTTTACCCATCCTTGAAATATTGCTAGGATTACAATTGTATGATCTTTTCTTGATCCACTCTTCTGTCCATTACTGACTTTTAAAATATCTAATTTTAAGTACTTGCAATAACTGTCAAGTATATACACCTTACAATATATTTGAAGCTCATTATTTTAATTTAGTATCATTAAAACATCAACATGTCTATAACATGTTTTTATATGATCACTAGCAATTTTAAAAAGTTAGATGATTTTTTTCCCCATATAGTTACAGGCTTGTCTTCTTGTTCAAGAAGAAAAGAAGATAACTAATACACATATAGGGGAATTTTCAAAACATTTATATGAGTAAAATTAGCATTTATGCATGTAAGTAGCTTGCACTCATGCACATGCTATTTTACAAACATCAAAAGTACACACATTTTTTATTTCATGTGCACATTTACGTATGAAAAACGGGGTGTTCTGGGGCATTCTGAGAACACTGCATGCAAGGTGCCATTTTATAAGAAACATGCACGTAAAAGCAAGTTTGCTTACCGTAAACGATGTTTCCATAGATAGCAGGATGAATTAGCCATGCTGTCATGGGATCTGTCAATCAGGCCCGGGAGGCGGAGCTTGTCAAAGCAGAGAACAGAGCTTTGCTCTCTGCGGCTGCGCGTGTGTTCCCGCGCAGGAAAGTAACGGTATCTCCTCAGTCTGTAATAAAGCTGTAGTGTAGTCGAAGACTAGGTGACTGCCAGGGAGGAGGATGGGTCAGCATGGCTAATTCATCCTGCTATCTACGGAAACATCGTTTACGGTAAGCAAACTTGCTTTTTCCCGTCGATAGGAGGGCTGAATTAGCCATGCTGTCATGGGAGTCCAAAGCTCCCGATCACGTCATTTATGACATATATGGTTGGACGTGATCTTTGACAGTGTAGCAGTCACCGTGGACAGGAGAATAGAGATTGCAGTATTGCTTGCCCTATCTTCGCATCCGTGGCTGCTTGTTGGTCAAGGCAGTAATGAGATGTGAAGGTATGCAGTGATGACCATGTAGCTGCCTTGCAAATGTCTATGGGTTGCACATTCTTCAGGTGTGCTAAGGATGTTGCTACTGCTCTGACTTGGTGAGCTTTAGGAGTAGACTGTAAATGTAAATTCTGTTTGTCGTAGCAGAATTTGATGCACTGTGCTATCCAACTGGAGATAGTGCGTTTAGCCACTGGTAGTCCAGGTGCCTTCGGGTCGTAGGAAACAAAGAGTTGAGAAACACGGGAGTCCGAGTTCGTCCTTTCTTTGTAGTGTGTTAAAGCTCTCTTACAATCCAGTGTGTGCAGTAGCTTTTCCCTATCGTTTGTATGAGGTTTAGGGAAAAATATTGGTAATTCCATTGTCTGATTGAGATGGAATGGGGTAACTACTTTCGGTAGGAAGGATGGGTGAGTTCGTAGAACTACCTTTTGTTGATGAAATTGTAAGTATGGAGGATAATGGACCAAAGCTTGTAACTCACTAACTCTTCGTGCTGATGTTACTGCAACCAGGAATACTACCTTCCAGGTGAGGTATTTAATGTGTGCTGAGTCCATAGGTTCAAATGGAGAAAGCATGAGCTGTTCCAGAACTATGTTGAGGTTCCATGGAACTGGAGGTTTGGATACCGGAGGACGAATGTGTGTTAAACCCCTTATGAAACGAGTCAGTAATGGGTGATTGGATATAGGAATGTCATTGATTGGTCTATGATAGGCGCCTATGGCGCTGAGGTGAACTCTGATGGATGATGTTGCTAGACCAGCTACATAAAGTGTATGAAGATAATCAATGAGCAATTCCGGGGAACAGTCCAATGGTGGTACACCTTTAGAAGTGCACCAGGCAGAGTAGCGTTTCCATTTATAGCTATAATTTTTCCTGGTTGAGAGTTTCCTTGATTGTAACAAAATAAATTGTGCTGAAGTGGAAACTCCTTGTTCTGTTAGAAGGAGCCTTTCAGTCTCCAAGCTGTCAAGTGTAGAGATGAATGCAGCGGGTGTAGTAGTGTTCCTTGATCTTGGCTGAGAAGATCTTGACGATTCAGTAATAGAATTGGATCCTTGATGGATAGTCGAAGTAGGAAACTGTACCATGGTTGCCTCGGCCATGCCGGGGCTATGAGTATCAGTTGAGCTTTGTCCGCTATGCACTTCTAAATTGTTCTTGTTATGAGAGGTATGGGAGGAAAGGCATAGAGGAGGCCTGTCGTCCACGGAATGAGGAAGGCATCTTGGGCGATCCTGAATTGGCTTGGTCTTATCGAGCAGAATTTGGGAACTTGAGAATTGATCTCTGTTGCAAAGAGATCTATGGAAGGTGTCCCCCACTGCAGAAATATGTCCTGTACTATTTCTGTATTGAGTGTCCATATGTGGGGATGAAAGATGCGGCTTAGCCTGTCCGCTCTTGTGTTTGCAACTCCCGGTAGGTAAGTTGCTTGTAGATGTATGCAATGCTTGTGAGCGTGTTCGAAGATTGTCAGGGTCTCTTTGCAGAGGGACCATGAACCGGACCCTCCTTGTTTGTTGATGTAAAACATCGCTACCTGGTTGTCTGTGTAGATCATGACCCTGCGTCCTTTCAGGTGGTCTTGGAAGACTCGTAATGCGTTGCGAATCGCTCTGAGTTCCAGTAGATTTATTTGTAGATTTTGTTCCGAGAGTGTCCATAACCCTTGGGTTTCGTAAATCTCGAGGTGAGCCCCCCATCCCTTGCGAGACGCATCTGTGGTTAGGACTGCACTGTGAGGAGGGGGGCTGAACAATGCTCCCTTGGATAAGGTGGAGTCTAGGAGCCACCATGCTATATCTTTTTTCATTTCTGCGGTCAGCAATACTTTTTGCGTCAATGGTTGTGAATGCTGTTTCCATTGTCGTTTTAGACCCCATTGTAGGCGTCTCATGTGTAGTCTGGTGTTGGGCACCATGAAATTCGCCGCTGCCATGTGGCCCAGAATTACTAGGACTTGTCTTGCTGACGGCCTCTGAGTATGTTTCAAGGTGTGCAGAAGTTGACAGAAATGTGATATTCTGTCTGGGAGGTATGCCCTGTTGCACGTAGTGTCCAGGCATGCGCCTATGAACTGTAACTGCTGTGTTGGTTATAGATGTGATTTCTGAAAATTTATCACCAACCCTAGTTCTTGTAAGCAATGTATCACCCGATTGAGGTGATCCTGTAAGATGTTCGGAGTTGAGGCTATTATGAGCCAGTTGTCCAGATATGGAAAGAAGGTTATACCTTGTTTCCTGAGATGAGCCACCACCACTATCATGCATTTGGTGAAAACTCTGGGTGCAGCCGATAGTCCAAAGGGAAGAACTTTGTATTGGTAGTGTTGATGTCTGTAGCGAAAGCACAGGTAACGCCACGAGGATGGATGGATTGGAATGTGCGTGTAAGCATCCTTCAGATCGATGGAGCACATCCAATCGTTGGTTTGAATGAGAGGAAGAATTGACTTCAACGATACCATTTTGAATTTCTCCTTGGTGAGAAATTTGTTCAACTCCCTTAGGTCTAGTATGGGGCGAAGGCCTCCAGACTTCTTGGGTATGAGGAAGTACGGGGAGTAAAATGCTGCTAAATTGCGGTGTGGGTGGATTTGTCGAATTGCTTGTTGCTTGCGAAGTAAAGCAATTTCCTCCCCCAGTTGTGGATGGGAATTGTAGATCTTGAGTGTGGAAAGATGAGGCAAGATGGGTTTTGTTACAAATTGGAGTTGGTAGCCTTGACGTACTATCTCCAGAACCCATTGATCTGATGTTATTCTTTCCCAGACATTCAGGCAAGCACGAATTCTGCCTGGAGGAGCTTGATGTTGTGGTGGCGGCTGAGTAACTAAAAAGATGACGTTGGTTTTACTGCAGTAGTCGGCTGTTGTGCCTGTTGCCTCTGGTTACGTGGTTTACCTCTTCGTTGATTTGAGGTATTGTTTTGTGGAGCAGGACGTTGGTAGGCAGGGTATGGCTGCGTACGAAAAGATTGATAAGATCTATAGGGTCTTCTGGCATATGATTGTCTACGGGTAGACCCCACATAACGACGTGTAGTCGAGTAAATAGGATTCGATGTTAGAGATTGTACTGCTAGAGCTTCCTCTTTTAATTTACTTACTGCGTCCTGGAACTTTTCTCCGAACAAGTTATCTCCTGTGCATGGGAGGTTTGTTAGTTTCACATGCAAGTCATCTCTTATGGAACTTGAACGTAACCATGCTAGTCTGCGGGCTGCAATAGCTGCTGCAGATGCTCTGGATGATGTTTCATGTGCTTCATAGATTGATCTCAATAGGTGTCGAGAACATTCTTCCATGTCATGAAGAGGCTGAGGTATCTGTTCCGCTACTGAGGAATGTATACCTTTCATAGCTTGCAAACACTCATACAGATATTGTACCATGTAGAACTGATGTTGCATAATTCTTGCGGTTAACATCGAGTTATGGTATATTTTCCTACCAAATTCATCCAAATATTTGTTGTCTTTCCCTGGTGGGAAAGTAGTGTGCAACTTTGTTTTCCTGAACCTTTGCATCGCCGTCTCTACTACGATTGATGCGTGAGGCAATTGTGGTAGAGTGTATAGTGATGCTTTCTTCATACGAAATTTCATGTCTGTTTTCTTGGAAACAGCTGCAGTTGTATAAGGCGTTTCCCAGGATTTTTGTAAGACGGAGTGCAGGATTTCTTGTGGTGGAAGAGATGTTGGTTCCACCTGAGTATCAAATATCTTTAGAAGTCCAAGAGTTTCCGCTCTAGGGTCTGTTTCTTTTTGGACCTCTAGGTGTAGAATTGTACCCATTTTTTCTATGAATTTTGGGTATGTAAGGTCTTCAGGAGGAGAATATGGCTCCTGTAGTTGGTCCTGTGTGTCTGACAGACATCCCACCGATGATGATGGGGATGTTTGTTTTGAAGGAGAATCAAAATATGTATCCTGTATGTGAGTAGGCGAGGTTGGTTGGTTTGTCCTGGGAGATGTCGGTGGTTCTGCCGACTGCTCTTCATTAGACTGTGCTTTATGTTTTATAGCATTGTCCTCAGAAGTATTAGTTATTTTAAATGATGATTGAAGCGTCTCGTAAAATCCTGCTAGAGACTGCGACAATTGAAAAAATGCTTCTCTTGTATAAGAGGGCATTATCATACGATTGTCTTGTTGTTGTGGGATAACTGTTGGAGGTGAAGTTGTAGGAACTTCCCTATCTCTCCGTGTCTTATTGTCTGGAGTATTTCTTAAATCTTCCGAATCTGAAGAAGTGGTAGAGGAAAGAATTTGTACCAGTTTTCTTAATGAGCCGGTAGTAGACGGAACTTTATGAGATGATTTAGAAGTCGAAGGACTCATCTCCCATGTCGCAGTCCTCTTTTTTAATCTTTTAGAATGGGAGTGATGTGAGTACTTATGATAGTCCTCAGATGAAGACTCAGTATCTGTGACTTCCGCCTCGGAAGAAGAGCTGTGTGAAGGGTATCGTTTTCGCTTCAACTGTCTCTTTAATTTTTGAGGCGAGTAATTTTGGTTTCTACGCGCAGATCTTGATGTATGCGCGGATATGTATTTACGCACAGATGTAGAGGTATGCGCAGGTATGCGCGTATGGGCGACTGTAGACTCATGCGCACTTGAATGTCTGTGCGCGGAAGTAGAATTGTGCGCGGTTGTAGTTTTATGCGCATATTTCTTTGATCCCAAGCGCACAGGGTTTTTCGGCGCAGTGCGCATAAGTTTCCTTACAGTTGGCGCCGTGCGCTCAAATGTTTTCGGCGCCGTGCGCGCAGGTGTTTCCGGCGCCATGCGCGTAAGTGTTTCCGGCGCCATGCGCATAGGTGTTTCCGGCGCCATGCGCATAACTGGTTGGCGGGGTGGTCTCTTCTGCGCCATGCGCGCCGGAATCGCTAAGTTGTACGCAGACTCTGTCTTCGGCGCTGGGATATGCGCATTTGGCGCCATAGGCGCAGAAGTCTTCGGCGCCGAGGGTTCCTCCTCCGATGAGGTACGTTGCGGCTCTATAGGCACTGGGGATTTATGAGAACCCACTGGCCTTTGATTTTTTGCTTTCCTTTTACCTCCTATAGTGGAGGACTTAGGATCAAACGGCAAAGATTTCTTTTTCGATGGAGCCGATGAAGTGAATGGGCCAGGCGATGAATGAGCCTCTGACGGATCGCGGGAGGCAAAAAGTTCCTGAAGCCTATAGGCCCTTTGTTTTAATGCTCTTGGTGACATTTTCGAGCAAAACTCGAGCAAGACATTGATAACATCGATCATGTCCGTCCGTTACCGACATCCGTTTTCCACAGAGACAGGGTTTAAACCCTGGTTTTGACATTTTATTTCTGTTTTTAAACTGAGGAGAATAACAGCTCCGCGTGCGATCCCGCTCGCGGAAAAAACAGACTGAGGAGATACCGTTACTTTCCTGCGCGGGAACACACGCGCAGCCGCAGAGAGCAAAGCTCTGTTCTCTGCTTTGACAAGCTCCGCCTCCTGGGCCTGATTGACAGATCCCATGACAGCATGGCTAATTCAGCCCTGCTATCGACGGGAAACTTATTATCATACTTTTACATATGATAATTATCTTAATCAATTGATATCAGACTCGTCTGTTGTCTGCTATTGGTTGGGTGGGAGATCTGGATGAACTGGGGGAGGGGGGGGGGAGTTCAGACTGAAGAACCAGGAAGGTCTCAATGACCTGGAGAAGGACTGAGTGAAGTGGCCAAGGTTTCAGCAAACTGGGGATTTCAATTACATGTGAAAGTCTTAATATATACTAACTTCCATGCGCATGGTTAAGCTCTGGAATTCATTGCCAGAGGATGTGGTTATGTCAGTTAGCATAACTGGGTTTAAAAAAGGTTTGGATAAGTTCCTAGAGGAAAAATCCATAAACTGCTACAAATTAATAAGCAATAATAGCTTGAGATTTATTTAATGTTTGGGTACTTGTGACTTGGATTGGTGGGCTTGATGGACCTTGGTCTGACCCATTATGGCGTATCTTAGGTTCTTATGTATGTGAGCAAGTCACAATTTTTTCAAGCACAAAGCATGAGTGCTTATGTTTTTATATGCGCTTTCAATATATTGCAGGTATTCACATGTAAACATATATACGCGTGTATGATGAGGGTAGACATATGCATATTTTATTATCTGCATGTACTTCATATACGCAAGTTATAAAATACTGTCATAGATCTCCATATGACCAACTACATGTGCATATGGGGTCATGTAGCGCTGTCAAAGTTATTCTTATAATTTTTAACAGAAGGTTTAATCCTCCTATTTTGGCAATGATCATAACAAACTTGTGTCACCAATGTGATTAGGTGGATGGACATTAACCCCTACACCATGGGTGGACATTAACCCCTACACCATGGGTGATCTGAGTCCCTGGGCAATAAGGGTCCTTGGCTTCTAATCATCCATCCGAGGTTAGGGGAAAGTACTGTGGGCCCTTGAGCACTGCCCTCTTGCACGAATGGTCAGTCTAGCCCTGCCCTACACATTCTACAGGTTCCCAATCTCAGCTACTCCTTCCTCCCACTCACCCAAAGCAGGGAAGCAGTGGTGGCATTAGCAGTTAGCATAGGGTATGCAAGCCAGCATGTGCTTCCAGACCTAGGCCCTAAGCACAAATTTCCATTCTACCAGGAAGCCTGTGCAGGATATGAGTGTGCATTGCTCTAACAAATATCCCATTAAGAGAAGGGGTGTCAATATGAGTATGCAGTGCTCTAACAAAAATCCCATTAAGAGAAGGGGTGTCAATATAAGTGTGCATTGTTCTAATAGAAAGCTTGTGCAAGAGGGGTGGGGATAAGAGTGTGCACTGCCTACCACTGTCGATTGCAGATTGGAGTGGAGGGAGCAGGCCTATTTTTCGTGAATCCCAGCCATTGATTTTGTGGTCCCATTTGAAGTCACAACCCACCGTTTAAGAATCTTTGCCCTTCACCCACATATTTAACAGGTACAAACTTACAGGCCGATGCAATATTGGCCTACGCAAAACAGGCGCTCATGATTGAGCGCCCGCTCTCCTAACGCCCGCCAACCCACCTCTCCCGGGTATCTAATTTAATATTTAAATGGGCTGCCATGGTAAAAAGGAGGCACTTGGGGAAATTGTGTATCCCTAGCACCACCTCGGCAGTGCAGGTTAGGAATATGGACGCTCAATTTTATGAGCATACGTTTTCCTAAACTGTGCACAGCCATGGGTTACGAAAATGGAACCTTGCTAATTTAGCCTCCGTTTTCCTAACCTGAATACCGGTGACATTTTAAAAATTTTTTTATCCCTTACTCCTCTTTTCGGTTCTTCCGACTTAATATCGATAGGATATTAAGTCAGAGGAACTACAGAAAAGCAGTATTTTCTGCTTTTCTGTTCACTTTAGGGGCTCCTCAAGAATTAACGCCTGCTCTGAGAAGGCGTTAATTTTTGAGAACAAAAATGTGTGTGTCGGGCGCACTTGTTTTGTTTTTTTTTGCATAGGTGGATAATAGCTAATAGTCTCATCAACATGAATTTACGTGATGAGCACTATTAGCTATGGGCTCGTTTGGTTGCGCTAATCCCCTTTTTGCCTAAGGGGATTAGTGCTTCCAAGCGCATGTCCAAGCGCGTGAAAACCATGTGCTCGCTGAGCACACTATATTGCATCGGCCTGTTAGATTGAAAGCCCTCTAAGCATAGGGAAATACATATATCGGTAGTACCTGAATGTAATCTGCTTTGAAATGCCTGAAAAGGGGAATATAAATCAAATAATAAATACATATATACAGAATGAGCAGAGTCCTTGAAAATCAATGTAGAAAGGCAGAAGATAACCTCATCTGGGTTTCCAAACAGGCATTAGTTTCATTTAGGGAGGGTCAGGTGAGTTCTTCTTACTGGGATAGGGCAGGGCAGAGGTGTGAAAAGCATACTCCTGTGCAGAACTGCAATTAAATCAGAAAGACACTGGCTTTCCTTATGCACCACCCTTTTGTTCAATTAGTCTGCATTTCCCTGGGTTCCTGGCAGCTGCTCTCATCCTCTTCTGAATGTTCCGCCTAACCTGGCTAGTAAATACTAAACATGGCAGGTGATCTGGTCACACACTATGCTTCCTTTCCTGCTACTTAACACATACCACTGAATGCCTAATATGTATAAAAACAAACCGTGCAGAATGACACCTTCTTTGAGAGCATATTGCCAAAGGTTCACCTAGAATGGATCTTTTTTGCACTTTGCATGAATTTGAATTTATTGGCAGCTGTACATTGAAATAAACACCTCAGGCAAAAACAAACAAACAAAACAAGACAGGTTATTCTGTTTTCTCAGTCTGGTCCTCTGGAAGGTTGCTAATATAATTACTGCTTGATAACAATAAAGTAGTATATGGGAGTGGGCAACACAGAAAATTTGATAGGCAAGCCAACCAAGGTGGAGTCAAAGGACCGGGCTTATTACCAAGTCAAACATGAGCCACAGAAACATAGAAATGACGGCAGAAAAAGGACCAAATGGTCCATCCAGTCTGCCCAGCAAGCTTATGGTAGCACCAGCTGGGCCATACAGATCTCCCCCATAAAGGTATCATCAGGGGGTGGCATATGCCTTGCAAGTTACCCCCATACTTATTTTCCCAAACCATTAAAGTTGGGGCCCTTGCTGGTTTCTGTCGGAGTCCAATTCCCCTTTATCTCTTGCCACTGAAGCAGAGAGCAATGCTGGAGTTACAACACAAGTATAAGGCTTATTTGTTAAGGGTAGTAGCAGCCACATCAGCAAGTTACCCCTATGCTTATTTGTTTTCCCAGACTGTAAAATTCATGTCCTTGTTGGTTGCTGTGTGAAAATAATTCTCCTTTTCCTCTTTTCCCCTACTGGTAAAGCAGAGAGCAATAATGAGTTGTATTGACAATATGAAGGTTTGTTGGTTAAGGGTAGTAACCGCCACACCAGCAAGTTACCCCCATGCGCTCTTTTCCTCATTTCCATCCTCCAGCCTTTAGGGATCCAAGGTGTTTAGCCTATGCCCCTTTGAAATCTTTCACCATTTTTGTCTTCATCACCTCCTCTGGAAGGGCATTCCAGGTATCCACCTCCCTCTCCATGAAGAAATATTTCCTGATGTTGGTTCTGAGTCGTACTTCTTGGAGTTTCATGACATGACCCCTAGTTTAACTGATTTCTTTCCAATGGAAAAGGTTTGTTGAAATGTATTATTAAAACCTCTCAGGTATCTGAAGGTCTGAATCCTATCTCCCCTGCACCTCCTCTCCTCCAGGGTATACATATTTAGTTCCTTCAGCCTCTCCTCATAAGTCATTTGATGGAGCCCCCCCACCATTTTGTTGCCCTTCTCTGGAAGGTAGGCCAAAGGTAGGCGAGCCAAAGGTAGGCGCTAATTTCTTCCGGCACCGGGAAAGTGGCGATATTAAGTCGGACGTCCCGAAGAGTAAAAAAAGTAAAAAAAAAAAAATTGAATTCGGCCCGCGGCTGTCGAGCCGAAAACCGGATGCTCAATTTTGCCGGCATCCGGTTTCTGAGCCCATGGCTGTCAGCGGGCTCGAGAACCGACGCCAGCAAAATTGACCGTCGGCTGTCAAACCCGCTGATAGCCGCCGCTCTGGGCTAAAAGGAGGCGCTATGGACGCGCTAGTGTCCCAACGCCTCCTTTTGCCCGATTCTACCGCACGACCTCATTTGCATACTGTATCGTGCGCACCGGCGAGTGGTCGGTACGCGCACTGGGAGAACGGGCGTTCGTTCCGCTTCTCCCGCGTTTTAACTTTCTTGTAACCCAGCCTTAGTCTGCCCTTTCTGCATTCACCTCCTAGTCTTATTCTACCATTTCTCTGCCTTCTAGAGCCTCAGCCTGCTGCTTCCCTGACCCCATTCTCACCCCGTAATTTGAACATTTCCTCTCCAGTTACGTACCGTACAACTCAACTGTATCGTGCCAGTAGGCCTGCTCTGTTCTCCCAGTGCTAATGGAAGGCGGCCAGAATGAGAGTTTCTAGATCTGTGTATGGCTGCCAGTGTGGAGAAGCTCAAACTCAGTAGAGTCCATTGACAGGGATATGAGATGGGAGAGGGAGGAAGGAGACAAGCATGGGAAGAGCTCCAGGAAAGAAGAAGGGGAGATGGAAAGGAAGCAGGGGTTTGATGGGAAGAAAGGGGAAAGAATGTGGGAGGGGCTGAAGGAGAAAAGAAAAGGAAGCAGGGTAGAGAGATCGAGGAAAAGATGGAAAGAAGCAGGGGGAGGTGTTGAAGGGAAGACGGGAAGAAAAAGTAGGGAGAGGCAGATGGGAAGGAAGCCGTGACAGGAAGAGAATTAGAGGAAGGAGTAGGGGTCATAGGAGAGGGGAAGTGAAGTGAAAAAAGGAAGGAGTTCCATATAGAAGAAAGCAATCAGGTTATAGGTGGGTTATGAGGGGGAAGGAAGCAGCAAGAGGAAAGAGTGAGGGACGCAAACCAGGAAAAGGGAAGAAAGGAATCTGTGTGTAATCCTTTTAACCAGATATGTCTAGGAGGACATGATTAAGGCTGCTGCATTATTTTATGTTTTGTGTAACTGATGTTTTGAGATGGTTTTACTGTATAATTAATAACAAAATGATAAATAAATAAATGTATTAGGCTGAGGAGAGGAGGTGTGAATCGTGTGATCGATCGTCTTAACGATCGATTTTGGCTGGGGGGGAGGGAAATCGGATCGTCGTGTTTTGTTTTGTTTTGAAATCGTTAAAAATCGTAAATCGGGGGAGGGCGGGAAAACCGGCACACCAAAAAAAACCCTAACACCCACCCCGAACCTTTAAAACAAAACCCCCACCCTCCCGAACCCCCCCAAAATGTTTTAAATGACCTGGGGTCCAGTGGGAGGGTCCCGGCGCGATCCCGGCGTGATGTCCCGCTCTCTGGCCACACCAAAAAAACCCTAACACCCACCCGAACCTTTAAAACAAACCCCCACCCTCCCGAACCCCCCCAAAATGTTTTAAATGACCCTGGGGTCCAGTGGGAGGGTCCCGGCGCGATCCCGGCGCGATGTCCCACTCTCTGGCCACACCAAAAATCCCTAACACCCACCCCGAACCTTTAAAACAAACCCCCACCCTCCCAAACCCCCCCAAAATGTTTTAAATGACCTGGGGTCCCGGCGCGATGATCCCGGCGCGATGTCCTGCTCTCTGGCCACGGCTGCTGTGAAGAGAAATGGCGCCGGTGGCCCTTTGCCCTTATCATGTGACAGGGCAAAGGTAGCGCCGGCGCCATTTTGATTCCTAGCTCCCGACGTCACGCGTCCAGGAGATCGCTCCCGGACCCCCGCTGGACCCCCAGGGACTTTTGGCCAGCTTGGGGGGGCCTCCTGACCCCCACAAGACTTGCCAAAAGTCCAGCGGGGGTCCGGGAACGACCTCTTGCACTCGAGCCGTATTGCAAAATGGCGCCGGCCGTAATGGCCGTATGGCCGGCGCCATTTTGCAATACGGCATTACGGCCGGCGCCATTTTGCAATACGGCTCGAGTGCAAGAGGTCGTTCCCGGACCCCCGCTGGACTTTTGGCAAGTCTTGGGGTCAGGAGGCCCCCCAAGCTGGCCAAAAGTCCCTGGGGGTCCAGCGGGGGTCCGGGAGCAATCTCCTGGACGCGTGACGTCGGGAGCTAGGAATCAAAATGGCGCCGGTGCTACATTTGCCCTGTCACATGATAAGGGCAAAGGGCCACCGGCGCCATTTCTCTTCACAGCAGCCGTGGCCAGAGAGCGGGACATCGCGCCGGGATCATTGTGCCGGGACCCCAGGTCATTTAAAACATTTTGGGGGGGTTCGGGAGGGTGGGGGTTTGTTTTAAAGGTTCGGGGTGGGGTGTTAGGGTTTTTTGGTGTGCCGGTTTTCCCGCCTCCTATTAACGATACAATACAACTGCCCCTGACGATAAATCGTGGGCATTTGTATTGTATCGTGCACTCTAACGATTTTGGACGATTTTAAAATTATCCGACGATAATTTTAATCGTTCAAAAACGATTCACATCCCTAGAAAGGAGCAAGAAAATAGCATAGGTTAGTAAGAGAGAGGAAAGAAGGAAAACATAGTCTGGGAGGATGGGGTAAGTTGGAGGAATAGGCTGTTAGGAAGAAACATTGATGCATGGTCCTCCGGGGAAAAGGTGGAGAGACACGTGTGACCAGTATATATAGAAGGAGGAAAGAGAGGTAGACAGAAAAATGATAATAGTTGAATAAATAGCTAAGAGGAAATGAGGAGACAGATGGGAATGTAAAAAAAAAAAGAAATAAGTAGAGACCAAGGATAAATCAAACTAGAGATGTAAATAGACTAGAAAAGAGCTTTAAAGAGCTTATTTTTATGTTGTTGTTGAAGATTGCTGCTGTTGTTTTTTCCTGTGCTAATTAATTTGTCTTGGGGGGTTAAGGGTTGTTGTTCACGGAGCAAGAGAGGGACCTTGGGGTGATAGTGTCTAGCGATCTGAAGACAGCGAAGCAATGTGACAAAATGATAGCTAAAGGCAGAAGAATGCTGAGCTGCATAGAGAGGAATATCCAGTAAGAAAAAGGAAGTGATAGTCCCCTTGTACAGGTCCTTGGTGAGGCCTCACCTGGAGTATTGTGTTCAGTTCTGGAGACCGAATCTCATAAAGGACAGAGACAGGATGGAGAGTGAGGACAGAAGTAAGCCAAGAATGAGGCTGTGGGCAGGGATGCAGAAGGGTGAGACTGGGAAAGGTTAAATGCAGTAGTGGAGGGACCTGGTGAATGAGGTTGGGAGGCAAGAAAGCAGCAGAGTGGGGAGGACTAATGAGTGATGGTGAAGGAAAACAGAAGAATGAAGGGATAGGGAACTGTCAGTGAAACTGGGAGTTGGCAGGGAAGTGGCTGAGTGAGGAGAAGGAGAAGGCAGGAAGTGGTAAGGTAAGGCTGGGTGCAGGGTGCAGAGAAATGAAGATGAGGATATAGGGAAGCCTGCACGGAAGAGACAGTAAAGTTTGATGGGGTAGAGAAGCAGCAGAATGAGGCTGGAAGACCAAGAAGCTGTAGAGGTGGCAAGGATTGGGAACCTGGGAATGCAAACCAGGAGGTGAGGGACCAGCAATGGCTCTGGCTTGCTTACTTTTTTTGGTTGGTCTATGAGCTGATCCAAATCCAAGTGTTTGGCTGGACCCTTCCAAAGTTCTCCAGCTCCAGTGTACAATAGAAAAACAAACACTCTCCTACTATGTTGTCAATTGAAATGTTATCAAAATACAAATAAAAATAGAACTTTTTCTTGAAAATTTGATCTGAATTAATGGTCTGTATATATATATTTTTTTTTTCCAAAAGGATGAAAAGGAATGAAATGAAAATAAAATCCACTCAAAACTAGTTACTGTTCTACATAGAAAAGAGGAAATACGCAGGAATATCTTTGGTTTTATTGTAATGTGAAGAAAAGTTTATACCTTTTACAAACTGTATACCATTTAATCACAAGTCCATGTGGAATTTATAATATAAACTTCTGTCTTTAAGATTATTTATTTATTTATTTATTTATTTGTTTGTTTGTTTATTTATTTATTTAACAGCATTTATATCCCGCTGATCTACAAAAACTCAGCGGGTTACAACATAACATACGTAAAATGAGTAACATAAAAGGACGACACCACAATAACATTCTTACCGTCTATCTTTCAATTAATATTAACACCATCTATTTTCACTACTTCACCGATAGACTGCTAAAGCAGCAGTGTTACCTGAACTCCCAAAACATCCCGAGTGCTTTGCTTAATATATTACTCAGACAACAACAAACATCTTAATTCTCAGTAATAATAAAAACAGAAGCGCAGAAGTACTTACCATTTTGTAAATTCAATTAAAGAACGAAGCGGCAACTCATCGAAACACAAAAGCCTCAGATTTTTGTTCTTTGTTTCCTTAAATTTCTTCTCCAAAAGTTTTGTTTACAAAAGAAAAAAGAATCACTGGTCAGAGTGAACATCAACGAACTCCACACAGGAAAGATCGCCAGCCGTAGGTGTGTAATACTGTAAACAGGGGGCGATCTCTCTCCCCTGGCAGACTGTTTCCGCTCCTGATACAGGAACTGTTCTCCAGTCTGGTAGCTTTCTGCTTTTCCTCGGGATTCTGACTGTTGCTCTCTGTTTTCCTTTTACTGTGTAGGCAGAAATCAGTGGCGGGGGTTTTGACTCAGCTGATCCTCTCGTCTCAGCTCAGCAAGCGTCACAAGCTTCGCATTGGAAGCCAATACTGCAAAGTCTAGACAATCTGTCCATAAATGGAGACCTCAGCTCCGCCTCAGCCAATCATGTTCTACTTTCGTACTGTCATTATTCTTAAGGGAATTCTAGTGGCTGGAGGCTTGGAACTGCTGCCACAGGGGCTGATGGCTCTTGTAGTCTCGTGGGTAACTTTATCTGTGGGGGTTTTTTTTGTTTTTTTTAATCCTGCGAGTCTATTAGCTCGGAGAACTCTGGATACGTTGCAGGCTGCGTTCCGTGTGGCTAATACCTCAGTTTTCAGAAAACAATTAGGACTCGTTTAAAAAATTGTAATGATCTGAACAGATCACGATGAGCATCATCATCTCTACATAGCTGTCACTTCACAACCAGGAGAAAATTCCAGTTTTCAGTAATTATTTATTTTTTAAATTTATTTTTAAGACTGTGGTTTCTGGTTTGATCAATAAAGTTGGAGCGCCAACTTATATGATTGAGGTAGCTAGCCCCATAGTTTTCTGTATAATGCGTTGTAGGCTGTAACCTTACGAAGCAAACTTATTATGCCTCACAAGGGTACAATAACTTATGATATATATAAAATAAAAAACCACATGAAATCCAGTTTTGAGGATTTACAGACGTATCTGAGGAACATTGTTCAAAAGCAGGTGAAGGAACTAGAGGCTGGGGTACCTCGGAAGGTTTTGAAGCCAGCAGCATCTGGCTCTGATTCAACTTTCCCTCACTCCCCCTCCTATTTCTGCTTGCCAATCCCTCCACCTTACTATACAGTTTCCCCCATTGCCTCACTGCTGCTTTTCCTCCACTGGTTTTACAGATATTTATCTACCTCATAGGACTAATATAAGAATGTACTTATCAGTTTAGAGTGGTAAAACTGAAATACATATTTCTTAAAAACAATTCACTTTTGTAACAAAATAATTCTGCACAAAAATTTAGCTTCAGTAGGTGCATTTTTTTTAAAATTATATTTCTTTTGGCACTTCAAAGTAGGTTATATTCAGGTAGTATGTGGGTATTTCCCTAACCCCAGAGGGCATAAAATCTACGGCTTAAATTCATCATGCCATTATGTTTTGCACAGGGAGAGCTCCACTATCATAGGGGGTAGGTAGTAGCCTTGATAGTGGGCCCATCCCACCAAAAAATATGTGGGTGTATTGCTCTGTTGTTTTGTCTCATGGCAAAAACTCCACGAGGCAAAACAATATGGTATTATCCCTTTTTGTGTGATGGTAACTCCCAAAAACCACAGGGCCCCTTGCCTTTAAAAGGCCAATCTATAGAAAATAAATGTGCCCAAAAGTTTAAAAATTGAGCAGGGGGTTCAAATCTGACTCCCCTCCTCAGCCCAGGGAACATCACTCGAGGTGGCCCCAACATCCAAACAACTAAAATATAAGTACAATTTTCGTTGCAACAATGGAGCCCTCAGATTCGAAATGCAAAAGAATTAGGGGCATAAGGTCCTTCCCCACCCCCTTTTCATACAAAACAGGGCTGGCAAGGTCCTCCCCCCAACCACCTGATTAAAAAAAAACACCTGTTGATGTAGAGTGGTGCCCCCCTCCCCAGCTTCCCACCCCTCATTACCTCAAAAGTAAGAAAACCTGCACTTGGAGGGGGACGGGGCACTCCCTAGCACCAGGCCCATTTGGCACCATTTTCCAAAATGTGACTGGGGCAAGGTCACATTTTGGAAAATGGCCCTTCCAAGTGCAGGCTTTCTTATTTTTAAGAACAGAAGAACATAAGAAAATGCCATACTGGGTCAGACCAAGGGTCCATCAAGCCCAGCATCCTGTTTCCAACAGTGGCCAATTCAGGCCATGAGAACCTGGCAATGAGGTAATGATGTGTGGGAAGGAGGTTTGGGGGAGCCCAGAGGGAGGGGGTCTACTTTAATCCAATGATTATTAGAATTTGGAGGGTCTGGGGGGACCACTATGCACCAACAAGATGTTTTTGGGGTTTTTTTTTAAAATAAATCAAGGCGTTGGGGTACCAAGGGGGGGGGGGGGGGGAGGGGTCCAGCCATCCCTGTTTTATATGAAAATACGGGGTGGGGGGAACTTATGACCATAATATTTTGCATTTTGAATCTGAGTGGGGGGAGCTGGATTCTGTTGTCTTGCGAACTTGTACTTATATTTTTGTGGTTTGGATATTGAGGCCACCTCCAGGGGGAGTGCCAGGCTGAGAAGGGGGTCAGGTTTGACCTCCACAATTTTTAAACTTTTTTTTGCCTTGGCTACGTGGGACTGCCTTCCGATTTGTTTTATTGGAGCTAGGATTACCTATGCATGAGATGCTTTGCGTGGATTTGCAAAATTCATGCATGCAAATCCACACAAAGCAGCTCATCTGACTGGGGAAGGAATCTCTGGAAAAATATGCAAAATAACACAAATAGTGGGCTATAATCACACAATATACGCTGTTTAACAGATATTGTAGCCCTTCTGTGGCTTGATGCCTCACCCTATTACTTTGTACCTTAGAAACAAAGCACAAGGAAGTATTTGCTACACTGAAAAATGTAATACAATAGGATTCACTAGGCTCTTCCGTTTGGAGAAGCAAGCAGGGAATTGAATGATAATTTTATGTGCTTTTACTAAAAGTAGTGTGGTTGCCATGTTAGTCCTGCTTGAATGCAAAGAATACTTTATAGGCAATGTGCAAGATTATGTTTTGTTGCTGTGCTCCATGCAGCACATAACTCCATAGGACAGTGGTTTTCAACTCAGTCCTCAGTACACACACTAGCATAGTCAAGTTTTCAGGATATCCACAATGACTAGGCACTTGACTACGGCCTCAAATTCTTGAAGGTGCCAAAGATCCAGGGAGAAGAGTAAACTGCTTCTGCATAATTTAGAGCCCCTGTGCTGGGTCAGCTTTAAAAGGATGATGCCATGGGTGCTATAATCTTAAATCCAGCACTGGAATATGCATGAGATAGATTTGCATGCACTGCCTCCATTGTTCGCAAATCCATCTCCTTCATATTCATTGTGGATATCTTGAAAACCTGATTGGCTAGGTGTGTCCCTTGGACTGGGTTGAAAAATCTTGCTTTAGGAGATAGTACCCATTATGCTGTTAGTTATTAAAGGTTGGGTAAATTTTAGCAGCTGATCACATGGCTACACGCTGGGCAGATTTTATAAATCTGCGCACATGCGTACTTTTGTTCGCGCACCAGGCGCAAACAAGAGTACGCGGGATTTTAATAGATACGCGCGTAGCCACTCATATCCATTAAAATCCGGGGTCGGCGCATGCAAGGCTGCCCCAAAATCGGCCAGCCTGCGCGCGCCGAGCACGCAGCCTGCCCTCCATTCCCTTACCGAACCCACCCCCCGGCCCTATCTAAACTGCTGCGCTCCATGTTCTGGTCCGGGGGCTGGTCCGGAGGCCGTGGCCACGCCCCCGGAATGCCCCCGGGACGAAACCACGCCCTGCGGTGCCGCCTCCGAAACACCGCGTCACTCCCGGCACGCCCCCCGACACGTCCCTCCATGCAAGCTCCGGGACTTACGCGCGTCCCGGGGCTTGCGCGCGCTGCCAAGCCTATGCAAAATAGGCTCGGCACGCGCAGGGGGGGTTTGGGGTAGGTTTTCGGGGCAAACGCGCGTAAGATACGCGCGTACCCCTTTGAAAATCTACTCCAATGTGAGTCTATGTCATCCTGTCCGAATCTAACGGACAAATGTAATTGCAGTTTGCCAAAACCTCATGTGCTCTCTTATACTGAAATTTGGAATTTATCAATATTGTTGTTGACAAGGATAAACTTATTGCCTTTCAAATAAATAGCAGCTTTCACTTTTTTCTTTAATCCACATATGGACTAGAGTTTTAAAAGAGTCAAAATTCTATTGGAAATCTGGAAAGGATTTTAAGTTAAATGAAACAGACACTGCCTTGTCTGCCTTTAATTGCTTAAAGCTGACAATAAAAAATTCAGAAAACTTTCTGTGATAAGGTTACTTATTAAGACATATTTTCCATTCTGCAAACCATAGAACCGTGCTTTATTGACCAGTGTCATAATTATAAATTGTATATGTTTGCCTGAAAACCTCAGAATTAAAGTCACAGCCAAAACTAAGAATGCAATCATTTAAATTCACTGACCTTATCTTTCCTAGGAAGGTAGAAATGATGTAAGAACAGTATTGTACAGTGATAAGTTGTCAATTTCTTATCAAGGGGTTCTCACCAGCTCTGATGCACTTTGGCACAATATTATTTATCTGAAATTTCATAAGAAGTTCCCTAGAACCCCAAGACCCTTTCCAGCACATCACTTGTACTGTGTTCAAAACAGTCCATCAACATAGATGGACTGTTTTATATATATATATATATATATATACATAGACCCAGGCCTTCTTCAATATATATATATATATATATATATATATATATATATACATAGACCCAGGCCTTCTTCAAAAAAGTTAAGCAAACAGAAAAAAAATAAAAAAATCGCGCCGAGATCAGCGAAACCCCGCCTACCTGCCAGCTGAACCAATCAGCATTGCCCTGCAGGGTTTTAAATTAAGATCGCAGCGGCGCCGTGCGCCATGCATCGTGCGCCGAAGGAGCGCGACAAAGGGGCAGGCCCCTTTGTGCGCCCCTTCGTGCAGCCCCTGAGAAAGACCTGAGTAAACCTTGGCCTACAGCACTACTCAACAATGAACCTATGCTAGGCTCACTACCTAAATCCACCTCAATATTAAATTGGTCCCCATAAGCAGAGGTACAAGACTCTTTCTTCTTCAATTATCTAATTCCTACCCACCTCCTAAGCCAGTTCCTTATCACTTCCAATCTATCAATGTATCATAAATCTTAAGAAACAAGATGCAATCCTACCCTATTCCCATTTTACACCACCACCACTCCTCTCGAATAATACCACCATTTCAAGTCTCAAACCGACCAGTCAAATCCCTCATATCCATCATGGCCTCACCTCTCTCTCAACTACTAGGACTCACTTTTTTCACACTATCATTATTCAATGCACAATCCCTTACGAAGAAAACCCACATTCTCAACGACCATCTCAATGACTCTAATCCAGACATAAGTGCCATTACTGAAACCTGGCTCAGAAGCTCAGACATCGCCATCATAAATCAATTACCTACACACAGCTATGACATTTTCTCTATCCCCAGACAGAAAAAAAGAGGAGGTGGTCTTCTGCTAGCAGCAAAAAAACCCCTCAACCTCTCTTGTGGGAATTATAAGCTTTGCCAGCAAGCCATTTCATCAGGGTTTAAACACTAACTTCCCTTCTCCCTGACCTTTGCCTGAATAAAAGCATCACTTGTGCTTAATCCTCTCTGCCTAGGAAAGGATACCTGACTATCATGTATTTCTCTGGCTTGTGCTTGGCCCTGAATTCCTGGGGGAGGAGCTGGGTGTTCCCTAGTCAGAGGCAGGACAAAGTCAGGAGGTATAGATTTCAGCAGCCAATGAAATGATCCGTATACACCCCCTGAACCAAGCCAATGGTGTAATGACTCGTCTGTTGCTATGGGGAAAGTAGCCAATCATGTAATGACACATCATCTGCCTTTGTATGAATGTACAATAAAAGAGGGCTCTGAGGAGTGCTAAGCCCTTCTTTTCCCTGCCTGCCATGAAAGCTGCTTGAAGTGTCTTCTTTGCCTCCATATTCTACATCTGGTGATCCTGCGACGAGATGATAAACTCTCTGCTCATTCGGCTGGACATAGCTTAGGTACGTACCGTTCAACAGATTTGCAATCGTAAGTATTTTTAAAGTACTTTTTAGTATTTTTTAAGTATTTCTCAGCAAGTTTGTTCCCCACATTCGTGAGCATGAGAAGTGATTTATCTGTACAGCAAAGGCTACATGTCAGGGAGCTGCAGAAAATAATCAATAATCATTATTTCATCACCAGAAGGAAAAAAGCACAAATCAGCCTGGGGGACTTAGAAAAATTAATAAGTGAAATAGCATGCCGTTGCCCTTGGTATTCGGAGGCGGGAACTCTGAATATCCAGGACTGGATTTTAATAGGCAATAGTCTTCATATGGCTCCCAGAGCTCCCATAAAGCAAATATTAATCTGGCAAAAATGTACAGAGGCCATAGAACACATAGGAAAAAAATGTTTCAAGACAGCATTTTCAAACCATGTGCTTTTAGAAGCAGGTAGACTCAATCAGAATACCCTTCCCCCATCTTATTCACAAACTCCCTCAGAGACAGCAAATTCTTTGTGTCTCTCCATACCCACACCCAAGCCCATTCACACCTCCACGCCTTCTTTAGAAAAGCAACCCTTGAGAACAATTGAGCCACAACCTGGCCTGGGTGGGGCGATTAGCATTGAATTTCAGCAGAAACAGCAGAAAGAAAACCTTACAGAAAAAGAATTATTAGGACTTCAAGCTGTGGCTTCCTCTGCGTCCACCTCAGAGAAAAGGCCCCAGGAAACTGAAAACACTGAGGTCAGAAAAACTAGCCTCCCTCCATCTTGCCTGCAAGCCCTTCCCCCACCAACCACCGACTCCCTGTACCCTCATTTGCCATTGCCTGAGACAGTCATTAACTCTGCATCACCAATTTGTCCAGGTAAATTACCATCTCAAACCGCTGCTCCCGGTAACAATTTATGTGCCGCGGTCAGCTTGGGATTTCACCTAGAACATGGAAATCTCACAAGGGAGGAATTATTGAAAGGGATTCAAGCCTTTCCCATTACAGAAAGGAACAAAGAACTGGGTGTGGCAGCAATAGAGTTGAGTGCCGCCCGGAGTGCCATGAGCAGTGGCTATGCCCCCAGGTCTTCAAAGAAATCAGCGTATAAGACCTTGGGCCAGGCAGCTGCACTCCTGCGTTACAAGCAAAGAAAATATCAATATGAAAAAAATGATTTAATTAGACTCCTGCGTTACAAGCAAAGAAAAAATCACTATGAAAAAAATGATTTAATTAGACACTTCAATGACCTATTGCAGACCAGATTAAACAGAGTAATTGAACAGACAGTACAGATTTGGAAAAAATGGTTTCTCTTGGTCTTCGATGTTCAGTTGCAGAGGGACTGCATGCTTAAGGAGTAGTTTCTCTTTGAATTCAGTTACAAAAAATCTGCATACTTTGAGAGTATTTTCCCCCACAAAGGGTATGCAGAGCCTTATGTTAAAACTGTACTGAAATTTGAACAATATACTGTGTAAATTACATGTGAAATGTTCACTTTTTGCAAAATTAATTTGGATCACATTTAAAATGACTCCATTTCTCTGAGATTTAAGTTTATAGCTTGAATTGCCAGCGCACAGAACCAGTATTCTTATTGTAATTTTCCCTATAGGAGAAAAATAGTATCTGTCTGCAAGAAATCAGCAAGTCCACAAGAAATCAGCAAGTCCTAGCCAGCCATTGTTTCTGGCTGATGTTATCTATTGTTAAACAATACTGTCTTTCAGTTCCTATTGACTGAAGGATTAATTCGTTGGGTGCAGTTCTTTTCTTTTGAGAAACACTGCTCCTCCCCCCCTTTACTGTCTTTCTGTTAACTCTTGCTTGCCACTCATGGGGGAGGGAGGGAGAACTTTTGAAAAGAAAAAAAAACTGGACTTAGTCCTGCAGTTTCTCTCTCTAGTTTCTATATGTTATAACTCAGACAGATCAAATCTCCTGCTGATCCAAATCTTTTCCCTCAACCTTCAATGCATTCCTACACCAGCCCTACTAGCCCTTCCTCTCACTCTGTTGTTAAATCTTTTTAATACTTTCAAACTTCCTTAATATTGAACTGAGATTACTGAACAGCGTGTTTAATTTCCTATTCTAATAATTATATGAAGAAATTCTATTCTGATATTCCACATTGAAAGTAAGCTCAGAGTATTATTGATTGCAACCTGGAACAATAATTGCAATCTATAAAGTAATGATGGTGTCTCCACTAGGAGGCGCTATGTTATTCTACAAGTTATATTATATTATTGTTTTAATAATTCTGTTGTATAATAGTTTTTATTTTTCAGATCTGCGGTCCTCCTGTATTAAGGAAACTTCAGTTTTATTTTCTTTTTCACAAAATTTATACAGAATTCTGAACCTTAAAATTTTTATTGACAGAGGTTGCTACATATAAAGCAATCCCTCCCAAGCCTTTTCTTGCAAATCCAAATTGATTTTATTAAATTGAATAATAGAATTGATTTCTTCAAGGTTAAAAAAGTAAGAATTTCACTTTAATCCTTACTTTAGTAATTTTTTGCAGTATGCCAGTTTTTGATATTTTCCAGATTTACAGCCTTCCTGCCATGAGAGATGTGAAGATGAACACTTTGCAGTTTATTTTAACATTTTTCTAACACCATTTGACTTTTGATTTTTGATCCTTTATCTAATTTTGTTTTTGATACCTTTTTGATAAGATTTTTAGCTCATATTATGTGTTATCTGTTGTCTGTCTTGATGTCAAGAAGACTATGAATGAATATTTGCAGGATGGATGAATATGTGTCAGTTTTGTGTAAAAGAATATTTGCAGGATGAATGAATATGAATATGTGTCAGTCTTGTGTAACATATTTTTATTTTATTTATTTATTTATTAATTTCTATACCGGCTTTCACGACCAAAGGTTGCATCAAGTCGGTTTACATTTAACAAGTCGTGTAATAAACATAGAACTAGGGTAATTGAACTGGTGCAGAAAATAATAGTTACAATGAACAAGGAAATTACCAACTGGGATAGGAGGAGAAAAGAGAAAAGGGACAGGAATATTTGCATAGTAAAACGCATTTACAGTGAATATTTACATAGTAAGCAATAAAGGATCTGTGTCAAGAGGATGTCAAGAGCTAAATGTAGTCAAGGACGGGGAGGGGTATGGGCTGGTGGGGTTTACACTAGGATAGAGGGAAGAGGGAGGTTAGGGGTGACAGATGGTGGTTGAAAGGGAACCTGGATCAATCTGAACTCTGGTAGGCTTTTTTAATGTTTAATGTAATGTTTTTTACATTAAACATTAAATGTTTAATGTAAAACATTTACATTAATGTTTAATGTAATGTCTAATATACTTGTCATTTGTGATTCAGCTTACTGCAAATGACTTTTCTTTTAAACGATTAATTTACATTTATTGCTATTTTACTGAATGAAAATTGATCACTGCATAAAAACTTTCTTGATAATGGGGTTACCCTCTGTTCTGAAAACTGATAATGGCTCTACTTACTGCAGCCATTCCTTTGCATGAATTTTGTCAATAATTGAACATTAAATACTTATTTGGCATCCCCTACAACACCACAGGGCAAGCCATTGTGGAGAGAGTCAATCTTACCCTTAAGACAGCTTCTTGACAAAACAAAAACAAAAAGGAGGGAATGAATGCCCCTGGACTTCCCACTAAACAGGACTGGCTGAACTGAACAAAGTATTGATCATCTAAACATATCAAATTTAAGACCACAGCCTAGGGTTAGTCACCCACAGCCATCAGTTTTGTATAGAATATTTAATGTCTGGTACGGTCCCGTTCCCTTAAAATGGGGAACGAGGATATGTTTCTCTGCTTGCTTCCACAGGTATATCAAGCCATGAAAAGATGGAAAGGTGTCCAGGTCTACAGGACCCGATCCCAAACTTCTCCATGAGCCTCCACAGCCCTCAGAAGGACAGAGACCGGACTCCTCGCAAAAAGCAGCACCACATGACCTGGGGACAGATCAAGGCCCTATCTGACCAATCTGCACAACTCTTAGAACAGCAAGGCCTTGAGAAAACTCCAGAGAACTTATTAGCCGCCTTTTCTTGCCTGAATGCCAACTCATTAACAATTGTGTTCTGCATCCTCCTCCTTTGCCTTATTTCTCCAGCTATGGCGATTTCAGAACAAGGACTCTGACAGAACAACATGTACATCCTCGATGCACAGAACTTTTCACACCTGTTGAATCGAACAGACTGTTGGATCTGCACACACATGCCAACCCATGCCTGCGGAGAACGACTGATGCATGCTGTACCATTTAACCTTACAGTATGGACTAATTATCCTTTACAGAGAGGTGTTTTCATTAACTCTCCAGTTAATAATACCATACTACACATTGGTAGCCTTATTCAAGAGACTGCCGCTCTTTGTTGGGACTATGATACAGGGGATGGGAAGGGGATTCAGGTGGGAAATGTCCATATTGTAACCAAACCTTTGTATTAATCACTGAACACTTGCATAGTTATACCACATATGTATGCAATTGGCAGATTTCAGGATGTGCAGTGGGAGACCCAAGCAGGTACAGAAAGTATAGAGGGGATGAGGGATTTACCCTTTGTAGTTATATAACCCAAATGATATGAATTACAGAGACTTACACATCCTAGCTAACTGGACGACTGCTCTATTTAATCAGACAGTCCATGCATTAAAACTACTTACAACAGAAGTCTCTCAGATTAGAGAAGTAGCATTACAGAACCACTATGCCTTAGACACCATTTTAGCTTTAAGGGTGGTGTTGGTGCATTAATTGGATCTCATTGCTGTGTGTACATATCAGACTATAAAGCAAACCTCACACATACCATAGAGCAGATAGAAACCATGGTTGCTGATGCACCACTTTCAGGCAGAATACCAACTTCTCCATGGGACTGGCTATGGTCCTGGCTCCCTGATATTTCTGGTCTCAAAAGGGTGATTTCTATTATAATTACCATAATTGTCTTAATTGTTTGCCTGTGATGCTGTATTCAGTGCATACCCAACCCTCATATCCATATTGAAACCTTGCTCTCAGCCCGGATACAAAGATGTCTTGTAAGATGCCTAATAGGGAATCCTGAGCCCTGCAGCCGTTGGCACACCACGCTGCACCAGCTCTGGGTGATATGGAGATTCAGGAGCTCATCGGCAGCTGGCACACCACGCTGAATCAGCTTTCTTCCCTCCATATCCCCCTTTTCCTATTTCCAGCCCATACCAAGACATAAAAGATTTCAGTAAGGGTCTAAAACTTTATTGAGCTGACTAAACAAAAACAGAAAGGGTGAGATGTGGGAATTATAAGCTTTGCCAGCAAGCCATTTCATCAGGGTTTAAACACTAACTTCCCTTCTCCCTGACCTTTGCCTGAATAAAAGCATCACTTGTGCTTAATCCTCTCTGCCTAGGAAAGGATACCTGACTATCATGTATTTCTCTGGCTTGTGCTTGGCCCTGAATTCCTGGGGGAGGAGCTGGGTGTTCCCTAGTCAGAGGCAGGACAAAGTCAGGAGGTATAGATTTCAGCAGCCAATGAAATGATCCGTATACACCCCCTGAACCAAGCCAATGGTGTAATGACTCGTCTGTTGCTATGGGGAAAGTAGCCAATCATGTAATGACACATCATCTGCCTTTGTATGAATGTACAATAAAAGAGGGCTCTGAGGAGTGCTAAGCCCTTCTTTTCCCTGCCTGCCATGAAAGCTGCTTGAAGTGTCTTCTTTGCCTCCATATTCTACACTCTCTAACCTCCCAATCAAGAGTTCCACCTCCAAATTGGAACTAGGCTTTATCAAATCTAACCAGCTCCAAATCCTTTTAGTTTATGCTCCCCCCGGATTGCTGGAATCGAACTTCTCTCCGCTCATAGAAGCCATCACAAAATATATAAACACGGACTCCCCTGCTATGTTACTGGGAGACTTCAACCTCCATGTAGATGCTACTCCTCCCTCAGCCAACTGCGAAGCCTTTCTTACTACCCTTAGAGCCATGGGTTTTGAACAAATCATAGACAAACCTACACACAAAGCTGGACACACACTGGACCTCCTCTTCATTAACTCTGGTATCTCATATTCTTCCCCCCCTGACTGCACCCCAGTCCCATGGTCAGACCATGCTCTTATATCCACCTCTCTGACAATTAATACACGCTCTAAACAACCACAACCCCATTCTACTATCCACTTCCGGAAATCATGCCCTTCTGACACCCTTATTGAACACTTATCTAAAGAATTCTCAAACTTGGACACAACCAACCCCAATGCAGCTATACTCTCTTGGCAGAACATCACGGAGGGTATAGCCAATAAACTATGTCCAGCAGTTGTAAGAATAATCAACCCGGATCAGAAAGCAAAACAACCTTGGTTTTCACCAGATCTTAAAAAGTCTAAACAAGACCTTAGACTTAAGGAACGCCAATGGCGCAAAGCACCCAGCCCCTCTACCTTATCCATCTACAAAGACCAGCTCCACTGATATAGAAACCTCATACTACGATCAAAAAAAATCTTCTTCGCTAGCAGAATCCATGAATTCCAATTCGACGCAAAGGCTCTCTTCACATACGTCTCACAACTCACGAAAACCAATGCTCCGGCTATACCAGAGGATGAGGCTCAAAACAAAGCAGAAGAACTTGCTCTTTTCTTTCAAAAAAAAATAACATACACCTTAGCACTGCTCCCCCCTAACACCTCCACACAACAGACTACTGCCGAAAAACAGACCATCATCGGAGCCAAATTTGATACCTTTGAACCCATCTCATCCAAGGAGATCGAATCCCTCCTAAAGAAACTGAAACCATCAAGCCATCCCTCAGACAATATACCTACTAAACTCCTCCTTCGTATCCCTGACACCATAGCCAGTCCCTTGGCAGACATCATAAACTGTACCTTATCTCAAGGAATTTATCCTGACTCTCTAAAATCTGCATCACTCAAACCTCTTCTGAAGAAACCCAACTTAGACACACAAGATCTCTCTAATTTCCGCCCAATCTCCAACCTTCCTTTTGTTGCAAAAATCACTGAAAAATTGGTCAATTCCCAACTATCGGATTTCCTAGACGATCACAATATTCTCTATCCTAATCAATACGGGTTTCGCAAATCCTACAGCACAGAAACCCTCCTCCTCTCCCTTACAGATCACATCATCTTAGGCCTAGACAAAGGTCAAGATTTTCTGTTAGCTCTTCTTGACATCTCGGCAGCATTTGACACGGTGAATCACTCCACTTTGCTAAGCCGTCTCTCAGACATTGGTATTTCAGGCTCTGTTCACAGATGGTTTAATTCATTCCTAAGCAACAGAACCTACAAAGTCAAAATTAACAATAAAGAATCATCCAGTATTAAATCTTCAGTAGGTGTTCCTCAAGGATCCTCCTTATCTCCCACCCTTTTTAACATCTACCTCCTCCCCCTCTGTCAACTGCTTACTAACCTAAGATTAACACATTATCTCTATGCAGACGATGTGCAGATTTTAATCCCCATAAAAGAATCACTATCAAAGACCCTCATATACTGGGAAAATTGCCTTCAATCCATTAACCAACTCCTCAACAATTTGAATCTAGTCCTAAATAAGTCCAAAACCGAACTGCTCATCATTTCAACCGACCATCCTGACTCCTCGCTTCAGCCTCCTCATACAGCCCAAATCTCTCATGCTAGAGACCTCAGAGTAATCCTTGACAATCGCTTAAATTTAAAGAAATCCATTAACAACACAACAAAGGATGGCTTCTACAAACTGCAAGTCCTAAAAAGGCTTAAACCCCTCCTGTTTTTCCATGACTTCAGGACTGTCCTCCAAGCCACACTCTTTGCCAAGATTGACTACTGCAACACACTTCTTCTGGGGCTTCCACTCTCATCCACAAAACCATTGCAGATGCTCCAGAATGCAGCAGCTAGAGTCTTGTCCAATACAAACCGCAGAGATCACATCTCCCCCATCTTAAAGAACCTACATTGGCTGCCAATAAACTATCGTATCTTACACAAATCCCTTACCATAATCCACAAAACGATCCACAAACAACACCCATTGGACCTCCAATTCCCCCTCAAACTTCATTCCTCATCCAGACCCATCAGAGAATCATACAAAGGATCTCTCCATGTACCTCCTAACAAAACTTCACGTCACACCGCAACCAAAGAAAGAGCATTCTCGATAGCAGGTCCCACTATTTGGAACAATTTACCTCCAGACCTCAGACAGGAACCCTGCCTACAAACATTTCGAAAAAAAACTTAAAACCTGGCTATTTAGCTAAGCTTTCCCTTAATCTATTCACTTTCGGAACTCTACATCTCAAGCCTACCGGACAACATATATAGTGTGTTACCTCGGCCGCGCGGGATAGAGCAGGGCAGCGCGCGGGTGGGATCAGTCAGGATCCGGGGAGCAGCAGGACGGACATCGCAGCGTCTTCTCCGCGGCCCGGTGGTGGTCGGGGCATTTTCCTGCGTCAGGCGCGCCAGCACTCCGGCTCGGAACAAGGCACTAAGCATCGCGCGATTCGGGGGCTGGCCACGCCCCCTGATGTCAGACACCGGGAGAGGCGCATTTGCGCGGGAAAAAGGGTTATTTAAAGAGAGCAGTGTCTCTGGCTCTCTGCTTCGGCCACATTTGGTTCCTTGGACTCTTCTGTGGGATTAGCTGCTGTTTCGCTGCCTTTTGACCCCGACTCGGACTGCCTATCGGACTACTCTGCCTGCTGCCTGCCTATTTGGATTATCTGCTTGGTTCCTGTTTGATCGCTGCCTGCCCCAACTTGGACTGCCTACTGGACTACTCTGCCTGCTGCCTGCCTATTTGGATTATCTGCTTGGTTCCTGTTTGATCGCTGCCTGCCCCGACTTGGACTGCCTACTGGACTACTCTGCCTGCTGCCTGCCTATTCGGATTATCTGCTTGGTTACTGTTTGATCGCTGCCTGCCCCGACTCGGACTGCCTACTGGACTACTCTACCTGCTGCCTGCCTTGACCGGAATTATCTATCAACATCCGGGCTTACACCCTGGTTCCCGACTCTCCATCCACAAGGTAAGCGGTCTAAACTGTGGTTCCACTACTATCTATAAGGAGGCCGTAACAGTTGGCCGAAGCCATGGAATCAGTTGATTTGACCGCCTTACAAGCCATTCCCAGAATGGCGAACAAGATTCAACAACAACAGGGGGTTCTAGATCAAGTCACAGGGGTCCTGGATCGATTGGTTGCACGTATGGATGCTCTAGCCCACATTCCGACTGCTCCAGCACCCAGCACGGCGGCTACCCCTGCCCCTGTCAGGGTACCACCTCCGCCTCGATTTAATGGAAATGCTGCCTTATGTCGAGGCTTCATCAACCAGTGCCGGATGCAGTTCTCGCTACAACCTGCCTCCTTCCCCAATGATAAGACCAAGATCACCTTCCTCCTGTCCTTGTTGGAGGGTCCAGCATTGGCATGGGCCTCTCCCTTATGGGAACGAGACGATCCTATCCTTAACTCTCTGGATCGGTTTCTTAAGGAATTCCGTCTGATTTTTGATGAGCCGGGATGCTCATCTTCCGCAGCGAATGAATTACTCCAGATAAAACAAGGATCTCGATCAGTGGGAGAATATGCTATTCAGTTTCGCACTTTGGCAGCCGAACTTGCTTGGGGAGAGGATAGCCTCACAGCCATTTTTCGACAAGGACTAGCAGAGAATATAAAGGACCAATTAGCTGGTAGAGATCCCCCAGAGACCCTGGAAGGGTTAATCCGACTAGCCATTCGATTGGATTTACGCTTTCAAGAACGGACGCGAGAGCGAGCTGCCACTCGGAGAAATTTTCGTTTGGCTCCTACCTTTCAGCAACCTATGGTCGTTCCACAAACTGTCCAGGCTTCAGGGGACACGGAAGAACCCATGCAAATAGATAGATTTCGACTGACTCCCGAGGAACGGAATCGCCGACGAGCAAAGAACCTCTGCCTGTACTGCGCCGGAGCTGGACATTTCCTCAATAAATGTCCCAACAAGCCGGGAAACTCACGGACCTAGGTCGGGTGGGAGAGGCCTCCCTGGGTCCCACCATTCCCTCTCCTCAACTATTATTACCCACAACGATCTGTATGAACAACGAATCATTACATTTCCAGGCCTTCATAGACTCCGGGGCGGCGGGTAACTTTATTCAGGAACACCTGGTGCAGAAATTTCGGATTCCGGTGGAATCATTACCTACTCCTTTGTCAGTAACCTCAGTATCGGGGCAGCCTGTGGGAATGCACATCTCTTATATTACCAAGCCTCTGTTGCTCCATACCAGTGTTCTTCACCAAGAGAACATCCAGCTCTATGTCCTTCCTTCGTCCGTGAACCAGATCATATTGGGATTACCGTGGTTACGGATTCATCAGCCTCACCTAGATTGGGCCTCGCTACAGCTCGCGACATGGAGCCCATTCTGCTTTCAACACTGCCTTAGGGATCATCACAAAATTTCCCTGCATGCGACGCAACTTTCTAATGGAATACCGCGCTCATACCGGGATTTTCAAGATGTTTTCAACAAGCAACACGCGGAATCTTTACCACCCCACCAACAGTATGATTGTGCCATTGATCTTCTGCCCGGGAAGTCTCCACCCAAGGGAAGAATTTACACCTTATCAGAACCTGAGTCAACGGCTCTACATTGCAGAGAACCTGGAGCGTGGGTTTATTCGACCCTCTACTTCCCCGGCAGGAGCCGGGTTCTTTTTTGTTAAAAAGAAGGATGGGTCCTTAAGACCCTGCATTGACTACCGTGGTCTTAATGATATCACTAGGAAGAACAAGTATCCAATTCCCCTCATTTCTGAACTGTTTGACCGGATAAAAGGAGCTCAAATCTTTACCAAATTGGACTTACGGGGGGCCTACAATCTGATAAGAATTCGAGAGGGGGATGAATGGAAAACAGCGTTCAATACACATGATGGCCACTACGAATATCGAGTGATGCCCTTTGGACTTTGTAATGCCCCCGCGGTGTTTCAGGACATGATCAATGACATCTTTCATGATATCCTTTACTCCCACGTCATTGTGTATTTAGACGATATATTGATATTTTCTCAGTCACTGCCTCAACATGTGAGTCATGTTCGCCAAGTTTTGCAACGCCTCCGGGAGCATAAACTGTTTGCCAAGCTGGAGAAGTGTGTCTTCCACAAGCAACAGCTACCTTTTCTCGGATATATTGTCTCCAACAAAGGCTTAGCCATGGACCCTGACAAACTCAGTACCATTCTCAAATGGCCTCAACCGGTGGGGTTAAGAGCCTTACAAAGATTTTTAGGGTTTTCTAACTACTATAGACAATTTATTCCTCATTTTTCTTCCTTAGTGGCACCTCTTACAGCTCTCACTAAGAAGGGAGCCTCTATACAAAGCTGGCCAGAGGAGGCGGTTTTAGCTTTTCAACGTTTAAAGACAGAATTTACCAAGGATCTATGTCTTCAACGACCCGATCCTGCGAGACCTTTTACCCTCGAAGTGGACGCCTCGGCTGTTGGTGTAGGGGCAGTTCTCCTCCAAAAATCAGCGGAGGACCAGTGGGTAACATGTGCCTTCTTTTCTAAAAAATTCACACCCGCGGAACGTAACTATACTATTGGTGACCGAGAACTCTTGGCCATAAAATTGGCCTTGGAAGAGTGGCGACACCTTTTGGAAGGCGCCCGCCATGTTGTTACGGTCTATACGGACCATAAAAATCTTGAATATTTGGCGACTGCCCAGCATTTGTACCCTCGGCAAGCCCGGTGGGCACTTTTTTTTAGCAGGTTTCATTTTTTGGTCCATTTCCGGCCTGCACAGAAGAACGTCCGCGCCGACGCTCTTTCCCGTAGCTTTGATATTGTTGATGCACCGGATCCCCCCCGCTATCTCATTGATCCCGCTCAAATCCAGTTAGCTGCCTCTTTCACTGTACCACTGGGGAAGACCGTTGTACCAAAACGGTTGCGCTTAACGGTTCTCCGATGGTGTCACTCTGATCCCTTGGCTGGTCACCCGGGGGTTGCCCGTTCCAAGGACCTTCTATCAAGACATTATTGGTGGCCTCATTGGGAGAGGGACGTCAAGGCCTTTGTGGACTCCTGTCCCGTCTGTGCGGCACAGAAGACGCCTCGACGGCTGCCTCTTGGCCTGTTGCAACCGCTTCCTCCTCCTACATCTCCATGGACCCATATTGCCACCGATTTTATTACCGATCTCCCGCCCTCCGGTGGTAATACAGTCATCTGGGTTGTGGTGGATCGTTTTTCTCGGATGGCGCATTTCATTCCCCTTCCTGGGTTGCCCTCTGCTCCTGAACTGGCCAAACTTTTTTTGCACCATGTTTTTCATCTTCATGGACTTCCCCTTAGTATTGTTTCTGACCGTGGGGTACAGTTTACGGCGCGGTTTTGGACGGATCTTTGCAAACTTCTCCGGGTGAAGCTTGATTTCTCCTCTGCCTATCACCCTCAATCTAACGGCCTTACCGAGCGCACGAATCAATCGGTAAAAGCATTCCTCCGGGCCTACGTGAATCACCGTCAGGATGATTGGGCTTCCCTGTTGGTTTGGGCCGAGATCTCCCACAACAATCATGTTCATCAGGCCGCTGGCCGCTCTCCGTTTTTCTTGGTGTTTGGTCGACACCTGAATTTCCCTTTGCCCGTCCGCGGCCTCCTCCGATTGCCCTGCGGTTACTGCCACGGTTACCTCTATTAGGGATGTGAATCGTTTTTGACGATTTAAAATATCGTCCGATATATTTTAAATCGTCAAAAATCGTTAGGGCCACGATACAATACCAATTCCCCCCGATTTATCGTTAAAAAAATCGTAAATCGGGGGAAGGGGGAGGGCAGGAAACCGGCACACTAAACCCCCTAAAACCCACCCCCGACCCTTTAAATTAAATCCCCCACCCTCCCGAACCCCCCCCCCCAAATGCTTAAATTACCTGGGGATCCAGCGGTGGTCCAGACGGCGGCGGTCCGGAACGGCCCCCTCAATTGAATCCTGTTGTCTTTCAGCCGGCGCCATTTGCAAAATGGCCGCCGCAAAAATGGCGGCGGCCATAGACAAAAACGATTCGACGCAGGAGGTCGTTCTGGACCCCCGCTGGACTTTTGGCAAGTCTTGTGGGGTCAGGAGGCTCCCCCCAAGCTGGCCAAAAGTTCCTGGGAGTCCAGCGGGGTTCAGGAAGCGATTTCTTGCCGCGAATCATTTTCGTACGGAAAATGGCGCCGGCAGGAGATCGACTGCAGGAGGTCGTTCAGCGGCGGTCCGGAACCCCCGCTGAACGACCTCCTGCAGTCGATCTCCTGCCGGCGCCATTTTCCGTACGGAAAACGATTCGCGGGCAAGAAATCGCTTCCTGAACCCCGCTGGGACTCCCAGGAACTTTTAGCCAGCTTGGGGGCCCTCCTGACCCCCACAAGACTTGCCAAAAGTCCAGTGGGGGTCCGGAACGACCTCCTGCGTCGAATCGTTTTTGTCTATGGCCGCCGCCATTTGGCGGCGGCCATTTTGCAAAATGGCGCCGGCTGAAGACAACAGGATTCAATTGAGGGGGCCGTTCCGGACCGCCGCCGTTCTGGACCACCGCTGGATCCCCAGGTTATTTAAAGCATTTGGGGGGGGGGCTCGGGAGGGGGGGGGGATTTAATTTAAAGGGTCGGGGGTGGGTTTTAGGGGGTTTTAGTGTGTCGGCTCACGATATTAACGATTTTAACGATAGTTTACACACCCAAACGGCAACAATACGATTCCCTCCCCCTCCCAGCCGAAATCGATCGTTAAGACGATCGAGGACACAATTCACATCTCTAACCTCTATGGCCTGTCTCTGGACTGAGACGCATGCTTTGTTGACCAAGCACGCTGCTGCCATGAAGCTTCAGGCTGATAAGACTCGGTGCCCGGCCCCCAATCTTCAATGTGGAGACCTCGTCTGGTTGAGCACCCATCACCTTCGCTTACGCTTACCATCTGCTAAATTCGCGCCTCGTTTCATTGGACCCTTTCCTATCACGCAACGGCTCAATCCGGTCACTTATAGACTGTGCCTGCCCTCCTCCTTGCGGGTTCACAACGCCTTCCACGTTTCGTTGCTGAAGCCTGCTGTCATGACTTGGCCGCACCGGTCACGGAAGCCCGTTTTCTCCGTTCTTCCTGATGACAACCGCTACGAAGTCCACGATATCTTAGACTCCAGACGCGTAAGGGGGCGGCTTCAATACCTTATTTCCTGGAAGAACTTTGGACCAGAGGAGAATACTTGGGAGCCCCTCTTCCCATGTTCAGGCTCTCGTTACTCCGGGCCTTCCATCTTCGCTTTCCCTCCAAGCCTGGCCCCCGGGGCGGAGGAGGGGGCCTTCCGGGGGGGGTACTGTTACCACCTTCGGCCGCGCGGGATAGAGCAGGCAGCGCGCGGTGTGGGATCAGTCAGGATCCGGGGAGCAGCAGGACGGACATCGCAGCGTCTTCTCCGCGGCCCGGTGGTGGTCGGGGCATTTTCCTGCGTCAGGTGCGCCGGCACTCCGGCACGGAACAAGGCACTAAGCATCGCGCGATTCGGGGGCTGGCCACGCCCCCTGACGTCAGACGCCGGGAGAGGCGCATTTGCGCGGGAAAAAGGGTTTTTAAAGAGAGCAGTGTCTCTGGCTCTCTGCTTCGGCCACATTTGGTTCCTTGGGACTCTTCTGTGGGATTAGCTGCTGTTCGCTGCCTTTTGACCCCGACTTGGACTGCCTATCGGACACTACTCTGCCTGCTGCCTGCCTATTTGGATTATCTGCTTGGTTCCTGTTTGATCGCTGGCCTGCCCCGACTTGGACTGCCTACTGGACTACTCTGCCTGCTGCCTGCCTATTTGGATTATCTGCTTGGTTCCTGTTTGATCGCTGCCTGCCCCGACTTGGACTGCCTACTGGACTACTCTGCCTGCTGCCTGCCTATTTGGATTATCTGCTTGGTTCCTGTTTTGATCGCTGCCTGCCCCGACTTGGACTGCCTACTGGACTACTCTGCCTGCTGCCTGCCTATTTGGATTATCTGCTTGGTTCCTGTTTGATCGCTGCCTGCCCCGACTCGGACTGCCTACTGGACTACTCTACCTGCTGCCTGCCTCGACCGGAATTATCTATCAACATCTGGGCTTACATCCTGGTTCCCGACTCTCCATCCACAAGGTAAGCGGTCTAAACTGTGGTTCCACTACTATCTATAAGGAGGCCGTAACATAGTGATACCCTTTTATCACAATGGTTATCCCTCTGTCCATCTCTTTCTTCTATTCCCAAGTTCGATCTCCTTGTTATATGTAACTTTTTACCTCCTCTGATTATTTTACTGTTAAATGATTGATAAGAATGTTTTTAACCCCTTGTTCCATGTAAACCGATTTGATATGACACCTGTCATGAAGGTCGGTATATAAAAGAATTAAATAAATAAATAAAATAAAATAAACATAGCAGGCAGGCAGCCTGATGGCTCAGTAGCAGATCTATGTGGCTACTCCTGCGAAAATCAAGGCCTTGATTCCCAAGTTTGGTGGCTTCTGTTTCTTGGATTGACTGGGGCTGGGGATGCTGTAGATGCAATCTTTCACAGTCCCAGGGGAAGAAGGAAGTCCCAGCAATTGCACAATGGTGAGATCTAATGATCAGATTTTGTGTGCATGTACCATGTCCAAAGCAGGCCATAGTATAGGCTCCTAGCTAAAAGATTTTTACTGCAGTGGTTTGCGTGTGTGTATGTATGTGTGTGTGAAGGGGAGGACAGGTGACAGTATCTAATCGGTGAAGCAATGTGACAAGATGGTAGCTAAGGGCAGAGGGATACTGGGCTGTACTGAAAGTGGCATAACCAGCAGGAAAAAGGAGGTGATAATGCCACTGTACAGATCTTTGATGAGGCCTCACCTGGAATACTGTGTTCAGTTCTGGAGACCTCATCTCAAAAAGAATAATGGCAGCTTGGAAGCGGTCTAGAGAAAGGCACCCAAAATGATAGGAGGTATGTACGGAAAGCCATATGAGATGAGACTGAAGGACCTTAATATATATTGTAAGGAATATGGACTACTCCTTGTCTGGAACCACTTATCTAAGATGTCCCAAAAAGAATGCAGTCAGGATGTATAAAACAAGAATCTAACTAGATAAACGACGCTTGACTGACGTGCCGCAAATGCGCAGTAGAGAGCAAGCTCTACTGCGCATGTGCGGGCGGCACGTCGGTCTTAGCAGCGGTCAAAAAAAAACCAAAACATGGCGGCGGCGGTGGGTTACCGGCAAGCGGGTGGGCGGCGGTAGCGGCAGCGAGTGGCAGCGTGGCGGCGGCGGTGGGTAGCGGGCGGCGGCGGTGGTAGCGGGCGGCGGTGGTAGCGGGCGGCGGCGATGGCAGCGGCCAGTAGCGAGGGAGGGAGGCGAGAGAGAGAGGGAGGGAGGGATGGACTGAGAGGGAGGGAGGGAGTGGGAGGGACGGAGAGAGAGAGTGGGAGGGAGTGACTGAGTGTGAGGGAGGGACTGGGAGGGAGGGAGGAGTGGGTGAGTGTGTGGGGAAGAGGTAGGGGGTGGGGAAGAGTGAGGGGAGCGTGAGAATGAGGGAGAGGTGAGAGTCAGGGATGTGAGTAAGTGGAAGGGGGAGAGGGAGAATGAGGGAGAGGTGAGAGACAGGGCCGCAGCGGCGAAGACGGGCGGCAGCAGTGAGGGAGGAGAGAGAGAGGGAGGGACTGACTGAGAGAGAGGGAGGGACTGAGTGAGAGGGGGAGGAGAGAGAGGGAAGTGGGACTGAGTGAGAGGGAGGGAGGGAGTGGGACTGAGTGAGAGGGGGGAGGGAGTGAGTGGGACTGAGTGGGGGGGGAGGGAGGGGAGGGGGACAGAGAGAGGGAGGGAGGGAGGGGGACTGAGGGAGAGGAGGGAGGGAGTGGGACTGAGGGAGAGAGTGAGTGGGACTGAGTGTGAGTGAGAGGGAGGGAGAGAGGAGGGGAGGGAGTGAGTGAGAGCTGAGTGGGAGGGAGGGACTGAGTGAGAGGAGAGGGAGGGTGGGGAGGACGTGGGTGAGTGTGAGGGAGGGAGGTAGGGGGGTGGTGAAAGAGTGAGGGGAGAGAGAATGAGGGGAGGTGAGAGACAGAGGGATGTAGCCCGTTTTTAACGGGCTTAACGGCTTGTTTATTTATAAAGGATTGAATTGACATACACACACAATCATCATATCACAAAGCAATGTAATAGACTAGATGCTTACCAGCAGTACTTGTTTCAAGACCTTATATTTATAAAGGATTGATCGACATCCCACACACAATCATCATATCACAAAGCAATGTAATAGACTAGATGCTTTACCAGCAGTACTTGTTTCAAGACCTTACCGTCCGATTTCCTCAAGCCGAGAAGCCGGGGCTGCCATCAGGAGCGGGTACTGCGGGAATTCCCAAACGTGCGTCCATGTTGCAGGATCTGCTTCTGACTTTGCCCAGGCTGCTCTCTGTATTTAACCAGGTGTGTTTGTGAAGAGGCTCGTGATTACTAATCCCCAGGGGAGTGATAGCATTGTTACTGGAAGCTCGAGCTGACTGTGTCAGCAGGATTGCACAAGGAGGCCACTCTTGTCAAACTGCTATTGCCCAGCACGTAGCCTTCTTGCACAGTGCTTAGAATTTCCCCTTCATATATACACCCTAGAAGAGAGAAGAGACAGGGGAGATATGAAACAGATCTTCAAAAACCTGAAAGGAATTAACTATGTGCAAAACTCAAATCTTTTCCAATGGAAAGGAAGCTGCAAAACTAGGAGTCACGATATGAAATTCCAAGGGGGAAGACGCAAAAACAATGTCAGGAAATATTTCTTCATGGAAAGGGTGGTGAATGAATGGAACGCCCTCCCAGAAGAGATGGTGAAGACAAGAATGGTAATGTAATTCAAAAGGGCATGGGACAAACACAGAGGATCCCTGCTGGCTAGAGAATGAAAATGAACAAAATAAGATAACTTTACTATTACACCTAAAGTTTATATTTCTTCTTGGGGGTAGCCTGCACGGAATGGCAGTTATTACTACCCTTAAAAAAATAATTAAAATAATTAAAAAGAAAAGCTTGCTGGGCAGATTAGATTGGTCATTTTGGTCTTTATCTGCTGTCATTCACTATATGTTACTATATGAGACAAAAACAGGCAGTTTGCAAATGAAGGCTTAAACTCTAAGGAACAGGAGGAAACTGATATAAAAAATAATTTTAATAGATTAAAAAAACATAATTGATACAAAATTCAGCTATGTTGAAATGATTTCCATGGATGTATACTGTTATAAAATAACACTTTATACCTTTTCAAAGGCAATTGTTTAAAAAAAAAAAAACACACAAATGAGAAATTACTACTTACCTGATAATTTCATTTCTTAGCGTCCAGTCACATGAATCCAGAACAAGATGGATGTACCCAAGCTACTCCCGAATAGGGCGGGAGTCAGCCCATGGTCCTGTCAAAACTGCACATGCAAAGGCTGCATTCTAGGTATAAACTGTTTCATTTTGGGATTATAAGTGCTGTGGGATCTTTTACATTTACTAGCTAGAGGACCAGTTCCAGAAGAGTCCAGGTATAGCCAGATTGGGTGTGGCTCACTCAGTCGCTAGAAGTAGCTAACTTGTGAGCCAGCAGAAACAATACAGACTGTGCACAGCCCAGGAGAGGAGCCAACTGTTCCAGTGCAGATAAGATACTAGTTTTTGGAAATACTGCTCTGTGTTTCATAATCCCTTTTATTCTAGTATTGTATATTAATCTGTGGTTCCTTGATATTGGTTTGCTTCTGTGTAGAAAACTGCTCTGTGATTTCAAATCCCTTTCTATTCCAGTATTGTATACTAATCTGTTTGGTTTCTTGATATTAGATTGTTGTAAGATTCAAAATACCCACACAAAAAAAAAAAAAAAATTCCCAGTATCCCTCTAATTGTATAGCTGTCATATAATCTGTTTCAAATTGGGATATAAGCGCTGTGGGATCATTTACTAGCTAAAGGACAAGTAAACTTTCAGAAAGTGTCTTGCCCTACCCAGCTTGACCTAGGTATAAACTGTTTAACTCCCTCCCACCCTACCCCTCTGCCCACCCACCCCTAGGTTTGTATTTCTAATGTAGTCATCCTAACTTCATAATAGGCAACCAGATAAATTAGTAAATTGATTATTCCTTAGGTGTACCAATCAAATAACTTACCTAAATGAGTACTATTCAATGCAACTGCTGTGGAGCCTTTATATTGAGGGTAATCATATGGAAACTTAAGGCTTGCCCCGTTTGTTCAAAACTCTCTACCTTGGAAAAGGAGCTGGATGACTTTAAAGCTGAATTAGCTTCAATAAAGAGAGTCTCAGCCACGGTACATTATTCAGAAAATAATTTCCACTTACCACTGAATAACCAAAACTCAAGAAAAAAGAGATTTACTGTGGGCTCAGGTAGGATAAGACCTGTAACCCACAGACACCCATTATTGAAAGCTGTGCAGCCCACAACTCTATCCCCCCACTCACACAGGCCATTAAGGAACTTAAAAAATATTACAGTGAGCTCTGGTAGAATAAGACCTGTGTTCCGTAGACACACACTGTATCAAGTGCAACAAGTTCAAAATGCCTTCTCTGTATTAAATTCTGAAGAAGTCCTTGAGAAAAAGATTGAAATGTTATCGGAAAAGAGAGAAAAAACCTAATGCATACAGAAATTCCAGATCAGAAACCAAAGGAAAAAGCTCACGGTGATGGATGACTCTGTCATCAGAGGCATTAATCTCTTCCCTTGCACAAATGCAAAGAGAAAAGTGGATAACAAAACTCAACTAAATAGGTCACAAAAGGAGTCCAGGAACAGCAGTAACCTGAACAAAGAAAGCTGGAAAGCTATGAGCACAAATGTTCGTAGTTTGGGTAATAAAATCCCAGAGCTGCAAGCCCTAATGGTGGAGGCGGACTTGGACGTTGTTGCTGTCACGGAAACGTGGTTTACGGAATCTCATGACTGGGATACGGCAATACCAGGCTATAACTTGTTAAGGAAGGACAGAGAGGATAGGAAAGGGGGAGGAGTGGCTCTTTATGTCACAAACAATATCCAAGCATCTGAGCTGCAAGGAAGATGGGGCAAAGAAGAAGCACTATGGGCCGACTTAAAAAAAGATGGGGCATCCATTTTTATTGGAGTGGTTTACAGGCCTCCAAACCAAAAGGAAGAGCTGGACAGAGATCTGGTTGAAGACATCCACAGGATAGCAAAGAAAGGAGAAGTGGTGATCGTTGGAGACTTTAATATGCCAGATGTAGACTGGAGAATCCCATCTGCAGAATCTAATAATAGTAGAGAAATAGTAGATGCCCTGCAAGTAGCTTTGTTCAAACAAATGGTAATGGAACCCACGAGAGAAGGAGCTATACTCGACTTAGTGCTCACTAATGGAGATAATGTCTAAGACGTCCAGGTGGGTGCCCACCTCAGCACCAGTGATCATCAAACAGTATGGTTTAATATCACAAAAAGGACACGGAAAAGAAGCACAAAAACCCAAGTTTTGATGTTCAAAAACACAGACTTTGATGAAATGGGGAAGTACCTGGAGGAAGAACTAAAAGGCTGGGACAACGAGAGAGATGTGGATCAACAGTGGACCAATCTAAAAGGAGCAATTACCAAGGCAACTAATCTATATGTTAGAAAAGTAAAGAAAAGCAAAAGAAAAATGAAACCTATCTGGTTCTCAAAGGAGGTGGCTGACAAAATAAAGGCTAAAAGAACAGCGTTCAAGAAATATAAAAGATCCCAAAAGGAGGAGCACAAAGAAGAATATCTGGTAGAACTGAGGGAGACAAAGAAATTAATCAAGATGGCAAAAAGTCAAGCGGAAGAGAGGATTGCCAAAGAGGTAAAGAGTGGTAACAAAACATTTTTCAGATACATCAGTGAAAAGAGAAAAGTTCAAAGTGGTATAGTGAAATTGAAAGGTGGAAAGGATCAATGTGTGGAGAGATTTGAAGAAATGGCAGAAATATTAAATGAATACTTCAGTTCTGTGTTCACTAAAGAGGACCCTGGAGAAGGACCGTCACTAGTTAACAAGAAACTGGAGGGGAATGGAGTAGATGTAACTCCATTTACAGTAGAAAATGTATGGGAAGAGCTGGTGAAACTGAAAGAGGACAAAGCCATGGGGCCTGATGAAGTTCATCCCAGAATACTGAGGGAGCTCAGAGATGTGCTGGCGGGTCCACTGTGTGACCTGTTCAATAGATCCCTAGAAACGGGAGTGGTGCCGAATGATTGGAGGAGAGCGGTGGTGGTCCCGCTTCACAAGAGTGGGAACAGAGAAGAGGCTGGTAACTACAGACCGGTTAGCCTCACTTCGGTGGTGGGAAAAGTATTGGAGTCACTGTTGAAAGAGAGAATAGTGAACTATCTACAGCCGGGAGAATTGCTGGACCAGAGGCAGCATGGATTCACCATTGGAAGATCCTGTCAGACAAATCTGATTGACTTTTTTGACTGGGTAACCAAGGAATTGGATCAAGGAAGAGCACTCGATGTCATCTACTTGGATTTCAGCAAAGCTTTTGACACTGTCCTGCACAGGAGACTGGTGAATAAAATGAGAAGCTTAGGAGTGAGTGCCGAGGTGGTGGCCTGGATTGCAAACTGGTTGACGGACAGAAGACAATGTGTGATGGTAAATGGAACTCTCTCTGAAGAGAGAGCGGTTTTAAACGGTGTACCGCAGGGATCGGTGTTGGGACCGGTCCTTTTCAATATCTTTGTGAGCGACATTGCGGAAGGGATAGAAGGTAAGGTATGTCTTTTTGCGGATGACACTAAGATCTGCAACAGAGTGGACACGCCGGAAGGAGTGGAGAGAATGAGACGGGATTTAAGGAAGATGGAAGAGTGGTCGAAGATATGGCAGCTGACATTCAATGCCAAGAAGTGCAGAGTCATGCATATGGGGAGTGGAAATCCGAATGAACTGTATTCGATGGGGGGAGAAAGGCTGATGTGCACGGAGCAGGAGAGAGACCTTGGGGTGATGGTGTCTAATGATCTGAAGTCGGCGAAACAATGTGACAAGGCGATAGCTAAAGCCAGAAGAATGCTGGGCTGCATAGAGAGAGGAATATCGAGTAAGAAAAGGGAAGTGATTATCCCCTTGTACAGGTCCTTGGTGACCTCACCTGGAGTATTGTGTTCAGTTCTGGAGACCGTATCTCCGAAGAGACAGAGACAAGATGGAGGCGGTCCAGAGAAGGGCGACCAAAAAGGTGGAAGGTCTTCATCAAATGACTTATGAGGAGAGATTGAAGAATCTAAATATGTACACCCTGGAGGAAAGGAGGAGCAGAGGTGATATGATACAGACTTTCAGATACTTGAAAGGTTTTAATGATCCAAAGACAACGACAAACCTCTTCCGTAGGAAAATAATCAGCAGAACCAGAGGTCATGATTTGAAGCTCCAGGGAGGAAGATTCAGAACCAAAGTCAGGAAGTATTTCTTCACGGAGAGGGTGGTGGATGCCTGGAATGCCCTTCCGAAGGAAGTGGTGAAGACCAGAACTGTGAAGGACTTCAAAGGGGCGTGGTATAAACACTGTGGATCCATAAAATCAAGAGGCCGTCAATAAAGAGTGGGTGGCTCGCCAGAATGACGGCTACTGCCTGGAGATAATACCCTTATTCAATAAACATCCACATGGTTACTGTGACTCCAACATCGCTCTAAGCTACAACAGCAAGAGGAAATGTGGAAAAAAGGATTCACACTCACAAAGCGGGGAGTAGCTGGCTTGTTACGGCGGTTACTACCCCAAACCAAATAAGCCTGATACTTCACTTTCAATGCATATCCAGCATAGCTCTCTGCTTCAACGGCAGGGGAGAAGAAAAACTGATACTTCACGCATATCCAGCATAGCTCTCTGCTTCAACGGCAGGGGAGAAGAAAAACTGATACTTCACGCATATCAAGCATAGCTCTCTGCTTCAACGGCAGGGGAGAAGAAAAACTGATACTTCACGCATATCAAGCATAGCTCTCTGCTTCAACGGCAGGGGAGAAGAAAAACTGATACTTCACGCATATCCAGCATAGCTCCCTGCTTCAACGGCAGGGGAGAAGAAAAACTGATACTTCACGCATATCCAGCATAGCTCCCTGCTTCAACGGCAGGGGAGAAGAAAAACTGATACTTCACGCATATCCAGCATAGCTCTCTGCTTCAACAGCAGGGGAGAAGAAAAAAGGATTCGCACTCACAAAGCGGGGAGTAGCTGGCTTGTTACGGCGGTTACTACCCCAAACCAAATAAGCCTGATACTTCACTTTCAATGCATATCCAGCATAGCTCTCTGCTTCAACGGCAGGGGAGAAGAAAAACTGATACTTCACGCATATCCAGCATAGCTCTCTGCTTCAACGGCAGGGGAGAAGAAAAACTGATACTTCACGCATATCCAGCATAGCTCTCTGCTTCAATGGCAGGGGAGAAGAAAAACTGATACTACACACATATCCAGCATAGCTCCCTGCTTCAATGGCAGGGGAGAAGAAAAACAACCAATAAGGGCTGAATAACATAGTCTGGGTAAAACAAATAAGCATGGGTGTAGCTTGCTTATTGCGGTGGTTACTTCCCCTACTACCCCTAACTAATCAAGCTTGATATTTCACTTGGATGCAGCTCCATCACTGCTCTCTACATTAATGGTGGGGGTGGAAGAGAAATAGAACCAAAGAGCTAAGAGAAACAGATAAGTATGAGAAAAAAATGTGTGAAGCTTGCTGGGCAGACTGGATGGGCCGTTTGGTCTTTTTCTGCCGTCATTTCTATGTTTCTATGTTTCTATTCTCCTGGTCCTGCAAAAGATGTTTAAGGAGGACCACGTCTTAGCTCGGCAAATGTCAATGGGAGACAGCAGCCTAACTTCCGCCCATGATACTGCCTGAGTCCTAGTTGAATGAGCCCTAACCCGACTAGGTAACAGCTTGCCAGCATCCACGTATGCTGCCATGACTACCTCCTTAATCCAGTGGGCTATTGTAGACCACAAGGCTGGCTCTCCTTGTTTAGTACCACCGTGAAGGGCAAACAAGCTGTTATGCTTCCGGGATGTGAACCCTTGGTTCAGCGAAGAATGAATGTTCAATCGCTGATTGGCGAGGCCTAGACCAGGACTCTCACGGAGATCTGGATGCAGGTGCTTCCAGCAGGTCGTGGATTCAAAGGTGGATGTCCTCAGCAGGTCGTGGAAAGTACAGCTGAGCTGACGCCTCCAGCAGGTCGTGGACTCAAAGGTGGATGTCCTCAGCAGGTCGTGGAAAGTAACGCTGAGCTGGCGCCTCCAGCAGGTCGTGGATTCAAAGGTGGATGTCCTCAGCAGGTCGTGGAAAGTACAGCTGAGCTGACGCCTCCAGCAGGTCGTGGACTCAAAGGTGGATGTCCTCAGCAGGTCGTGGAAAGTAACGCTGAGCTGGCGCCTCCAGCAGGTCGTGGACTCAAAGGTGGATGTCCTCAGCAGGTCGTGGAAAGTAAAGCTGAGCTGGCGCCTCCAGCAGGTCGTGGACTCAAAGGTGGAACAGTTCAGATAAAGGGAGTTGAAGGAAACTCCACAGTCAGTCCAAGGGTCGAAAGCCACAGGATACCTCACAGCCGGTCCAGGGGTCAGAAGCCAAAGAATTCACCAAAGCCGGTCCAGGGGTCAGAAGCCAGAGAATTCGCCAAAGCCGGTCCAGGGGTCAAAAGCCAGAGAATTCGCCAAAGCCGGTCCAGGGGTCAAAACCACAAAACAAGTACAGGAACCACAAACAGGAACAAGCCAGGAGCCCAGAGGAAGTCAAGGCAAGGTCTGAGGTGCAGGCCTTGCCTTTAAATAGTTCCCTACCAGCAACACACCCGGGGAGAGCCAATCCGGGCACAGAAGGCCTTCCAGCAGCGAATCCTGAGTTGCAATGTAAGCCCCTGAAGGGGGCGGAGCCAGCAACCCGGAAAAGAAGAGAGAACGCCGCGGCCATGATGTGCTGCGGACCGCGGACCCCGAACCAAGTCCCAGCACTCCGTCAAGAAGAACGCGGCGGTCTGCCGTGCCGATAAGGGGCCTTTTCCGGTCGGGGCTTGCCGCGATCGCAGCTTATAACACAAGCGATCCATTTTCTGTAAAGGCTCAGTAACCTCCAGATAGCGGATGATATGTCTTTTGACATCCAAGGGTCGCAACAGACGATACTCACCTATGTCTCTCTCTCTGTCCAGAGACGGCAGGGAGATGGACTGATTCAAATGAAATTCAGTGACCGCCTTCAGTAAAAAAGAAGGAACAGTACACAGCTGTATTGCCCCAAGAGTCACCCGGAAGAAGGGCTCCCAGCAAGACAGGGACTGCAGCTCGGAAACTCTCTGCGCAGATCAAATCGCCACAAGAAACACACTTTTCAAGGTCAGTAACCATAAGGACAGAACTAAACGTAGGACCCGCTAAGAAATCCAAGGCCAAATTAAGAGTCCATAAGGGTAGTGGATACCACAAGGGAGGACAAAGATGTTTCACTCCTTTCACATGGGCCACATCAGGATGAGTCGACAAGGAACCATCATTCACCTGGCCCCTGAAACAGGTGAGAACCGCTACTTGTACCTTTAAGGAATTAAGAAGCCAACCTGCAAAATTTCCAAAATGAGTAGGATCTTGGCTGGATGAGGAAGAGTACCTCGATCCTCAAACCAGGTCTCAAATACTTGCCAAACTCGCACATAGGCCAAATAGGGGAGAACTTTCTAGCTTTAAGCAAAGTGGAAATCACTGCCACTGATTATCCACATTTCAGCAATTGAGCTCTCTCAAGGACCATACTGTAAGAAAGCTGAACTGGATCTTCATGGAGAACCGGACCCTGACTTAGCAGGTTCCAGTGTGCCGGAATTCGAAGGGGTGAGTCCCCCAGGAGCCACCGCAAATCCAGTTACCATGACCTCCTGGGCCAATCTGAAGCAACCAAGAGCACCATCCTTCTATGGCGCTTGATCCATAGGATCAATCTGCCCAACATGAGCCTTGGAGGAAAGGCATACAGCAACTTGTCTTCCGGCCACTTCTGCACTAGGGCATCGATCCCCAATGACTTCAGATCCCTCCTGTGACTGAAGAATCACTGAATGTTCGCATTACGAGAAGTTGCCAGCAGATCTATAAATGGGAGACCCCAGTGATCCAATTGAAAAGCCTAGTTTGATAACGCTCATTCTCCTGGGTCCCATCTAACTAGAGCTTTCTGCAGTTCGCACTTGTTGCAACCGTCGCTGTCCGACGGCTTCACTCCGCCTACCATTCTTTTTCTGCGACTCTTCCTGCTGCCTATGGATGTCTGGCTGCCGTGGCGTCTGCCCGCTGTCCTCTCCTGCGTCCCCGGACCGGCTTGGGCGCTGCTTCCCGCCATGCTCCTCAGGTACCTTAGGGCTCGCACGCCGCGTGGCCCTCATTCTTATTTCCGCTATGGCGCGAACCTCAGGGGCGCCCCCCTGTGATGACGTCATGCTGCCCGAATATTTAAGCCTGTTGTTTATTGCTAGCCTCTGAGTTAGCAAGGGATTTCCTACGGATGGGATCACTCTCTGTACCCAGCTACTCTGCCTCCAACTTCTATTTGGACTCTTTGCTGTTAACGAGGTACCCGCTCCTCGGGGGCCTCTTTGTTTCTTTCAGGTCGCTATCAGGAACCGGTACTCGCTCCTCGAGGGCCTATGTTTCCTGACTCGCTGCCTGTGTCCATCTCCTCTTCTATTTGGAAGAATTCATTACAGATACCATCTGTGAGTACTCCTACCATCTACTCCTCAGAGCTGTTTCCCTGGAACCAGGTACTCGCTCCTCAGGGCCTGCCTCCGTTCCAGCACCAGTGCCATCTTCTACGGAGAACTGCTGCGTGAGTACTTGCCAATGAGTCTCTGTGTCCAGAGATCTGGTACTCGCTCTTCGAGGGCCAGCTCTCCCTATCTTGGGTCTTCTCCATACTGGGGACTCTATGAATATCTCAGTGTACTCATTTTCTCAGTTCTTCTTCCTACAGCACTGCTACCGGAGAAGCCGCTGTTCCAGCGCCCTAAGGAATACTAGCCCAGCCGGGCTCCATCTTCTACTCACTACTGTCACCTCTGGTGGCTTCACAAACTGTCTAATAAAAGATATAATCTGTGTTTGTGTGTCCAGAGCTGAGCCTGACCTGTGGCCCCTCACAAGACTTCCCCCCATGGGCATGGTCAGCTGCCACAGTGTCCAAGGGTCCACCCAAACCCTATAAAACTTAACAGCACTTCTGGGATGCCATTATCAGTTTCTGGCCTGCCCTTTGGTCTGGCCACCACCCCAAGGACCTTTTCCAAGATAATGGTGGTAGTGATGGCAGAATTGAGAAAAGATGGGCTCCTCGTACAGCCATTATTATCAAGCGCAATGTTTCCATGAAAAATGCATCACTCGCAGATGACGGTTGACACCTTTGAGATCCAGGATGGGATGAAAGGAGCCCTCCTTCTTGGGCACAATAAAATAAATGGAATATCGACCTGTATTTTCTTGAGACATGGGCACTGGAACCTCAGCCCTTACACTGAGAAGCCTTGCCAATGTAGCTTCCACTACCTGCTTCTTCTGTGGTGAGTGGCAGGGAGACACCATGAATAAGTCCCGAGGAACACTGCGAAACTCCAGTGCATATCCCGTATCACCTCCAGGACCCATTGATCTGATTTGTTCTCGACCCACCTCTGATAAAAGAGAGAGAGACATCCTCCTATCTCCTCTTCCTGGGGGTGGGTCAGCAAACTTCATTGGGAGGGCTGGGAGGTTGTACTACCTGAACCCACACCCCTTCTTGGCTGTTGGGGATGAAAGGACAGAGACCTACCAAAAGGTCCAGTTCTCTGAAAGGTTTTTCCTCTATAGGGACCAAAACGCCTAGATCCTCTAATACAACCTCTCATGTTAAAAGAGTGCGGCATCTGCTTCTTATCCTCTGGTAAAAGAGGAACCGGAGATTCACCCCACTTACTGGCCAGCTTTTCCAATTCATTCCCAAATAATATTTTATTTATTTATTTTAAAACTTTTCTATACCGTCGTTTAGTAATACACCATCACAACGGTTTACAATTAGACACGTACATAAGTTTGGTTTAAGGACCCAAAAAGCACAAAGGAAGGCAATCTATAAAAGCCGTCAGATCTCGAGTGGAGATCTGTTTCTGAACGTGACTGAAGATTGAATACTGTTGCAGATCATATAGTTTCTTATGTGATCCTTTTATACACATTGTGTTTGAACAAAATTGGGAACTCAAGACAATATATCCCCTGAGGCAACCGTTTTGAGACGGCGAAACTCGGCCAGAGTCGGGCTACCCTTGTGTCTCCACTTCAATAAAGAAATTGAAAAAGACTATAGGCATCTATCCTTTTGTTCATCCATAAGTTTGGTTTATACATTTATCTAGAGGGTGCCAATCAATTTTTCGGTTACATGTTTCAATAATATATTCTATATGGAAAGTGGATTCACCCCACTTACTGGCCAGCTTTTCCAATTTGCTCCCAAATAATAGCGAGTCTTTAAAGGGCAAATTGGTAAGGTTAGCCAAATAGGTCGCATCGGCTGACCAATTTCTCAGCCAACTGACGGCTGGCTGCTACTATGGAAGTCACTCCTCTTGCTGAATATCGGAATTGCCCTGGAGTTCACCCCAGAATTATCGACCTTCTGGGAGATAAGCAAACAAGATCGAGCCACCAGGGAACAACAAGAAGAGATCTGCAAGGTCATTGCCACCACATCAAATGCTTGCTTAAGGTAGCCTCAATCTTTCTATCATGAGCATCCTTCAAGGCCACTCCTCCTTTCACGGGAATAGTGATCCACTTGGAGACTGCACACACAAGTGCACATACCTTCGGAAAACTTAAATGCTCTCTTGTCACTGGATCCAGAAGGTTCAGGCCTTCCAAAATCCGACTTCCTTTGAAATTAGCCTCTGGGGTAGCCCTCTCAAGATCAATTAATTCTTGAATGACTTCCATCACAGGAAAAAAAAACAAGAGGCCTTATGCAAGGAAACAAAAATGGGATATTTTGTACATCCAAAAATACTAGGCATCTAACACGCAGTCATATCACATCTAGGCGTCCCAACGCCTAGGCATCCAAAATTTAGGAAACCCAAAAATAAGCACCGTAAAACAATTTAAGTGCACAATAAAACTTGTATGCCCAGGTAAGCATGCGGCTACTTAAGGCGCCACTTAACTTAGATGCATATAATACAAGGCCCGACTAAGCATCCAAAAACTGGATGCACAACCTGGACTCACACCTAGACGCACAGGCCAAACCAACAATCCTGTAGAGGGAAGCCTTAGAAAGTGCACAAAATGCCATTGCGGCACGTAGCGAAAAAGTCTCAGAGTGGGCCCTACCCTACAGAGGCTGCTCAACTCGCCAGACTGCCCATGTCCCTCCACCTCCCACAGAGTGGGATGAATGTCGGAAAGGCGCACCGAGCACGGAGACTGAGAAAAAGGAGGAAACCCTATGCTACAAAAGCCTCCTTTTACATCTCTATAAATAAATACATTTATATATATATATATATAATTTTTTTAAATACCTGAGTTCAGCCTTACCAGGCTGAGTACATAGACAGTCTCCAGCTGCGGGGGAGAGGGCATATGCTGTCACCACTGCACTCGGTTTCCTGCACCCGCTGACTTTCAGCTGCTTAAGCAGCTAAGTCCACGCTGGCTGATAAACCAGCTACCAGACTAAGGCACTCATCTGAAGGACCATGGAAATCACCTCAGGAATTCTCAACTGTGGGAAGGACCATTTGGTATCACCTCAGGAGAGCGGGGCGAATGTAATATCCTTAATTCTCTTTTTCAAAATGAAACAATCCCCAGTAAGGAGATACATGTCCACCATCTGTTGGAGATGGAGAATACTGGCAGGCTGATGTCACTGCAGGGGTATATGTACTGTGACATCTGTTTGCTCTGTCTCCATTTGCTGGTAGAGGCGCATAACCCATTTGTTCTGGATTCATCTGATGCTAAGAAACTTTGTTTTCCTTCAGCAGAACTGTAACATCCTGATGGGCTTAGTGGAATACCAAACTAGTGCGGTCTGATTAGCCCAACTAAAGTTTACAGTTGGGCAATTGCTAGAAGGAACAGTTTTGAGACAAGCAAGGATAAGGAGGCTATGTCTTACTGCTTTCTGGAACAGTATTGTACGGAAAGAAAGAAGAGGCAAAAGTTAGCAACAAAAACTTTTTCAAGGCCATCAAATCTGTGAGGGAGTCAGTTGGACCATTAGATGGCTGGGGTTAAAGGGATGCTCTAAGAGGATAAGGCCATAGTAGAAAGTTAAAGGAATTCTTTCCTTCAGTCTTCATTGCAGAGGATGTTGAGATGAAACCCACACTGGAATCATTCTTTGTAGGTGATAATTCAGAGGAACTGAAACAAATCTCTGTGAATCTAAAAGAACCACTAGAACAACTGACAAATTAAATAGCAGAAAATCACCAGGACCTGATGGTATTTGCTCTAGTGTTTTGCAATACCTCAAATATGAAATTGTAGACCTGCTACTACTAATCTGTAGTCTATCATTCAAGTCTGCCATTGTACCCGAGGATTGGAGAGTAGCTAATGTAATGCTGTGATGTTACTTTAGCTTCAAACAGGGTATGATAATTTGCAAAATCATTTACTTACAAAACTCACAATTTACTTGGGTAAAATGGCTTGGCTGAAAATTACCTACCTCTACATATACTCCTAGCCTGGTTAAAAGATGTGTACCCGAGGGCATGTAAATCAGGGATTGAAAATATAGTAAATGATGACAGATAAAGACCAAATGATCCGTTCAGTCAGCCCAGCAAGATATTAAGGATTGTAACTGCCGCTCCATGCAGATTACAATGCATGTTTATTTGATCTTCATATGTACAAGCACTATTTTTGCTCCCTTGGCCACTTGCACAAATAGCAAGTGGAAAATATACAGCTGCTTTTTGGCATGTGTACTTTGAGGCTACTAATTTTCAAAAGGGAACAATGTATGTGGTTTTCCTTTGAAACATTTCTGTAATATGTAAGGGATAAAAGTGCACATGTAAAGCATTGCGGGCTATTCAAAATTGCTCCCCATTCGGTTGTAGTCTTTACTTGTAATTAATCCTCTTATCCAAATCTATAATCTTACAGTTCTCTGGATTTTGTCAAACGTTTTAACAAAAATCATATTTTCATCCATTCTATTTAGAGCTGCCATCAAAGACTCCCAGTTATCAAAGATGAAGCAAGATCCAACAAGATTTGTGTGATATCATCTGTTTCAATATTACTACCTACTATGATAAAGGGCTACTCCTAGATGTCAGCACAGCTTTCTGAGCTTATTCCCTCAAAACTTCAATCATTGGTATCTAGTTCTGTAGTATAAGGCAGTAGTTCATCAGTCCAGGACAGACTAAATGAGTTGGCAAAAGTGAAAGTCTTTACTATTTTTAATCCCAGTTTTTATCAAATTCTATACCCCACCTGTAGTACAGCCATTGTAGTGACAGTTTTTGGGCCATGGGCTACAGATCCTGGCTCCTTTTGGAACCCGGTTACACATATCCTTAGTCAGATCAGTAGAAGGCATTGTTGCACAATTGCTGGGAATCCCTGCCTCTTGGAAGCTGTGCTAGATGTGTCCACAAGTCCAATTTCCAAATCCTATCTAAAATATACTCTGTTTCTCACGCCATGCCCTCTTTTTCCTTCTCAGTTTCCAGATTGACTCAACCATCTTTTCACTCCTCACATCAAAAGCTGCAAACTGTTAGGACAATTCAGTTGATTATTCTAGGTCACCACTTGTATTTTTAGGTAGTCACAAATTTAGAAAAAAGGGCTGCTTAACCAGCTGCCAACATTCTGAAGTCAGTCACTAAATTTTCATTGCAGCAGCAGCAACAGATTTGCTACCACATCAAAGTTCTCACTATACAGTTTGGGCAGCCATGGCTGCTGGTGGCTCTGCAACTGGGTGGGGGAATACTAGATGTTTATTTTAAGGCACAAAATCTAAAACCTATAGTTGTACAAAAGAAGATCTGACTTGAGGACCACAGGTTATGGCTTATTTAATTTCTGTACTGTTTACTCTTCCCTTTAAAAATCTGAATATGTTTTCTAATTTTCTTGTTACTTTACAAACGATAACTGCAAACTAACAGGGTCATTCATCAAAGTGTGTTATGGTGTTAATGCCCGCGATAATGCCATAACGCACACGATAGTTATCGCAGCTTGAGGCGCAAATGCAAACTTGTCAATTTTATTCAAAGGGGCAGAATTGATGAAAATGAGGGGCATTATTGCAGGCTTTTAACACCAGAAATAACTACACCTTTTTTCTTGGCGTCAAGCTGTGCGATATGCCCGAAAAGGCCGTAACACAATTTGCGATAAATATTACAAATTCCATTTTGGAGAGAGAGAAAATTATAGCATTTTGATGAATCTAGGGTTAAGATTTACAAATGTTGGAAGAAATACTGATTTGAGAATTAGCTACTATACTTTGTTTACTTAATTTAGAAAATGTGCACTCTAGTATTTTCATATTACTAGATTAAACCTATCAAGCATTTAGTACAATTAATGTATATTACTGGGGCAAAAGGAGTGTCTCCTAGAAGCTCAGGGCCTTGAAACTACTTTCTCTTGCCTTCTATTTTGTCTTTGGCTAGCAAAGATGTTGATCAATGCCAGGCAGTGTTGACAGAAAATCTTTATATTAGTCCTAGCCAAAATGAATTGCAGGAAATGACATAACACTCACATTTGAGTTTGGAGAATAATATCACATGAAGGTAGCCACCCTAATGATACATTATTTGTCAACAGTTCCATGACATCACCCTCATTATTATCAGAACTACTTTCATTCCTGAATTCACAAGTTAATTCATCCCATACCTGGTGGACAGGTATGGGATGAATGTTGAAATAAACCTTCTTCAGAGGTTGATCAGCAATCATAAAAGAGTAAGGCATTTGACTTTTAAAATTTCCCATAACTTCTGCAGAAAACATGCATTTCCAAACACGAGTACTGCTTAGTGCCCTCGCATCTGGCCAGCACGCCTTTTTTAGCGCTGGAAATGTAACCCCCTGGTTAGAGCTGGCGTTACGTTTTCAGCGCTATGAAGAAAAAGAATAAAAAGGTTTTTTAAAAGTTAAAAAAAAAAATCCCAAACTCTCTGGGTAAGTGCCAACAGCCACAGCCACTTAAACGGATAAATACTGATTTATCTATCTGGCAACAGGAAGCAACCGGCAGACAACCGCATACGTCAGTACTTATATAGCTATCTGGAAGGTTCACCGCTACTTACCTGGATAAAGGACTTATCCAGCTAAGTAGCAGTTGCCCATGGAAGATAGCTGTATATGTACTGATTTGTGGGTCTATCTGGTGGCTGTTTCCCCGCTTGCAGATAGCTTGTCAGGGATGTCTCCACCCCCTTCCCTAGTTAAAACATGTGTTCTACCTGTGCCGAATTCACATTTTACAGTTTTTACGCATTTTTTAATGCCTGAGGCATTAGTATATCATTAGCTTACTGCATTGGGAGTTGAAAAAAAATCTTAGCATTAAAAATGTGTTCTAAAAACCAGTCACATTTTATTAGTGCCAAGATTATTGCATCGGCCTGTGTGTGTTTTAAGGGGACTGGTTTGGTGGGATGGTTTTGATGGGCCCATTTACTTTTTCCCTAGTGAGTGGAGAGTGAGGTTTTTTTATTATTGTTTATGTTATGTTAGGATTTGTGTGTATGTGGGCCCTGGGCCAAGGTGAGAGATGGTACCGCCCACAGGGAGGAGCCCTGTGAGCCTCGCCATCGGTAGGCAAGGTCTCAGGTGCTGGGTGCGTGGAACAGCAAGTACTGGAGAGGGTAACCACAAGGGTGGAGCCACGGAGCGTCAGCGCTATGAGCTGACGTCAAGCAAGGTGGGAAGTCCTTGAGTCTCAGTAGTGTAATAGAGTAGCACTGCCTGCGGAGCGGGGAGTGTAATATAAAAGTCTTTAATGGCAGAGTGGTGCCATGAGGTCCATGTAGTGGGGAATACCCGAGAAGCAATCCTCAGTGGTGAAGATACGGCAATGGTCTGCAGAGCGGGGTACACCGTAGCTGGTTTCTCAGTAGAGGTCATTCGGCAATGGTCCGCAGAGAGGGTACACCGAAGCTGGTTTCTCAGTAGAGGTGATTCGGCAATGGTCCGCACACCGAAGCTGGTTTCTCAGTAGAGGTGATTCAGCAATGGACTGCAGAGCGGAGTACACCGAAGAGGTTCCTCAGTAGAGATGATATAGCAAAGGTCTGCAGAGCGGAGTACTCAATGAAGAGGCGAGGGTTCCAGAGCAAGCTCTGGGGAGTGAGGCAGGCAGCGGTCCTAGGCGCACTGCCTTCCGAGGAGCGGATAGCCAGAGACAAGAGAGGGACCCCGAGGAGCGGGTACCTGGGATGTCTCACGCCAAGGTAGTAAACGCTGGAACGGAAGTCCTGAAGTGAGTGAGCGGATTCAGCAATGAGGGAACTCGTTGCCAAGTCGTAGGTAGGCATGGCCAGCCAGCTTAAGAGTCCAAGGATACTGACGTCATCTGAGGGGGACAGCCCCAAGGTTCCCGCCATGACGTGCATAAGACTGGCTCCAAGCTGAAAAGTCCTAACCTCTTTAGACTTTCCTCGTAGGGGAGCTGTTCCATTCCCCTTATCATTTTGGTAGCCCTTTTCTGTACCTTCTCCATCACAATTATATCTTTTTTGAGATGCGGCGACCATAATTGTACATAATATTCAAGGTGCAGTCTCACCATGGAGCGATACAGAGGCATTATGACATTTTCCGTTTTATTCACCATTCCCTTTCTAATAATTCCCAACATTCTGTTTGCTTTTTTGACTGCCGCAGCACACTGAACCGACGATTTCAATGTGTTATCCACTATGACGCCTAGATCTCTTTCTTGGGTTGTAGCACCTAATATGGAACCTAACATTGTGTAACTATAGCATGAGTTATTTTTCCCTATATGCATCACCTTGCACTTATCCACAATAAATTTCATCTGCCATTTTGATGCCCAATTTTCCAGTCTCACAAGGTTTTCCTGCAATTTATCACAATCTGCTTGTGATTTAACTACTCTGAACAATTTTGTATCATCTGCAAATTTGATTATCTCACTCTTCGTATTTCTTTCCAGATCATTTATAAATATATTGAAAAGTAAGGGTCCCAATACAGATCCCTGAGGCATTCCACTGCCTACTCCCTTCCACTGAGAAAATTGTCCATTTAATCCTACTCTCTGTTTCCTGTCTTTTAGCCAGTTTGCAATCCACAAAAGGGCATCGCCACCTATCCCATGACTTTTTACTTTTCCTAAAAGCCTCTCATGAGGAACTTTGTCAAACGCCTTCTGAAAATCCAAGTATACTACATCTACCGGTTCACCTTTATTCACATGTTTATTAACTCCTTAATTATATTATACTGAATATCTAAACCAGGATCATCTCTAAATATATTTATAAGATGACCTTCATAAATGGGACATGGTATACATGCAGATACAATCTGGTACTGTGTCAGGTTCCCACTATAGTTATCAGTATAAAACAATAGACAGATCATTATAGTGGGGAACGGATATAATTGCATATTCTATCTGCATTATTGCCATGTTCTATGTATGAAGGTATTATAAATATGTTTAGATATGGTCCTGGTTTAGATATATAGCTTAAGGCGGCTCATTTAACATTATATATATCTATATATATATAAATACAATAGGACATAAAACAGTTTGACCTCTTTTACAGTTGCTCTGGTTTTGAATGAGTATGGACCTACAGAAATAATGCTTAGTACCCAGGCTAGTTATCAGTATAGCTCTAGCACAGAATATAACTACACATGAGGTTATGCATTTGGAGACAAATGATATGATAAATAGAAAAATTACTTTTGAGAAGCTGTTTGAATGCCATAGGCTTCATGAAATAAAGGTTCAGACTTTTCTTAAGGGGCCCTGTGCACTTGTACTATAATAAGAGGTAGGCCTCATTCCTTACAGATAACTCACTATGAAGGTGACATTCTCACAGGAAGCCAGGCACACTTTTAATCGTGTTGTTCAGCTCCACAGACATATATGACATTGTTCTCTTACTATACCATTATAACTAATTAAGAAGCTCATCAAGTGACTCAGTAGGTTAAAAGGTATGTCAAGTTCATTGGCTTCATATATTTCAAGTGACATATTTTATTTAAAATTCCTCTACAAATAGACTCTACATTAGCAGAAAACACAAGCATGATATAGTGTGATTATTCTTTAAACAAATCTGATTGAATTCCGTCCCCACTTCCCCATTTTTTATTCTGTATTAACAATTGACATTTCTTTGAATATAAATTGTGCCTATTGTTTCGAATCACTTCTGGCTAGCCGAATGAAAATATAAACAGAATGCTTCAAAAAGAAAGTTGATTGAGAGGTGTGTGACTATAAGTAAAGATAAATATAAGCTAGAGCTCATAAATTAATATGAGCAGTCAGTAGTGTCTCTTATTATAAGCTCTCAACATATAAATATTTGGCTGCCACCAATGACTGCACATTTCATCTTCTTTTACATAACCAATGAATGTTATTTTTGTAGCTGCTTTAAAATAAATGGCATTTTACTTTTTAATTTAAGAAAGTGGGTTAGGGAAATGTTACCCTGTGGCCTGTGGTATGCTAACAGTATATGGGAAGTACAGGCAGGGTGTGCATCAGCCAATTATGCCATTTGATTGACTGTAACTTTCTACCCTTTACTTCTGGAAATCCAAAATTCATACTGTATATTCAAACATGGAACTACTCTCATATTTTTGGACAGCATAATACAAGTGTCATGGAGTCACAGATGAGTCTTGGTCCTCTGCTTTAGAAATCTCTCACCTTCCTGGAAGCTTGTCAGAAAGCACACAAGGCTCAGCTGCAATATATTATTTCCTTTATTTCATTCCCAGCATCCCTGGGGTAAATCATGAAACAATATATATTATATAAATTATAACCTGACTGTAAGATTTCTACTTACATTCTTTGCTCAAGGCTGACTAATTAAATTCAACGGGTTCTATTCCTCCATCAAAACTCTGTTTGCCCTGTAACCCTGCTCTTCATCTCAGACTCCTCTCATTCTGACAGAATTAGTTCCCTCTATTCCAACTTGGTCCTAACCTTCTCCAGTTAAGATTTCCTCACCTGTCATGGTCTCCAGCTCTTTTGTACCACCAGGTTGGTCCTTACTTCTTTCCCATTGCCTACTTTCAAGTCCTCCTCCCTTAGCAGGAGCAGAGCCCAGTCCTTCCCTCTCTCAGAGCTTTGCCCAAGGACTCCCTTTACCTGCATCCAGGATTTTCTTGTTGCAGGGGTGGAACCTTAGTCTGAGAAGAGGTTGACACTATCTGCAGGAAGGAGCCTTGTAGGCTCTTGTCATTGGTTGGCGGAGCTGGACGATGTGGAGACCCAACAGGACCTTCACCAATACCAGCCCTCGTTCCCCACAGGATAAACCCTTGGGTACCGGGGCCGGCTGCACTTAGGATCAGGTCTCCAGAGAAGAACACCTCCACGAAGGGTGCTGACAAGAGCAGAATGAGAGTTCCAAGGGTCAGGGCAGGCAGCGGTCCAGCGAGTCCAAAGGCATACCAGGAGTCAGGGCCGGCGGCAATCCAACAAGTCCAGGAACAATCCAAGCCAAGGCCAGAGAAGCAATCCAGAAGGAGACGGCATCAGGCAACCAGCTACTCACAAGGAGCTCAACCTGTTGCTGAGGCAAGACTTTGCAGGCAGGAACAGGCTTAAGTAGGCAGAAGGGCTGACTGTATCAGCGGCCCCTTTAAGATCAATGGAGAGAAGCACGCACCTAGGGAGACCCTGGAGGAGCCGAGCATCAGCAGCGTGAGCAGTGGCTCCTGGCCACGAGGGAGTTAGATGGCGGCTCCCTGCCACTGCATGGGAGGTCAGGGTTGAACTGAGGCCATGCCAGGTAAGTGCCACCAGCTGCGGAGTGCCGCGACCAGCACATGCAACATTTCTTTTCTCTTCCCAACTTTATCCAGTGCACTTTGTCCCTGGGCTATCCTTGCCCTACTGGTTGATTCTGCCAGTTTATTCACTGAACCTCTTACTGAGGTACAAACACCCCATCACATTAAGTATCTCATTTAAAACAAATAATAGTACAGTGCTAGATATATATACTGCTAATAAGACCATTTATGTGACTGAGAAAAATGAACTGTGAGCCTTTCCCCACGCCTTGCTGCCACATGTCCTCTGCCTTCCACCCCACTGGAATGGCAGGGGCACATTCACACAACTCCTGATGTCTCACCATCTCCTCCATTTCAGGCCATACATCCCTACCTGTCTCTCACTACTGCAACTCTCTACTTCCAACTTGGCCCTCAGTCTTTCAGTCTTTATGCAGTAATATACCATCTGGGATCCACTGTGACTCTCTGCTCCTCCAAAAGGCCTGGACCTCTTGTATCTCTCCACTCCCCTGTCAGATTCTTGCTTCTCAATCTGTTTCTCTGCCACTACCCCAGCTCTTTCCAACCCCTTAAGTCTATGTATATTGCTGTATGTCACAGGCCTCCAGCTGCAGGCAATGCTATTTCTTTTCCAGCATGCTTCCAGTTTAAAAAGGAAAATGCATGAGGTGGGCAAGGAGGATCATTTGCAAGTAATATAAGTGGTGTTCTCACTGTGTTCCTACAAAAAAGGTAGGGAAATCAGAAATAACATAGGTGAGTCAAGAAGAGGAGTTTGGTTTGACTCCAAGAGCCAAACACGAGCATAACTGAATTAATAATTAGCAAGATGGTTCTCACCAAAATGATAATAAGCTGCTTTCAAACCTTTTTGCATTTCTCATTTGATTTACTCACTCTTTTTAGTTGTTCCTTCATTTCTTGGGTCTCTTTCATTTTTGCCTTCCTCTTAGTTTGTAAGTTTCCTTTTCTGTCTTCTTTGTCTTTCCTCCACTGCTGAGCTTCTGTCTCTACCACTGAAGAAACTAGATATACCAGAGTTCATAATGTCAATATATTTAATGCAAAAGCCACAGCATCCCATAACATAGTAAATGATGGTAGAAAAAGACAAAAAAATGGTCCAGCAAAGATTTTTTAGGGTTATAACTGCTGCTCTGTGCATGTTATCCCAGTGCTATATCATCCTCCTAGGGATCTTTTACCCCATGACTTTTTGAATTTCAGTACCTTTTTTTTTCTCCATCACCTCTAGTAGGCAGGCATTCCAAGTATCCACCAACTTCCTTGAAAAAATATTTGCAGATGTTAGTCCTGCGTCTACCCACTTTGAACTTCATATCATGTCCTCTAGTTCCAGAACCTACTTTCTTTTGAAAAAGGTTTGCCTCTTGTGCATCACTAATATCTTTCAATACCAACATTACACTTCCCTATGAGAACTTTCCTAGGGTAACCAGCAGTCAGTAACCCCTTTCCCGCCTCCTCAGCCCATATCTCCCCTTTTTCCTTTTCCAGCCTAATCTGTTCTTCCACCTTTCTTCTTCTTCTGCCCCCCACTTGGCCTGTCTTTTAACATCCTTTCTTCTCCTCTAACCCCAGCTGATTGCCTCACTTCTTCATCGGAAAGGAAACTCTAGAATAAGAGGTAATGATCTGAAATTCAAAAGTAACATTTGAGAATATTTATTCATGGAAACTGTGGTAAATACACTGAGCAGCCTCTCAGTGGAGGAAAAAGTCAAAAACAGAATTCAAGAAAGAATTGAAGAAAACTGAGGCTTAGTTGAAAAGAGATGAAGGGAAATCAGAGATCATCTTGCAAAAGGAAATTAGCCAGATTCAATGGGTTTTATCCTTTATTTCCTCCCCATCTTCCTTCACCTGCCCGAAAGCTTGTCTCCTTTCTATCATTTTGTTTTCAGTACCTTGCCTTCTTTCATTCCCCCCCCCTTCCTATTCCTCTTCAATCTTAGCTTTCCCTACCCAATTTCTCCTCCATCCCTATTAACTTCTGTTGGGAATGAGAGAGTAAGGTACTCTGACACAATATCTATGACATATTATAATTTAAACCTCTCCGTGGTTTAAATTATATAGCATATTACCTAAGTGGTACATTATAGCTGCTTTATGTATTTAAACTGTTAAGAACCACGGGATCCTCAGTTATATATCAGATCCCTCATGTAATATTCTAAATTCATTCTTTGTTTTTGTCTTATTTATAGCTTTGAATACCGCAAAGAAATTACTGTTCCCCCCCGACGCAGCCACGTTTGGCGAAACACGGGTCCGTGTCAGGGGACTCTGTGTTGAAAAATTCTGGTGTCTCTTAAGCAATGGAGTTGCCGATTTAATGAATTAAATATTTGTGCATACAAACTTTAAAGTTTGGGACTGACTTTATATCTCTGCATCTCCTTGGTGACTTGGATATTATATTTGGAGTGCAGTATTTGCTCCTCTGTAATGTTTGTGGATCATTTATTAATGTGACATCATGGTAATATACGTTATTTACAGAAAGTTATTTACATACCACATGATTGCATATGCCATCCAGAACCCTTCATGTCATCAGCCTTGTATCGAGGAGTCATCAGGTCAGCAAAGGTGAGAAGGGGGTTTTCAGTGTCCAGCACTCTATACGTCTATAGAGGCAATATCTCCTACTCCCACCGGACACTGGAAAGTCCTGCTCTTTTATACCGTGCCGTAAACAAGTGTGCGTGCGAGAGAGAAATGATTGATCACTATCCCCCCATGTTATGTATCAACAGTTGCTATTACCCAGTCGGACTCGTCCTGTCCCTGGCATGTAGGCGATTGATCAGACCGCCTTATTCCTGACAGGGAGCCAGAAAGCTGAGCTGCACAACTTGTTTAACAAGAACAAGTTTATCCTACACTCCACCCTTGATCAATCATTCTCCAATGCAGGCACCACTGCATACGAAGCCACTGTAGTGGTATATTTACTTGGACGTGCTATTTTATGCACTCGATAGGTAAGATAACATGTACACACTAGGCACAGGAGGCATACACACATTACAATAAGGATAGGATGAAAAATCCAATTTAGAGTCATTGTAGCAGTAGAGGAACGTCCGAAAAACACATCCCACCAAGAATGAGAGGTGTCTTTTATCAATTGTTGTTGTAAATGTAGTAGGCATTCCTTGGCAAAGTCAGCTCAAAGCAGGGCACCAGTTACAGCAATGTCCACATGTCTCAGGGACTGTTTCAACGAATCTGAGGTATTCAATACCTTTTTCAGTTTAGTCAAATCCAACAATGGTGTCTTAAAGAATGATAAGTCCAACTTTACCCCCAATTGCGCATCAGCGATGTCCATTGGTGGTAAATAATATTGTCGAGAACCAAAAGTAAACCAAGTAACATTATACAGGCATCCTGTAAAAGTCAAATTATATACACATACAGTTTCAGGGAATGGAATTATGAAACCAGTTACATTATCAGGTAATATTAGAATGCTACAGTGTGCCAAAGGTTGCTGCAACGAGCAATCATCGGGTAATGTGGAATACATTAAAGGGCAAGCCAATCCCATTAGTGTAGGGGTACATATTGTATTGTCAATTGTGTGATTATTGGTGGTCCGTATCCAATTGTTAGTATGCAAAACTTGTATTAGCACACTTCCTCTTCCAGGAAGATAGACTGGGAAAGGAAGTGATGTAAATTTACATACAGTATCTGTTAATGTATTGGAGGCGTTATAAAACGTGATTCGGCCTGTACACCAATTTGTGTCGCAAATCGTATACTGTGGCTGTGGCAGCCAGCCTACAGGATATTGGTATGGTACATATGATTGGAACAATTCCTTCCAAATAGGAGAAATACTCATGTATAGTTTGGTTTGTTTCAACTCTATCTGTTGTTGTAGATACAAAGCTTGCATACGGGATTGTGACCAATTAACAAATGCAGTCAGATTATGTCCCATTTCCCAAGTGGCATTCCACCCTTCTATAACCAAATCATTATTTAAATGCAAATACTTCTGCACATACTGTTGCATGTGTGCGGGGTCGGGAATCCAATTTGCAATAATGTTAGTAATGAGGCCTGTATCCCCTCTGGCCGTGGCAATTCTGTTCGCTAATACCTCTATGTCCATAGTATTTAATGCTCCTGTTCCTGTACCCAATCCTCCCAATAGTGTATCATATCATGCTCGTTTATATCGTGTAAGTTTGGGTCGGTGGGGAAATGTTATGTTAAATTTCAACACATGTTTTGTAACATATGGTATAAAAGGAATGCATGTCTCGGGGAATCGGACCACCAGCTGGGAATGACTAGTAACTTCTTTTATAGGTAGCATCGTCCAAAAGTACCCAAAGCGGGCCTGATTTGTAATTACAGTAGCATTTTCACATACTAGCACCCAGTCATTAATACTAGTAAGTGTCATATTGAGTGATTGGATTGGTGTGGAATTGCATATCTTCTCCTTCCACATAGCTTGGGTATATTGTAGACAAGGAGCCGAATAGTTACGACACTGTATGGCGGTGTAACTGGCTATAGAAAACTGATCCCCGATGCGATACTTGACGAGTAATCTAGTGGTTTTGTCCTGTGTTGTCTTTGCTTTCACTACTTTTGCAGTTGTGGTGATGTTCCAAACCACACAAGCATCGTATGCTTTACATGTGAAATTATCCTGCGTCCGAGAGGAGGTGCTGTTCTTCCACTTGATAGTCCCCCGTCCGGAGGTTACTTCTACAGGCTGATATAGGATGTGCACCATACCAATGATGGCAAAGAGGTTGATCGCCATAAACGGGAGGTGCAAGCCAACCTGTAGCGAGAGAACACATCGTTAGTTATTCCCTTAGTTTACATCGGATACTGGGTACCATATCCAATGTTCATCTCCTTCTGGTAGGACAGTCAGTACTGCATCTTTGCCAACAGCTAAAATTTCACCTTTCCTAGGTTCTCTATGAGGTGTGAAGATCTATATTTTAGCTCCTGGATGTAGTTTACTTGGATTGGAGGTGCTTCCAAAGGCACCTTGTCCTCGGGGAGTGGAATTGGGAATTCCCCATACCATTTGGTCTGTTACATAGGGAATAATAATCAATTGTACCATTTTGGTTTGGGCAGGAACGTAAATTTCTTTATTCATCAAGTTGTGATACAGTACATATTTGGGACCACGGTAGTCAGAATCAATGATTCCCCCCAATACAGTTATGCCTTGTTTTGCCCAACTAGATCGAATACACAGCCATCTGAAATGTTGCTTAGGGATGCTGCACCCAATCTGTAAATCATACAATAAAGATTCATGGGGAGGTATCACTATAGCGGTGGGATTGGTTACATCATATCCTGCAGCTTCATAACTATTTTGGTGGAGCAATTCGATGTTTCCCGAAGCCGTGGCCCAGCAAATGATATTTCGGATCTGATTAGAAGCGGGTTCCTGATTATATAACTTCTGGAAAGGAGTCTTTCCATCCTTTTTTAAAGGTCTACTATTTAGCCGCTGTATAGCTGTGGACAATACAGATTTCCACCCCTTCATGGTGGCAGATTTTGTAAGAGAGCGTAACATAATTTTTAATAACCCATTCATACGCTCAATAAGGCCGGCAGCTTGTGGATATATGGAATGTGAAAGATCCATTCAATGTAGTTGTGTCTAGCATATTGCTGCACTAAGTTTACCAGTAAAGTGAGTCCCTCTATCGCTCTGAACTTGTTTTGGTATTCCATAATACCGACTCATTCATTAAAAGTTTTAATGTAGCTTTCTGATTAGCCTCTTGGTGCAGGCACAGCCAACATGATTCCACTAAATGTATCTACTGCTGTACTCAGATATGCATCTCCTCCACATTTTCATAAAGGGCCTATAAAATCTATTTGCCAAATAGTGGCAGGACTTAAACCACGATGGATATGCCCCTGCTCAATAGCTTGTGGTGACCTTGAATGTGTCAACTGACAATATTCACATTGTATGAATATGTTTTGAAAACCAGGGAGGGATCCTGGTATCCCTCTGGCTTGGGCCCACCTATGAGTAGCTTCCGCCCCCAAATGGCCACTTTTTTTCGTGTGCCCATTTCCATAGCCCCTGCTCGTTTGTGGTCATGACACTTGGCTTGGATTTTTTGCGTGTTTATCTGCAATGGAATTGTACAGATTAGATAAAGAAACATCTTTCACATGTCCGTCTACATGGAACACTGTAACATGCTTTTTGTGTCACTCAGCCCAGATTTTTTGCCAAATGTCAGCGCCCCATACCGGGTGGTGATGTATCTTCCATTGATCTTTATGCCATTTTGGCATCCACTGAGTCATTCCTTTCATGACTGCCCAACTGTCAGTATAAATGTGGCAATCCTTTTCTCCTTTTTGTAAAGCCATCCATATGGCATAAAGTTCTGCAAACTGGCTAGATTTGCCTTTCCCTTTCTCCTGACTTACTTCGTTTGTATGGGGATTATACACTACAGCCTTCCATAATCGCTCGGTTCCCTTCATTCTAGCCGAACCATCTGTAAACCAAGTATGTAACTGCTGTTCTTTGGGTAATTGGTCGAATGGTACCCCGGTAGTAACCGGAGAAGGAGGGAATATCCAATGTTTCTATCTGTTCTTTTTCTTGATTAATAGGAATTTCCGCTACCTGTTCATGGAGTCTGCCCAGCCAAGCCTGATTTCGCCCTGTCCTGGATATACCATTTCCATTTTACAATGGAAGCTTCTTCCGCATACCCTATCCGAAGGGTATGCGGGGTGCTGTGTATCCACTGCATAATTGAGATTAAAGGGCGCATAAGGATTTCATGGTTCTGAGTTAATTGATCCGTGTCTAACAAAGCCCAGTAACATGCTAGTAACTGCTTCTCAAAGGCTGAATACTGCCATGCAGCATCAGGTAATTTCCTGCTCCAAAACCCTAACGGTACTCGTTTACCGTCTTGTTTCTGCCACAGACTCCAGTCCGCATGACAAGATAAAAATGAAACCTGTAATTCTACTGGCTCCTCCCTGATAGGCCATAAGTCTAATGCTGTTTGGATAGCGACCTTAGCCTGATCAAAAGCATCTTGTTGTAATCATCCCCATTCGAATTTTTCCTTTTTTCGAGTGACTTTATACAATGGGGACAATATTTGCCCCAAATGTGGAATGTGCTGTCGCCAGAATCCAAATAGTCCTATAAACGTCTGGGCTTCTTTTTGATTCCGCGGCGGGGAAAACAACATCTTATCCTTTGCCTTTGGTAAGATTTCTCTTTTACCATTCGACCACTGTTGCTAGGTCCTTGTATTTTATTCTTGTTAATTTTCCAACCTCTATTCTCCATATTTTCTACTACTTGTGCTAGAGCTTTCGCTACTTGCTCTTCTGTATCCCCTTGTACTAATATATCATCAATGTAATGAGTTAATTGTATGTCTTTTGGACAATCATACCTTCTAAATCTTCTGCCACACCCTCCAGTGACATATGGTAGGGCTATGTAAGTATCCCTGAGGTAGTCTAGTGAAGGTATACTGTCGTCCTTCCCACGTGAAGGCAAATTGTTCTTGGTTTTCTTTACAGATAGGAATTGTGAAAAAAACATTTGCTAAATCAATTACAGCGTACCACTTCCCCGAATGTTGCTGTATCTGCTCTATCAATGTTACAATATCGGGGACCGCGGCAGTCAGAGGATCCGTATATCTGTTCAAAGCCCTGTAATCTACTGTCATTCTCCATGAACCATCTGATTTCTTCACTGGCCAGATGGGATTATTCCAACTGCTAGTGGTTGGAATTAGCACCCCCGCTTCCTGTAAATCCTTAATTGTTTCTGTTATCTCTTTATGTTCTCCAGGTATCCGGTATTGCTTTTGTTTTAGGCAAAGCTATTTCTGGTCCCACAGTTCTACCCACTAGTATTGTTCTGGATAGATATACTGGTCTATTGTTTTCAAATGCTACTTGCTTACTTGGCGCCTTTCCAAACACCATTTGCCTACATGTTGTATTCAACTTAAGTCCCTGTAACAGATCCATCCCAATTATATATTCCTTAATGGGTACATTTACTACCTTAGCTTAAGGAATTTTGTATCCTCCCATGACTAAAGAAATTATGGTTCGTTTTCCTATCACAGTTTTTCCTCCGAGACCCGCTAATTCTACCTTTTGCCCCCCATGTTTCTTGGGATTTCCAAATATTAAAGTGGCCTCCGCCCCCATATCTACTAAAGCCATCACCGGCTGTGCCCCATTTCGCCATTGTATTTCTACCCTAATATGGGGGCAATTATCCACAGTGGCGGCAGCGATTTGGGGGGTATGGCCTTTTTCCTAATGTGCCCAGGATAAGTCCAGATACAGTCTGGTACTATTGGTCTCCTGAGGTGGGGCGCTGGGTTGTATGGACTCAGACTCGTTTATGAAGGGGTTTGTAGCATTTAACTCTTGCTCTTTTTTTTCTTGCAACAATTGGTTCATCTTTGTTAGTAACACTTTTCCCTTCCTCCCTTTCTGCGTAAACTTTCTTTTGTTTACCCTTGCATTTTTGCAGATACAATTTATACATGTCTTTGGTTGCAATACCATTTATTTTCTCTTTAGCCACTCTGGCAGCTATCAATGCTGCAAACATATCTCTCCTTGACACCCGTGCGTCCGTATCTCGGTTTTGGAGATCCCTGTATCCCTTTCGAATACCTTCTCCTCTGTCACATACTTCGCCTTTAAATGTGAAAGTCTTATCATTGCGCTCTTGTATCCCTAAATCTAGGACCTCTCTGATTGCCCAAATCAAATCTCCAATTTTCTTCCCAGCCATATTTAATAGCAAGGTCAACATAATGGACCTGTGTGCCGGGATTACGGTACGCATAATCTTTGCCCGAGCCGTACCGGGCAGGGGTAGGTCCAGGAAATCTCCCTGCAAATTCCTCAGACACCATGTTTGCATGGTAATTTCTTTGATACGCTGTATGATATCATGCATATTATATAATGGTTTGTTACTGATGGGTCAATCAAATACAGTGCTATACCTTGTTTTAGTGGCAGCGACAACTACTCAAAACAAGTCCGTCATGTCCCCTTGCCAAACTACTGTTTTGATAGCTGCCCTTACCTCCGGATCGGTAGAAATCATAGTGAATCTTTTAACATCTTTTTGATCAATCATAATGTCTCCCGCCCCCGATTCATATAATCTCACTAGCCAGCGGTCAATAGGTTCTCCTGGCTTTTGCCCCGTGTGATCCAATATTTCACTTACTTCTTGTTGGGTGAAGTCCTCCATTACTTGTGCACCCTCCTGTTCTATAGCTCTACCATCGTTGGTCTGCTTTAATTTACGCCTGACAATGGGACAGGCTTGCTCTATGGGGGAAGGGGGTATTACTGCCTCCTCCTCACTGTCCGTAGAGTCCCATATGTCCCTGTCCCATATCTCTGGATCCCAGTCATCTTTCATAATACATGCTCGTATTTTAGAATGATTTACTCTTCCTCTTCGTTTTCTATATTTGTGTTGTACTACCTGCACAGCGGCTCGTTCGGCCACCGTCTGATAATGTTCTGCCTTCTGTTTAAACGTCTCTAAGTGACACCTAAGCATAACATTATCTTTGAGGAGGTTGTCTATCTCTCGCTCTAATTCAACTAATTTCTTTTTTTGTTCATGACATTTCCTATATCCTGTTAATACTACCCATCCTCTCCATCCCACTGTCCCCAATTCTTTTCCTTTTATTACGGGGACCTGTTGGAGTTGATTTACAATATCTAAAGGTTCTCCTCCTATATCCCAAGCCTCCGCGAGCCCTGTATTCGTAGCCCATTCCTGGGCCAACATTTTATACGGGGCTTTTTCCCATCTGGGAATTTTTAGATCCACCGGGCTTGGTGGTTCGGATGTCTCTTTTCCATATTTCCTTTTAAATAGAGACATCCTGTTCGTGACGCCAAATGTTGGGAATGAGAGAGTAAGGTACTCTGACACAATATCTATGACATCATTTTAATGTGACATCATGGTAATATACGTTATTTACAGGAAGTTATTTACATACCACATGACTGCATATACCATCCAGTACACTTCGTGTCATCAGCCTTGTATCGAGGAGTCGTCAGGTCAGCAAAGGCGAGAAGGGGGTTTTCAATGTCCAGCACTCTATACGTCTATAAAGGCAATATCTCCTACTCCCGCCAGACACTGGAAAGCCGTGCTCTTTTATACCGTGCCGTAAACAAGTGTGCGTGTGAGAGATAAATGATTGATCACTATCCCCCCATGTTATGTATCAACAGTTGCTATTACCCAGTCGGACTCGTCCTGTCCCTGGCATGTAGGCGATTGATCAGACCGCCTTATTCTTGACAGGGAGCCAGAAAACTGAGCTGCACAACCTGTTTAATAAGAACATGTTTATCCTACACTTTTTATCTTGCTTGAGAGAGTTTTACTTCTGCACCTGGAAGGAGGGGAAAAGAAGCGGCGTGAGGAGGATCAAGGAGAGAAACAGCAGCAAGGGGGAAAGGGAGGTGCAGTGGCACCAGGTGGGGAAGTGGAGGGGCTGGGAAAGAGGACAGAAGCAGTGGTACCAAAGTGTTAGGAGCCGTGGTCGCAGCGAGCCGCGATCGGGAACCGCCACTTACCAGCGCCGCGTTTGCCTTAGAGATGTGCTGGGTCTTGGGTCCGGGGACGCGGTCCGCGGCACAACATGGCTGCGGCGTTTCTGCTTCTCTTCCAGGTTGCTGGCTCCGCCCCCTTCAGGGGCTTACATCAAGGCCAGGGATTTGCTGCAGGAAGCCTCCTGTGACGGGATTGGCTCGCCTCTGGTGTGCCAGCTGGTGGGAGCTATTTAAAGGCAAGTTCTGCACCTCAGACCTTCCCTTGACTTCCTCTTGGCTCCTGGTCTATTCCTGTTCGTGGTTCCTGATCCTGATCTTTGGCGTTGACTGGACTGGCTGTGGCGTATTCTCTGGCTCCTGATTCCTGGACTGGCGGTGGTGTATTCTCTGGCTCCTGATTCCTGGACTGGTGGTGGTGTATTCTCTGGCTCCTGATCCCTGGACTGGCTGTGAGGTATTCTTTGGACCTCGACCCTTGGACTGGTTGCGGAGTTTCTTCAACTTCCATTATCTGAACTGTTCTACCTTTGATTCCACGACCTGCTGGAGGCGCCAGCTCAGCTTTACTTTCCACGGCCTGCTGAGGACATCTAACTTTGATTCCACGACCTGCTGGAGGCGCCAGCTCAGCTATACTTTCCACGGCCTGCTGAGGACATCTAACTTTGATTCCACGACCTGCTGGAGGCGCCAGCTCAGCTTTACTCTCCACGGCCTGCTGAGGACATCTACCTTTGATTCCACGACCTGCTGGAGGCACCAGCTCAGCTTTACTCTCCACGACCTGCTGAGGACATTCACCTTTGATTCCACGACCTGCTGGAGACACCAGCCATCTGGATCATACGACCTGCAGGAGGCGCCTGCATCCGGATCTCCCTGCCGTCCATTCCATGAGAGTCCTGGTCTAGGCCTCGCCAACCAGCGATCGGACATTTTGGTTCTTCGCTGGACCAAGGGTTCACACCCCGAAATCATAACACAAAGAGAGAGAGGAGGGAGTTTGGTAGAAGGGAGGAGAGGCATAGTAAGGAGGGGGGAGTGGTGGCATGATGAAAGGGTGAGGAGAAAAGCAGCTGCAAGAGGAGGACGAACAGAAGCAGAGGCTTAGGAGGGAGAGAGGCAAGGGCAGCAGTGGCAGCAAAATGACCCTGGTACTTGAAACCAACCTCCAGTCTTCCAAAATTATTCGGCGTAAAGTTCACATGACCCCATTTGTTGCTCGATTCTGCGGCACTTATTGAGAATACTTAACCAGTGAATAATTTTATGTCAACTTAAGAAGTGTTTTACGATGTCTTGCATATGTAGGTTTTTGCAATTATTCAGAAGGGGGAGAAGGAAGGGCGGTGAGTGTGGTTGAAGGGGTGAATTGAGTGGTGGAGTGGGGTGGGTGTATGGGATGCTGGTGGCGTGTCATGTGAATGTATGTATGAGTGAGTGGGTGTTTCCTTCCCCAAGTTCTCCCCTCTTTTCTGCTTACATCCTTCCAGGCTGCTTCTTCCTGGTACCCCATAATTGCTCCCCATCTCCATCCAGTTTATCCCTCACCTCATTTTTCCCATCTTCGAATTTATTCTCTCATCTCTATTCCAGCTTACCAGGCATGGCTCCCATTAGCCCAGTCTAGCTAACATACTGGATGCTGTTCTGCCATTGGCCTGGGCCTTGCAGCAGCAACAGACGTTCTCCTGCTGTCGGTCCAGCCTAGGCCCTGATGCTATCACCAGTGGTTCTGGGCTGACTATCCTGTCAGTGTTCTTATGGTTCCATTTTGTCCACCTGCTTTCGACACCTGCCTATGAAATCGGTGTCGAAAACAGGAGGATGGACAGGCAAAGTGAAACCATAAGCACTTAACATGCTGAAAATCAAGGTATCTAACCTCTGCTGCAGCATCAGCTATAAGCAGCGCCCCTAGCCTCCCACAATTGTGCAGCTGTTGGGAGAAACTGCATAAATAGTGTAGCTGGACTGCCTGATTTGGGTCCCTGCCCTCCTGACCTTACCGGGCACAAGGATGTATAGTGTAAACCAGAAAAAGAAAAACAAAACAAAACATGGACTGGTGACAAGTGTTTCAGTTTAAATCCAGCATGAGACTTGTGCTGTTGCAGAAACCAGCCCTTATCTGATTACAGGAGGCACAGAAAGTTCAGTTACTATCATGAGCCAATGGGGAACCAGCTCATTAACCGGAGAGAGGATGAGAACTTCAGACCAATCAGAAAAGAAAAGAAAAAAGAAAAAAACAAAAGCCTAAGGCACTAGGAATCAATGCTGCGGTTGCTGGGGTAATGAGCCTAGCTACCAAGCTGAGCTAAACCTTAAGGGAAATAGATAACAGAGGAGAAGAGAGATCAGAGCGCTGTGCTTGGGAGAGGATCCCCCCCCCCCTCCCCACTTCCTCCACAGCTACCAGGAGACAGAGTGCACAGCAGAAGGAGAGTCCAGGAGCTTCAACTATAGGAGCTGGGAGTTTACGTCCCTTTTCCCTGCAGGACCCATTGCAGCTAAGTTGCCCTAAATTGTTCAGCAGCAGCAGCAGCAGCAGCAGTACAACTGGTTGTGCTTTTGTTCTTTGTCCCTGCCTTGCAATATTGACATCAGACTGTTGCATCCGGAAGCTGCCAGATAAACACTGCTGTTAGCTACTACCTGAGTAGAGACCTGCCTTGAATTTTCACTCCCTGCATCAGGGCAGGGAACCAGCGTGTTTCCCCTTCTTTGGAGCCTGTCTAAGACTGGAGTTTCCTTCATTGATTATGCTTTAAGGGGGTATGCACTTCTTGAACTGGGGACTATGAGAGGAACAGTAGAGCACATTCTGATACTCCGGTGTGAGAATTACCCTTAGAGTTTTGGGTAAACAAAGTTTTCCAGAGTGCAGTCTAAGCAGGCAAATCAACAGACTACTATGGATAATGCAAATTGATCATTGGCATGGCTGACTCTGCAGGTTGCTAGATTTAATAGCAAATAATATTGGACCATTTTGTGACTGTTATGCTTATTGCCTTGTGCTAGTAATAATTATTTTCCCTTCTTTTGCTGTATCATCGCTGTATGCATTGTTCTACTTACCTGTTAATAGTAAAAGAATTGAATGCTTACAGTAGAGTGGTGATTTTCTGCACTGTACCCTGTTCCCAGGGGTGGGGCAGGAACCACAGGGACCCACAAAAGAGAGGATTGGGGCATTCAGATTATCTATCCCAGAGGCGCTAACGTAACCCACAACCCCCCACTCTGACACTCATACTCATGGGTGCAGGTGGGGGCTATTCTTCTTGTGCAGCCCCTCTTCCTTGGCAGCATAATACTTGAGGGGGCGTTACCATAGCTTGTTGCTGTATCTTGAACAATCTGTCACTGAGTCAACGTACTTGAGCTTTCCTACTTCCTTATTCAAATCTTTGAAGAAAGCTACAGTTTGCCTGCCTTCAATCTTGCCTCTCTAACTGCTCTAGCCCCTCCCCTTGTAAACAGTCTGCAGGAAATGCTGGGGGCAGGTGATGAGTTTAAGGTTGTAGTACATGAAAGAAGAGGCACTCTGCTCCCTAATCCAGATTTTTTCCTTCTGTTGTCCTCTCCAATCCAGCCCCCCCCCCCCCCCCCCATACCTACTTCTCCTGTTCTGAAGGGAGAGGTAAAGTTGGAATGGATAGAGAAAGAAGTCATAATAAATGACGCTTTAGAAGAATTTCATCTTTATACAAAAGTTCTTGTACCTGCATATGTGGCCAATCATACACCATTTATAAAGACCTGGATGTGTTTCTGGAAGTCCACAACTGCAGCTGTCTCACACATGGCAGAGAGGGCATTAATTTCAATTCACAGAAGCCTTGATGACAGATATTACTGCTGACACATTTCAAACTTGTGCTATGTAGTGGGGCACAATTCATTATTATCATTGTTTATTTGTCTCATGCTCTTCCAGCATGATAAACTGTGGATGTTGTGGGCATTTTTTTTTTTAAAGCATATATAAACTCATAGACTTTCTTAAAATATAAAAAAGGATAGTTACAGTTTCAGTTCAAAACAAAAGTAACATTTCACAGTTAAAAGTTTGTAACATATGTCTTAACTTGATAAATTGTTTACTTTTATTCGTATAATGGTTTAAATATTGTTTAAAAACAAAAGTGAATATTTTTCAATAAAAAATGACCATTTTTGCATAGTAAAAGATGTGAATTTTTATGTAAAATGAAGCAAATTTGCCACATAATTTGCTAACATTTGCATAGACTCTTGAAAAATCTGGAATAGGAAGCCAGGGGCTCTGACTATAAGCATCCAAGAAAAAGCTTAGAAGCAGTATTTACTTGTTCTCTCTCTTGTGTGGTGGAGAAACTGTAGAAAGACAATGTTCATCTTTCAAATTTGATCCCTTGATGGTCAGAGATATCTAAGCGCTGGGAATTTCTCCCTACCTGCTAAAAGGCCAACTCTGCTTTCCAAACGGGGCCCCTCTATAATTTAAATCATAAGACAATATTCAGGACAACTAGGCATTTCTTTTGAAATCTTAAATCTTCCTCTGAAATATAGGATGGTGCTGTAAAAAAATGATTTTTAGTCTTCTTAATTACTCCCATCTAATATTTTTGGCGGGTCCAAAGTTCAAAGCTCTAACAAACACAGTGGGTGGATGAGCAAAAACTTTCCAGGAGGCTGTGCTTAACTGAGGCCCTTGACCCCCTGAGGCCTGCCTTGTTGCCAAGGGGACGGCATCTCGGCAACGGCCCAAGGGAGCAGCCTGTGGTTGCCGGCCCTGTTCTTCCGGGTGCCGAGCTGCCAAAGAGCATGGTGGGCCACTGCCTCTCTCTCTCCTTCCTCAGCTTTCTCCAAACAAGAGCCAGGGAAGCTCAGTAAATAAATAGAGAACGTTGCGGCGCCTTAGATCTTGGTAAGTGCTTTGGTATGGTAGGGCCACAATCTTCGATGAAACCAAGGTCAGCTACTTGCCTGGAAATGACATCAGCTTAGAGCCCAGCTTCTTCGTTTCGGGACTGTGCACATTTTTGTTTAGGTTCTATACATCTAGTAAGCAGTGGTAATAGATAACTGTGTTGGTTTAAAAAAAACCACACCAGAAGATTCTGATTTTACCCTTTCAAATGGTCAGAAATAAGGTACGACCCGTTTCTTTTTCCAGGACAGTCCAGTTTTTCAGAGGAAATTAGAGATTTCAGCTGCAAGGCTTATTGGGTCTATTTTCTCTGATGTCCTCTAATTTAATTTATAGGGCGCAGGGCTGGAAAGCTCTTCGCATTTTGGAAATCGTTCCCAGAGTTTATCTACCAACGCCTCTCCTTTATCACCTCCCATCTCTTTCTCCCCAACCCCCCAAATCTTATAATGCTGATTCTCCCTAAGCTCTCCATTTTCTCATTCCGCCGCGTCTCGTCTCCAGCTCCTGCGCTGCTCCTTTTCACCGGTGCCACCATTTCTCTCCTCCTGGACTCGGCTCCACCTCCCACCTGTTTTCCTGTTCTACCCTCGACTCTGTTCTCCCCGCTTTTCTCAACCCACCTTCCACCGCCGCTTGTTTCCTCCTCCCTTGGGTGGAGCTGTGAAAAGCAAGCAAGCAAGCAAGAGTGGGCTCGGTGGAGTAAGCGGGAGGGGAAAAGCAGTTTTGGGGGGCTGGCTGGTGGGGGCAGGCAGGATGGGCAGCAGAGACAGAGGGGTGGTGAGGCCAGGACTGGTTCCTGCAACATCCAGTGGAGGAAAGGGGTGAGATGTCTTGAATAGATTGCAAGCTCCTCAGAGCAGGGATTGTCCTTATGTGTCTTTATCTGCACAGGGCTGTGTAGTCTAGTTTTCACTATAGGAATACTAAATAGGAGGGTCCCCTGTCTTTTTTTTATTCACATAAAAAGTCACGTCGGTGCTGTCAGCTTTCTCTTGCTTCTCAACTTGCTGAGTCATTGAGATTTTGGTAAACTGGTGTAATCTTATTGAAGTAATCCTGATGTTTAGGAGGATGCTGTCACCGAAGCATAGAGATGCATGATGAATTTAGACAATGACGGTTTTCTCGAGAAACACAATTAAATTGTTCATATTTTATGGGGGGTGGGGAAAGAGGTCAAAATTTTGAAAAATGGTATGAGTGTAAGAGTAGCCTTTGAAAAGGGGGCAAGACATGGACACAGGGAAGTCCATATTCAAAAGCCATTTAGATGGATAATGTAATAGTTATGTCTCAATGGCTTACACGGCTATATTCGGGTTGAATATAGTTACCTGGCTAGAATTTAGCCAGATAAAAAGGGGCATTTCAGGAGTGTTCTGGGGAGGGGTTGGGCTATCTGGCTAACCAAGCCAAATATCGGGTAGATCTGGCTAGCTTAGCTGGATAACTTTAGGGGCAGATGAAATACAGTGCGCTCAGCCGAGCACACTAACCCGCTGTCAGACGCGGGTTAAATAGGCGCTAATCCACCCCCTGATGCAATAGGGGGATTAGCGCCTATTTAACGCGTGTCCTACATGGAGTGAATGAGTTAGTGCTCTTCACATGCAAATGCACGTGAATGAGGCTATTACTCATTCACTCCAAATGCAAAAAGATAAATGTGCATCTCAGACGCACATTTATCGCTCAGATATTAACGCCTGCCTGGAGCAGGCGTTAATAGCTGAGCACATTGAAAAGAAGTACAGAAAAGCAGAAGAAACTGCTTTTCTGTACTTCTTTTTTTAAAGTAAAAAAATAAAATAACTCGGCAGACCACCAAGTTATGAAGACCGACGCCGGTAAACTCGGCCTCGGTTTTCATAACCAGCCATCTGCCAGTATTGAAAATGGCCACCGATAACAGGCAGGTTATGAAAACCGAGGCCGAGTTTACCGGCGTCGGTCTTCATAACCTAGCGTGACCCCCTAATTTACATATTGCATGGTGCCCCCCTTGTGGGCACCATGCGTGCGTTAAGAAAGCAGGCGCTGAAAACTCAACTCCTGCTTTCCGCAAAGATTTTGCATCGGCCCTTTAGACTTGCTTCTGAGCGGGCCTTGTAGGGCCAGATAACACACTACTTAATCAGATATCTTTAAAAGAGATCTGGTTAAGTAGTGCTGTCATGCCCTATGAAATAAAAGTAGCCGGATAATTTATTGTAAGCTACTTAAGCAGTTTATACAATGCAATAAACTAAATTAAATCTCTTCTAAAATATAATTAAATAGAAACATGACAGCAGCTAAAGACCATATGGCCAATTCACTTTGGCTATCCACATCTGCTTAGCTTTACAGTCCCTTTCTCTCCCTCAGAGATCTTCTCTGCTTGTCCCGCATTTTCTTGATTTCTGATACTGCCCTTGCTTCTTTTCAGAGGCTGTTCCATGAATCCACTGCTCTTTCTGTAAAGAAACATTTCTTTAGATTACAATTTAGTCTGTCCTCTTGTACCTTCCTCCTGTGACACACTCTCTTCCCTCCACCCCATCCTCAAGTGTCCAGTCCAGGTCTATAGAAAAGTTGGCCACCCTTGTCCCTAGAAAGCACTGATAACATGCCGTTGAATATGCTCCATGCTGTTCCTGCACTTAATTCCAGATGTTGCTGACATCAGTCAAGCACCTTTGCATGTCCAAAAAGGGATAATGATCCTCATGCATGTTGTAATGGTGCCTGCAACAAAGTAGGCTCTCGAGAACTGGGGGTGTGTTATATCTGTGGACCCTTGGGCCGAGGCAGGGAGGAGCACTGCAGATTCCCACCGTTGGCAGGAGGACCCAGGCGAAGCAGAGACCCATCAGAATCTTCACCTAGACCAGCCCGTGTTCCCCTCAGATTGAGCCTTTGGGTGCCGGGACTGGCAGGTGAGGTCTCTGCTGATGGTAGGAGAAGTCCGTGGTAAGCTAGGTTGTAGGCGGGAAGCGATCAGATGTGTCCAGGGTCCAGCTAAAGGTCAAAGGCTGGCAGCAGTAGGGTATAGCAGATCCAAATCAAAGTACCCTTCTGAAGGGGGGCAGGCAGGCAAGATTAAGAACAAGCGGGTAATGTGAAGAAGACAACTGAACCAGAACTGAAGACAGGCTGGATTAGAACTGAAGACAAGGGAGACTGGAACTGAAGACAAGCTGGACAAGACTGAAATGAAGACAAGACGCTAGGAAGCAAAACTCATAAGAACATAAGAAATTGCCATGCTGGGTCAGACCAAGGGTCCATCAAGCCCAGCATCCTGTTTCCAACAGAGGCCAAACCAGGCCACAAGAACCTGGCAATCACCCAAACACCAAGAAGATCCCATGCTACTGATGCAATTAATAGCAGTCCCTAAGTAAACTTGATTAATAGCAGTTAATGGCCTTCTCCTCCAAGAACTTATCCAAACCTTTTTTGAACCCAGTTACATTAACTGCACTAACCATATCCTTTGGCAACAAATTCCAGAGCTTTATTTTGTGTTGAGTGAAAAAGAATTTTCTCCGATTAGTCTTAAATGTGCTACTTGCTAACTTCATGGAATGCCCCCTAGTCCTTCTATTATTCGAAAATGTAAATAACCGATTCACATCTACTCGTTCAAGACCTCTCATGATCTTAAAGACCTCTATCATATCATAGCTGTCTCTTCTCCAAGCTGAACAGTCCTAACCTCTTCAGCCTTTCCTCATAGGGGAGCTGTTCCATCCCCTGTATGTATCTTAGCTGGACTTGTTGCTAAGACAAGTAGTGTCTGGGACGCCGCTCTTTTATAGAGCTGTGGTGCTGACGTCAGCGGAGGGTTTCCTGCCACAGTCCCTTTAAAAGTGAGGCGATGTGCGTGTGCGCGCCTAAGGAGAGGCGTGGTACGTTTCAGCCAGTGGTGTCCTGCCACATGGACTCGGGAGCTGTGCTAGGAGCATTTTCACTGTGCAGCAGGGGCAGCGTGACTGGCCCGGTGTTCAAGGTGAAAGCGATTGTTCACAGGGCCAACCTGTGGACTGCCAAGCGTAACGGTGATCCTAGAAACCTGTATTACAGGCTTTATTTAGGGTTGTCAAGATGTCCAGGGCCTTTCATCCACATTTTTCAAATTCAGGATATAATTATTCTTATTTATTTGCAGTGGAAAATACATTTTTTTCTAAGGCCCATCTGGGAGTGATTTGACTCTACAGTATTCTTATTCCTGCTAGCTGATTTGAAAAAGCTGTTGCTTGTTGAGCTGCCTTTTAATAGGACCTAGTATGGGTCAGAAGCAGAGCACAAATGGAAAACTAGGAAGACAATTGTAAATTATTGAGGTAGTAACATTTTTGTTAATTTTCACCTCTAAACCAGGTATGGCATTATGTAATAACTCTGTACAGCTAGGGTTGAGCATTTCAAAGTAACAGACTTTTGCTCAGCTTTGCTGCTTTAAAGGGACACTGTTATGAGGGGTATCAACTTTGGAAAGATAAATCTGGGTAGGCTCAGTGATAGTACTGTGCTGCCATGCAGAAGGTCCCTGATTTGCCTGGGACTAGGAATGCTGCAGTGTTCACAGCCCCTGGGGGTAGGGAAGAGAGTCACAGTAATAAATAAGGGCGACATCTGATGAGCAGATTTAGAGCCTTTGCGCATGGCTCCTGGCCTCAGGACTGTTTTTGCAGTGTCCAAACTAGAGAATAGAACGAAGGAGGGACTATAAAAATAAGGGGGAAAGCCCCAGATAGTTGCAATTGAAGGCTCATAGTTATAATATGACATTCAGAGCTATCAAGAGGAATCATAGCATCTTAATTATTTTTTAATGAGACCTTGCATTTTTTAAAATGTTTTCTTTTCAAAGCTTTCACTCTAAATGTGAAGGACCAGAGTTTGCTGTGCCAGATTCCACCTGCTATTATATATTGGCAGGGTAGTTTTTTTGTTGTTTTTTTTTTACTGGAATTTGGTTCTGTGCAGAAGAGAATAAAGTAAAACTATATAAGTTTGTAAATGTGAGCCAATCACTGATAAAACTTTTGGAAATGCAAAATATATTGAATTTGACTTCTGTGCATATTAACAGGGTCATTCATCAAAATGCATTAGGGCGTTAATGCCTGCGATAGCGCATATGTTATTTTTTGCATCGTGCGCTGCATATGCAAATCCCTAAGATGTAGTTAAAGGGAGGAGTTTGGGTGGGGTTTATGAAAATGAGGGATGTTTAACATCGCGTGAGATAGTGTAATGCACATTATTGCATGTTTTAATGCCGGAAATAACTACACCTTTTTTCCTGGTGTTAAGCTGTGCAATATGCCCGCATCCCATATTGTGAATCCAGTTTTGGGGAGAGGGAGGTGGAGTGGAGTAGAGGCAGAGAGACAGAATGCCTCTGGGGTGGCACACATATTAGTCATCAATTTAAACCACTATAGGAGGGTCATCTAGTAACTTGAGGTGAGGTTTTGGTGGTGGTCTAGGGTTTGGGGGGGGGGGGCAGTTTAACATGCACAGTTAGACATATCAACAGCACAGCACAGTACAAAGATGAGATTTGTACAATGTACTCTCGCTCTAGCCTGATAGCACCCAGGTAGAGTTGCAATAACTCTAAAATCACCTTAACCACGCCCCTTTTTTTTTATCACGGGCATTATCCATGTAAAATGTATAGCATTTTGATAAATCTAGGGGGTAAGTTAATTACATTGATCTTTATGTTCTGAGGAAAAGAAGAACATTTTCTATACATTTGTTTGAATCTTCTGGTTTACTTGCATTTTCCTCCATGGTACAGCAGTAAAGATAGTGACATTTCACACAGGTTTAGACCATCTTGCTAAGGCAGTTTGTGATGAGCTACAGCTAAGTGCCTTTTTCTCCAATTTGCATATATTTGCTGCCACAGCACAGTTATAAACAAAAGTCGGCTATTTCAGTTTTACCATCCTTGATGGTGTCTCTGTAATACATGCCAGTTTACAACAATACTCATCTTTCTTCATATTAGAATAACTGTCTAACTTAGCCAGTGAACACAACCTGCATTTAATGTGTACATTTTTCATATTGTCCATAGACATCTGCTTACACCAAGTGAAGATTAACCTAGCTTCATTATGCTTCTATATTTGTTCTGTTTTCTTACACTGTATTATTCTACACTGCACTTTTTTTTTTTTTTTAGTATTAATCATCCATGCTCAAGCATTTCCTATTACCATGCCCATTGTTTCCCATAGGTACAGTCAGTGATATTGACCTTACATGGTAGTTTCTCGTCTGTTGATGGCTATAGATGAATTGCCATGCTCAGTCCTTTTTTTTTGTGATGCAGCTAATTTGGAACTCATATATTGTCCGTGAAAGGGCTTTTCAAAACAAGAATTAGGAAATAGAAAACCACAACACTCCAAAACTATGCCTAAGTAAACCAGTGCTAGCATTATTCAGAGCTGCAACAGTTCTTAGGTTGAAAACTTGCTGCTTCAGAATAAATGTGGTAGAAGACAACTGCAGAAAAAAATTGTTGGTAAACTAATGTATTTTTTATTTTTCCACATTTATTTTGAAGCAGTCCCTACCCTGAATTCTCTCCTACCCATCTACCAGCCTTAACAAAAAAATAAAATAGCCCCAAGTTCTCTTTATCTCCTCCCTCACCCAGGGAATCCCAGACAGAGGGCTGATCCCTCACTGGCAGCTAATTGGTCTCTCCAATGTCTGTGAAAGGACCAATCCCCTTTCAGAATTCTGAAAGGACAGCCTTCTGAAAGGGGATTGGTCTTTTCACTGACAGCTGACAGTGAAGGAATGAATAAATAACATTAAGTGCCTGACACTTAATATTCATTTATTCACTCCTTCACTGTCTGCCAATTGGTCCCTTTCACTGACAGCTGACATTGGAGGGACCAGTGGCTGCCAGGGAGGGAGCAGCCCTGCCAGAAGTGGTAGGGTTTTCTCTGGCTGGGGTTCCCTGGTTGGGGGGCAGGATTTGGAGGGTTCAGGAGTTTTGTATTGTTTTGTTAAGGCTGATAGATGGGGGAGAAAGGTTTCCATTCTGGTCTAGCTAATTTTTCTTGAAGATTGGTGGAAGGGGATTCTGCTGCTCGGCTCTAGTAGGAAGGGAGGTCTTACCTGCCCTGCCCATCCCAGCCTGATCCATTTGCCCTGTTGATTTATCTGGAGGGAGTTTGGCCCAACCTGAGTGGGGTTTGGTGGCCTCCTCTTACCATGGGAGCTTTAACTCCTGCCTTTTACCAGGAGTTAGATTTCCTGTGATAAAAGGAGGCATACTAGGCAGCCTCCCCACTAGAGCACCTCCTTGCATTGCAGGCAAGAGCTAATAAGCTTATTACCTTACAGTTAGCATGGAGGCATGGTAATCCTGACCTGGAATTTTACTTCTGCTTTACCACAGGTTTTTGCACTAAAAGCCCTGTTACGGTAGGTTAGTGCCAAAAAACGTACTAAAACGGGAGTAAAAAGCCGCAGTAGCATCGGCACAGCAGCAGCTCCTAGATGTATCACATTCCTGACTATTGTCATGACTGCCCTCTATTCATATTTCGGATCTAATAGCACTTAAATAGATTCTGTAATGATGCAGGTTATTGCCCAAAGCAGTTCGCATGCACGTCTGCAGTACAGTTTATGATGGGAGGTAAGGTTGAAGAGCTAATGAAGAAATTGAGGCCCCCCCATCTCTTCTCTAGTCACTAGTTTTAAAAGAGAACTTAAGTCAAGAAAATCTGTTGAAAAAGCACCTCCATTTTGGTGATTTCGTAATTTTTAAATGTTAAAATATTAAGTTATGTAGGTGGGATCCTTTCTTTAAATTTTAATTTCCAAAAGGATAAAAGAATGATATACTATTACATAAAGTAATATGGCATATATATAAAATCAATTAAAACAACAAAAGGAACAGAAAAGAATTGTACATTGACTCATAAAATATGTATTTATTTAAGTCTGGGTGCTTTATTGCTGGCCTGAAGTACTGTTATTTGCTCTTTGTAGACAATCGCAAACTCAAAAAATTACAGTGTATGGCATTTGCAAAAATAATGAAAGGAGGACCAGTCCAATATTTGCTTACTCATCGTATTTGGACATTTTTCATTACAAATGTGGGGTGTGGTTAGTGCAGTTAGTGTAGCTGTGTTTAGAAAAGGATTGGATAAGTTCTTGGAGGAGAAGTCCATTACCTGCTATTAATTAAGTTGACTTAGAAAATAGCCACTTCTATTACTAGCAACAGTAACATTGAATAGACTTAGTTTTTGGGTACTTGCCAGTTTCTTATGGCCTGGATTGGCCTCTGTTGTGAACAGGATGCTGGGCTTGATGGACCCTTGGTCTGACCCAGAATGGCATATTCTTATGATATATAGAAGTGATTGCTGTAGAGGCATTTTGGAAACGTTTGCAGGGCAAAGCCATACAGCATTTCTAGTAAATATATAGGATCCTTTCCTAGTAAGGAATGGAGTTATTTTCAGAAGTCTGTGTTAGACAAAAAGTTGTTTTCACTAGCATAAAATCTGCAAATATGTTTATTAGTGAGACATTTAAACATTTACTTTGCATTTTATGTCTATTAAAACCACACAAAACAAGATCAAGTGAAGGACACCCATCCATAAACATTTTTTCCTTTCTCCTAGTAACCCTGCTACTTGTAGAGAAAGGCGGGGATGGGAGTGGATAAAGGGCGACCATTTTAATATTGTTACCCAGTTACAGTGGACTAAATCTGAGGCACAGGGCGAGAGTGACATTTGCAAGGTCACGTAGTGTCAGTTGTCCAGTGGAAGTGGTGGAGGCAAAAATAGTAAAATAATTTAAGAAAAGCATGGGATAAGCACAGAGAAGCTCTGGCTTCAAAGATGTGAAGGAAAGTCTGAGATTAATTTGTTCCACAGAGAAAGACCCAGAATGAATAGAGCCTGGTAAGCTGCAATAGTTTTCACAAGAAGATACGTGATTGGGAACTCAAGGCGTGAGAGTGTTGGTAACGGTGAAGACAGATATTTTCTTTGGTGTAGAAAAATCCATGTAGTAGACATTTACAGGACAAATTTTATTGTACCATTCTTATATTGAGTGCATTGGAATATACAAATTCAGCCATGTCTTGTAGGCCTTTTCAGATCAAAACTCTTTTCTTTAATTTTACTATTTCATAGCATAGTTTTCCTATCAGGTTTTTGAAATAGTGAACACGTCAAGATCAAAAATGCCAGCATAATCTTATGGGCCACGTAAAGCCAGATGTGCTAAATCACGAAAAGATATAACCCTTGAAATTATTTATTGTAACTTTTTTCAACAGACATAAAATACTGAAAAGAAAATGACACACAGAACATCTTTACTCCCATCTCTGGCCCCTGTGGAAAGGTATGAAATAGTATACAGCATCATGAGAAAGGACAAATAATTGGCCATTAGGTACTTTTCATGAAACTTTTATTTTTGACTTTTGGTTGTGTCTCAAATGCAAAATTTTAAACAGTTAAATCTATAGAGCTTGAGTATTATTATTAAGTATAATTTGATATACTTACAGGTGAATTTTAAACAGGCACGTGGGCACACGTTTGTGCACGTTTGCCAGCCTGTGCCCAGGGGCGTGACCATTGTGTAAATATGCGTGTTTATGCACACATATTATAAAATAGCTTGAACGCGTGCACAAGTGCGCACTATTTTAAGTGAACATGTGCCTACGTGCGCAAATGCCACTTCTACCGCATAAGTGGGGGGATTTTAATAGACATGCACCGATGCCATTACCAGTTTTCCCGTTTTTTTCCCAGTTCTCCCAAAGTAGGGATAGGATTTTCAATCCCCCCCCCCCCTAGTTTAATAGCCTTCCTTCTCCCCCTGTTAGCCCCGACCCTTAAAATCCTGCAGATCTGTTTAGTTTTTGTTGTTTTATGGCTTACCTGCCATCCATAGCAGAAGTAAAGTTACGTGGCAGGGGACCCCAGTGGTGAGCACAGATTTAAATGTGAAATCCAGGAATGCCCATGCCCCGCCCACACCCTGTCTCTTTTTTGGAACTTTTCGTTTGTGCGTGCAGCGGGAGATGTGTGTGTACTCAGGCGGCTTTTAAAATCCGCACGGCGCGCACTGGCCCTACATATTTGCATATCTCCCACATTTGGCACACATTGGGCTTTTAAAATTCACCTTTTAATGCTACAGATGAAAACAGTTTTCCTTCCTTACTTAACTTAAGGAATGCTGCTTCTATTTAGGGACCTTGCAATCTATGCCAGTCCGGTTACCAGCTAGCTCCATTTTTCTAGGACAAGCCAATCTAGTCTTGAATTTTACCCTAGGGTATGCATGGAAACTTAATCCATCTTTTTTTGGGGAAATCAGAACTTCAAGCCCATGCATTCAGTATCGTAAAAGCAGTTCTTGGATCCAAAGGATTGGAGCCAGCTGGTAAACATATCTTCTCTCTTATCTCCCTTTCCCCAAAATGTTGCACAAAAAGCAATGCAAAATGAGCAACAATGGTATAGCCTTGAGGCTCAGACTGTAGCCTGTAGTGCTACGAGGCTTTGATTTATGCACAGGCTTACTAGGCCTGTGCCCAGGGTGACAAAATTCTCTGCCCCTGAAATCCTGCCCCAGGCCTTGGAGGGCCTGGGGCAGGATTTCAGGGGCAGGATCCTCTGCCCCTGAAATCCTCTGCCCCTGAAATCCTGCCCCAGGCCTTGGAGGGCATTCTTTTTGCTGCTGCCATTGCCTTCTCCCTCCCAGATCTTGGGTCCAGCGGCAGTTCTCAGAACACAGTGAGAGTTGGTGATTGTCTGCCTTCACAGGCCCTGCCCCCTCTGGGCTTGTCTGTGGGGCACAAGCCTAGTTTCCATGCACACTGCTTTGAAGATTTCTGCTAGAGCTGAGGTCTGAGAGTCCTGCACATATCTTTGAGGTTTGCTTGGGGAGGGGGGAGTGACATGACACTGGCCCTCAATCAGTGCCTAGAAGTGGTGGTCAACCATATCCTTCCCTAGGACTATCCATGCCATTTGGGCATTTGGGCATGATGTCTAGGAAGGGCAGAAATGGAAAAAAAACATTGGGGAGAATAAAGGGGATAAAGACAAGAATAAAGAAAGAATTACCATGAAAGAATTGAACTGACAGTGACAGCAACTTGAGTGAATGTGGTTCTATAAGTGGTATGTACCCACTATATTTAAATTGCTTTTTCCTAATTTGTTTCTTCTAGGTCTAGAACCAGTACAGTTTGAATCACCGCTATAATATTTGTTATGTGTTTTTTAGTTTTGTGTTAGTCTTATTTATTTTATTTTATTTATTTAAAGTTTTTTGTATACCGACATTCGTTAAGAAAACATCACATCGGTTTCCATGGAACAAGAAATTAGCCAACAGGGCTTTACAATGAACTGATAATAGAACTAAGGGGAGGGGGTAGGGGGGGTGTCGGTGAAACCAGGGATATTTACAGTACAATCATTAAATGCAATACATGGTACAATGATGTAATACAGTACAATCATTGAATGCAATACAAGGGGCGTCGGAGAAACCAGGGATATTTACAGTACAATCATTAAATGCAGTACATGGTTAAATACAAGAGTATAGAATATATACATAAATAATGCTGGGGGGATATGAGAGGAGGAGTTTAAGGGTAAAAGACCTAGAGGGCGAGGGAAGGGGCAAGGGAGGAGAGGGGTGAAGGCGGGGGGGGGGGGGGGCGAGGTAGAATAGGGGTGACAATAGAGATGGGGGGGCTCATGCGTAGGCTCGGGTGAACAGCCATGTCTTGAGGTTCTGCCTGAATTTCTTGGTGCAGGACTCAAGGCGTAGCTGGGTAGGCATTGAGTTCCATAAGGAGGGTCCAGCAAGGGAGAGGGCACGTTGTTTAGTGGCTGTAAGATGGAAGAGTTTGGGGGAAGGTGTTTGTATGGTTGTTGTGTAGGGCGTTCTGGTAGGTCTGGACGAGGAACTGATGCGTAGGAAGTCTGAGAACCAGTGCATGTCTGAGTGGTGGATGGCTTTGTGTATAAGGGTGAGGGTTTTAAATTGAATTCTAGCTGTGATAGGAAGCCAATGGAGTTGTTTGAGGATGGGTGTGATGTGCTCTTTTCTGCGTGTGCCTGTTAATATTCGTGCAGCTGAGTTTTGTAGCAGTTGCAGGGGGGCAAGGCTGTTCTTCGGGAGATCTAGGAGTAGCGCGTTTGAGTAGTCTATTTTCGATAAGATAAGAGCTTGTAGGACTGTTCTGAAGTCGCTGAGGTGCAGGATAGGTTTAAGTTTTTTGAGAGTGTGTAACTTATGGTAGCAGTCCTTGATAGTGGAGGATATAAATTTCTGTAAGCTAAAATGAGGGTCGAGTATGACACCTAGGTTTCTTACTGTGTGTGAGAATCTGGAGGGGGCGGTGGGAGAACTGGCTGTAGAGTTGAGTAGGGGAGTGATGTCTTGGGGTGTAATGATCATAAGTTCAGTTTTGTTAGCATTTAGTGCTAGGTTCAGTTGGGTAAGTAGACTGTTGATGGAGGAGAGGGCACTTTCCCATCTTTTTAGGGCGTTGGAAATGGAGTCAGTGATGGGTATAAGAACTTGCACATCGTCTGCATAGACAAAGTGTGGGAGATCAAGATTTGAGAGTAGGTGGTAGAGAGGGAGGAGGTATATGTTGAAGAGTGTGGATGATAAGGAGGAGCCTTGGGGGACGCCCCTTGTGATATTGATTGGCTTGGATTCGTGATTTTCAATTTTTACCTTGAAGTGTCTGTCACTGATGTAAGATTTGAACCAGCGAAGTGGGGTCCCAGAGATGCCGATTTCAGCTAGCCTGTCGAGTAATATCGAATGGTTGATAGTGTCGAAGGCTGCGGAGATGTCTAATAGTGCTAGAATGAAGGTGTGACCTTTGTCAAAGCCTCTGATGACGAAGTCAGCGAGGGAGAGCAGTAGGGTTTCGGTACTAAAGTGCTTTCTAAAGCCGTGTTGTGATGGATAGAGTATCTGGTGCTGATGTAGGTAGTTTGACAGTTGCATGTTGACAGTTTTTTCAAGGATTTTAGCGACAAAGGGAAGGTTGGAGATAGGGCGGTAGTTGGATAAGTCAGCAGGATCAAGTTTCGGCTTCTTAAGGATAGGTTTTACTATGGCTAATTTGAGCTGATAAGAAACGACTCCAGTGGATATGGAGGTGTTGATTATATCAGCTAGTGGTTGGGAGATGCTGTCTGGGATTGTCAAAAGCATTTTGGAGGGGATCATGTCAGAGGGGGTGTGTGGCTGGTCGCATTTTCTTGAGTATGGCAGAGATTTCGGAGGAGGTGGTGCTTTCAAAGGAATTCATTTTGGTGTCTGTGCTTTTAGGGGTGAATTTGGTTGGAGAAGGAGAAGGCGGAAAGTGGGAGGCGAAAGTGGCAATCTTGTTGTGGAAATATTGGGCAAGCTGGTTACATTTTGTGTTAGGGTCTTCGCATGGTGAGGTATTAGGAGAAGTTCTAGTGAGGTTAGAGATTAGAGAGAAGAGAGCTCTCTGATTGAATTGAAAGTTGTGAATTCTGGCAGCATAGTGGTCACGTTTGGCTTTGAGTGTACTAGCTCTGTAGTCATGCAGTAGGGTTTTGTATTTGGCGAGTTGCTTGGTGGATGGATCTTTGCGCCAAATTTTTTCTTGAGTTCTGAGTTTGTGTTTTTGAAGTTTTAGTTCAGGGGTGTACCAGGGCTGTTTTGTTTTGTTGGGAGGTTGTATCTCTTTTGTTATCATTGGGCAAAGTTCATTGGCAGTGTCATTGGTGATGTGGTTCCATGAGGTAATGGCAGTATTGGAGTCTGAGAGGTCTAAATTTTTGAGGTTGTCAGAGAGGGTATCTATAAGGTCATCTCTAGGACATGATTTCCTGAATTGTATTGTGATTTTTGTGTTAGGTTGCTTAGGGATGTTCTTGATTGTGCAAGAAGTTTTAATAAGAAAGTGGTCTGACCAGGGAACGGGAGTGTAGGTGGTGTGTTTAGGGAGTAAGAGGGAGTTCATGAAGATAAGGTCGAGGGAGTGGCCAGCTTTGTGCGTAGGGCTGTTTATGATTTGATGGAGGTCCATTGCGGTGAAGGATGTGAGTGTTTCACAGCTGTGAGAGAGAGGGAGTGAGTCGATATGGAGGTTGAAATCACCAAGGATGATGGCGGGAATGTCTGTGGTAATGTTAGCTGCAATGCATTCGATGATAGGGGAGATGTCAGAGTCTAGGATGCCAGGCGGGGTATATATTAAGCATATTTGAAGGAGGGGGGATTTGAATAGGCCCACTTTGTACTTGGGAGGGAGCATGATGGGGCATTGTTTAAGCCTGAGATATTTTTTTGCTGCAAGAAGGAGTCCCCCACCTCTTTTTTTAGGTCTGGGGATGGAGTATATGTCATATTCAGTGGTAGGCAGTTGATTGAGGAGGATGGAGTCGGTGTCCTTTAACCACGTCTCTGTGATGGCGCAGAGATCGGGTTTTTCATCAAGGAGTAGATCATTTAGGATGAGGGTTTTTTTGGTTAGGGATTGCGAGTTAATCAGGAGCATGGCAAGGGTTGAAATGCCTAGGAGTTGCGTGAAGGGAGTGAGTATGATTGGAAGGAGTGCATTGTGTTGGCGGTGTGATTGAGGGTGGGGAGGTGCTGTGTGTCTGTGGAAGTTGTATCGCAGTTTGTATATGGGAAAGGAAGACATGATTGTGGGAATGTGGTAGTGCAGTACTATTGGGCTGGAGAAAGGCAACCTTAGGCTCTAAGTCTTGCCTGTCTTAGATTGCTGCACTGCTCGAAGGGGGCCTTAATATGCAAGGGCATATAGGCTTACCAAGAGTGGTTGGCGCGCTGAGGAGGTCCTGGGCTCAGATCCCAGTTGGCTGGAGCGCCGATTGTATTAAAAGGGGGGAGGGGGAGACTAAAGAAGGTTAAGTCTATCTAAAAGCAGCTGGTATGGACTTGGGTAGGCGGGATAGCAGGAAGTCATTTTAATTTTTAAGACCTTCTAGATTGCCTCATAGGTGAGGCCCTTCGGGGCTGCACGAAGGGGCGCACAAAGGGGCCAGCCCCTTTGTCGCGCTCCTTTGGTGCGCGACGCCGACGGTGGCTGGGCTTTGAAGCCCGGTGGGGAGATCCTGATTGGCTGGTAGGGCAGGTCCCCGGATTGGCCGACTCGCCTGGGAGGGCGGAGCGTTTCTGCACGGCGACGGAGGCTTTGAGCAATCAACGGAGGGATCCTCATGGTCGGGCCGAGCGGACTAGCTGGGGTGAGAGTTTAAAAGTTTAGGCCTTACCCCGGTGGGTCCCTTGCGCCGATCGTGCAGGCCAGCACTCACTCCAGGTCGGGTCGGCAGGATGAAAGAGGATGCAGCGCCGACGGTGGCTGGGCTTTGAAGCTCGATGGGGAGATCCTGATTGGCTGGTAGGGCAGGTCCCCGGATTGGCCGACTCGTCTGGGAGGGCGGAGCGTTTCTGCACGGCGGCGGAGGCTTCAGGCAAGCAACAGAGGGAGCCTCGTGGTCGGCCGAGCGGACTAGCTGGGGTGAGAGTTTAAAGTTTAGGCCTTACCCCGGTGGGTCCCTTGCACCGATCGCTCAGGCCAGCACTCACTCCAGGTCGGGTCGGCAGGACGAAAGAGGATGCAGCACCGACGGTGGCTGGGCTTTGAAGCCCGGTGGGGAGATCCTGATTGGCTGGTAGGGCAGGTCCCCGGATTGGCCGACTCGTCTGGGAGGGCGGAGCGTTTCTGCACGGCGTTTCTGCAAGTCTTGTTTTTATGTAATTTTTATATACTGTATTTTAATTGGTTGAACAGTGCTATAATTGGTCCTTGGACCAGAAGGTGGTATATAAAGCAATAAAAAAATAAATAAACTAAAAGGTCTCAAATAGGCAGCATTCTTAATGTTAAATAAAAAAGCAGGAGAGGGATTTAACATTTGTAGAGGAAGGTGATGAAATGGATTTATGTGCACTTAAAGGCAGATTTTTAATCACTAAGCATCAGCAAATCAAATTTATTCATTGCAAAGCTCTTGAGATGGAGGCAAGAATAACTCAGATGCAGATTAGGACACTGACATACTCTAGTGAATATGACACTGACATTCACTCTAGTGAATATGCAGACAATGTCCTCATTTTTTGACTCTCAAAATCCCAAAACAGACTTGTCTGATTAATAATAGAATAAAAGATGTTCTCAGGTCACCTTTTATTATTTACATAAAGCTAGCTGATACCCAGTCACTGATACCCCCTTAAGGTCCCATTCACTCCAACTCCTACCTCCTCCATCCCCAACACTCCAGCTGGAGCCCACACTCTATTCCCTCCTCCCCAGCATACTTCATTCTCCTCCCACCATCTTTGTATGATATTTGCCACCCTCTCCACTCCCAGCCTGAACCCAGTAGTCTTATGACTCTTTTCCCCTACCACCTCTGCTCTGACCTAATCTGATCAGAGCAATCTTGCCATCAACGTGGCTCTATCTGATCCTGTGGCTCTCTGGTTTCCTGCGGCCCTGTTAACATGTGTAGGCTCCTCAGTGGCGAGTCTGGTGTACATCCACGTTAGGGCATACACGTGTAGCCCACTAATCCCCAATCCCCATGTTTGCTGGTCTTGCAATGGAATGTTTACGTGTAACTTGGAATTTATGTGCTCGGAAGTTACATGCACATGCCGAGCTACGTGCCTAGCTCAGCAACTCACACATGGGCTCCTCAGTGACTGGCAGGGTGTGCATCTGTACATCACCAGTCCCCAACAGACACTTTAGGCTAAGAAAATAATACATAATGGTGATGATGGTGTACTTTGTGTTTTATATGGTACTGGAACTGCTCATTGTCACTACATAGTCATTTTTAGTCAAATAGTAAGCCAGCTAAGCATTAATACATAAGTGCCCCTTCTACCAAATTACATTTTAACCACTCAGCTGAGAATATAGGAGAAGCACATTGTTCATTTAAAGGAATTATTTGGAGTGCAAATGCTCATAAAATATAGATAGAAAAGTGAACTGTTTTTGGATTTGGGGCTTTTAGTGGAAGAAAGCCAGTTTTTGGATCTCACTAAACAGAAATTCAACGTAAGCATCTTCCTCTATGGTTGACTTTCATCGATCTGCCAATTTATCCAAGCTATCAAGGTTGGGATAGAGTCCTAGCTTTTATGCTCCTATCATGAAATATCTTGGGGTTTGTTGCTTTGCATATTTCATTATAGAAATCATGAGTACATTTTGAGAGAGAAGAGTTCAGAGTGTTCTTGATTTGATTTATAAAATCATGAGTGGATTGGGACAGATAAATAGAAGGCAGTTTCTTGGAGCATTCCCTAGTCAATACTATGTGAAAGGATAAATAACTAACAGCAGATTTTTCTCTGATTTGTTTTAAGTATTTAACGCACAATCAAGCTGTGGAATTTGTTGCTGGAGGACATAGCTATCATAGCTGGATTTCGACAAGTTCCTGGAGGGCAAAGTCCATAAACCATTAGCCAGATAGACTTAAGAAAGCCACTGCTTATCCTTGGGAGTAAGCAGCAAGGAATGGATCTGCCAGAGACTTGTGAGCCAGATTGGCCACTCTTGGAGACAGGATCATTTATTTATTTATTTATTTATTTTTAATTTTTATAGACCGAAGTTCTTGTAGGAACTACAAATCAATCCGGTTTACATACAACTTTTAAATGCCCAAAAAGAGTAGGGGGCTTTACATAGAACAGTTGAACAATAAAACAGGTAACAATAGAACAATAACAATCATGATGGAACAAATAGAATAGATAACCAATTAAACATAGTAATATAGTAATAAATATAATATAGAAAATAAATATAAAAGAGATAGAGTAAATGAAGTGTGAATACAGTATAAATACAAAAGATGAAAGAGCTCAAAAATTAAGGTACAGTTGAAAAAATCGTAATAGCAAAAAACAGTGAGATAACCCATGATTGGGTTAAAAGACTTGATTCGGTAGCATTAGATGTCTGGGAAGGCTTGACGGAAAAGCCATGTTTTTAGCTTTTTTTTGAACTCCTGATGACTTGGTTCTATGGCTCTGTGGATCTTTGGTCTGACTCAGTATGGCATTTCTTATGTTGGTTGGCTAATTTGCCTTATTGGAACTCTCTAAGAGGTTCAGCAATTCATACTGATCAGAAAATTTGTCTTGTAATAATAATTGGTTCTAAGCTGTATTATTCTCCACTTTTGTGAATAGAAAAGGTTTGGATGAAGAGAAATCTTATGTCTAATATGTCTAATATTCTAATAATATTATGTCTAATATGTCTAATATTCTCCACTTTTGTGAATAGAAAAGGTTTGGATGAAGAGAAATCATATGTCTAATATGTCTAATATGTCTAATATGGTTTATTATATGGTTTATTATATTTATTATATGTCTAATTTTGTCTAATATGGTTTATTATATGTAATCTTGTTTTTAACTGTGACGCACGTTGGCACCACAGTAAAGTTAACTTACCTTTTAACTATCTATCTTTCCTCCACCTATCATTGTAATTTCCTTTCTCAGTTACATGTAAACCGACATGATGTTTTTTACGAATGCCGGTATATAAAAGTTATAAAATAAATAAATAAATAAATAAATAAATCCAATTCTAAGAACCATGCAGGTTTATCAGTTATGAATGGTCTAATCAGCAAAAAATTACAACTTGGAGGTAACAAAGACTGATGAAAGGAAAGGGAAATTGCAAAGTACAATGACTTTTCTTTTTTAATGTTTTATGACTTCATTTATCTTTTCAGACGGGTAAAAACTATACCTTGAGATAGCCAGGATTTGCCGGTGAAGCCACTTGTTCCTGCAAGTTTAATAGACCAGTTGGAAGAACGAATCCTGAGCCACGAGAAGACTACCAGTGACCTCCTGGAGCAGGCTTTTCACATCAAGGAAGAGATTGTTAGCAGTTTGCATGGAATGCAGAATAAGCGAGGGGACCACTTGGCTAAGCATCTCTTGGAGGAGCACATTCGAAACATAACTGCAATAGTAAAGCATCTTAGTAGGGACATCGAGGTAAGCTGGGTCCTTTCCATAAGGTTAAGCTTTGCTTAAACTGTAGGATGTGCAAGAAGATAACACTGCTAGGCAAGAAGATAACACTGCTAGGTGTGCAGAAAACTGAGAATTTCACTTTTACATAGATATTTTTGGAATGCCAATAGGCTTAATAATGGTGCGTAAATTCCAAAGAACGGAGTTAGTTTATTGCCAGGAAAGGAGTGAGTATAACTTCAGTGCATTTCTCAGTTTAAAATGGAATTCTGTACTCCAAATTCAGTGTGGATTGTCTAGCCAGGTGAACGTCATTTTCAGTTTTTATTATTTCTCCCGGGAACTAGAATTTATTGCAACACTATCAAAAATGGCATTTACCCAGAAAAAGGATGCGTCATTTTTTCCCCCACTGATCTTCCCCATTTTTGTCCTTGTAATAAACTCTAATACAGTTCTAGAAAAAAATAAAATGAAAAGAAAGGTGTTGCTGTTATAGTAGAGAGACGGTGGACCCTTGGACCGGCCTGCCCAGAGGGTTCCAAGGCAGAGCGGGAGGCGGAGTCTAGCGACCGTCAGCCGGCTTCACCCGGGACCCAGGATCCCCCCAGGAGGAGCCCGTAGGGATCCGGGCCCTTGGGACTTATGAAGCGGAGAGGGCTGCAAGTAGGAGGCGGCAGAAGCAGGCCCGGGTCGAGGCAGGCAACCCGCAAGCAGAGTTCAGAAGCGGACCAGGGTCAAGGCAGGCAGCTAGCAAGCAGTGTTCAGAAGCAGACCAGGGTCGAGGCAGGCAGCTAGCAAGCAGAGTTCAGAAGCAGACCAGGGTCGAGGCAGGCAGCTAGCAAGCAGAGTTCAGAAGCAGACCAGGGTCGAGGCAGGCAGCTAGCAAGCGGAGTTCAGAAGCAGACTGGGATCGAGGCAGGCAGCAAGCAAGCGGAGTTCAGAAGCAGACCGGGATCGGGAACCAGGAAGACAGACGATGAAGGTCACTGAGCAGTGTCTGGAACGGCACAGGAGACCCAGGAACCAGGAACCAGGAATCAGCAGTGAGCGAGGTCAGAAAGGCAACTAGAATTCAAAGAACCTCGTTGCAAGGCGCCTTCTCGGAGTCTGGACGCCGGTTAAATGCGGGCCTGGCGTCTGACGTCAGCCAGGGGACTGTCCCTCACTTCCGGGTGCTGGACGCACATAAGGGCCTTCCTTGCGCGCGAGGCAAAGGAGGAGGGCGGAGCTTCTGTCGGCCTGGACGGCGTTCTCCACGTGGAGACGCCGCGGCCGCACGGCCCACCGAGCCGGGACTTCAGCGTCTTCCCTCGCAGACCGGAGCAGAGGTAAGTGGACCCGACCCTGATCATGGGGGAGGCGGTCGGGGCCGCAACAGTACCCCCTCCTTTACGCCCCCTCTTCAAACGCCACGGCTTTCCAGGATGGTCAAGATGGAACTGTCGGAGGAGGGATTTATCCAAGATGTTGCGAGCAGGCTCCCAGGTGTTGTCCTCATCCCCGCATCCCTCCCAGGCTAAGAGGTACTCCCATCGGCGGTTGAAGAAGCGTACATCGACAACCTCCCTTACTTGGTAGGTGGGATCCTCGGCCACGGGCGTGGCAGTGGAGTCTGGTGACTTGCGGTGGAAGCGGGAGAGGACCAATGGCTTTAGGAGGGAGACGTGGAAGACATCGTGGATCCGTAAGGTGGACGGCAATTGCAACCTGTAGGAGACCAGTCCTACCCTTTCGGCCACCCGAAAGGGTCCACAGAACTTGGCTGCAAATCTTCTAGAGGGCAGCCTTAAGTGGATGTTCCGAGTGCTGAGCCAAACGCGGTCCCCGGGGAGGAATACCAGTGCAGGTCGGCGGTGCCGGTCAGCATATCTCTAGGCTGTCCTGGCGGTAGAAGTAAGCTTACTCTGGATGCCTTGCCACAGACTCTGCAGCTGCTGTGCGGACAACTGGGCTGCGAGCGAGGGACTGGGCGTAGCAAGGGGCAAGGGAGGCTTGAGTTGTTTCCCGTATACTATCTGAAAGGGTGAACTTCCAGTGGCAGCATGGATCTGATTATTAAATGCAAACTCAGCCCAGGGCAGGAGTTCTGTCCAATTGTCTTGTCTTTCATTTATGAAAGCACGAAGGAAGGTCTTTCAGGAGTGATTCATCCTTTCAGACTGGCCGTTGCTTTGAGGGTGGAAGGCGGTGGAGAAGCTGAACTGGACCTTGAAACACTTACAGAGGGCCCTCCAGTACCGGGCTGTAAATTGTGGTCCTCGGTCAGACACAATGTCTTGAGGGAGTCCGTGGATGCGGAAGATATGTTGTGCGAATAAGAGTGCCAGTTCCGGGGCCGACGGTAGCTTGGGCAGTGGCACGAAATGGGCCATCTTGGAGAAACGATCTACTACGACCCAGATCACAGTCTTCCCTTGGGATGTGGGTAGATCTACTATGAAGTCCGTGGCGATGTGGGTCCACGGTTCAGGGGGGAACGGAAGCGGCTGTAGTAAGCCCCACGGGGGTCCGACGTTGGGTTTTTGTTTAGCGCAGGTGGGGCAGGAACCCACGTAGGCCCGGGCATCTCGTTGGAGGTTGGGCCACCAGTAATATCTATTCAGCAGTTCCAGTGTCCACTCTTGCCCAGCATGCCCACCCGTCAGTGAGTCGTGGGCCCAGCATAGTACCTTTAAACGTGAGCGCTTGGGGACGACGGTTCTTCCTTGGGAAAGGATGGTGAGGGCAGTTGCACGAACCCTTGATGGGTCAAGAATGTATCGAGGAGGTTCCTCCTCCTCTTCAGACATCGCGGTCCGGGAAAGTGCGTCGGCTTGGATATTCTTTGAGGCTGGACGATACTGGAGGGTGAAGTTGAAGCAATTTATTTATTTTATTTATTATTTAAGGTTTTTTTATACCGGCATTCATGAACTCGTTCACATCATGTCGGTTTACAGAAAACAGGGGTGCGAAGAATACAACCAAAAAACATAATAAAACGTGATGAAAAGAAGCAGTTACAATTAACAAGGGCTAATGAACTGGGATTGTAAGAAATAAAGAGAGATAGAGAGGGTTAATTATATACAAATGTACAATGTAAATATGGAGTCCAATATATACAGCTTCTGAGCAGAGAAATTATTGGTGGTGCATGTTAGGTGGAGTTTTGAAGAAGAGCAACCATCTGACCGGTCGGGGGTTCAATCGCTGTGCTTGGGACAAGAATTCTAAATTCTTATGGTCAGTGTAGACGGTTACCTGGTGAACTGCTCCCTCTAGCCATTGCCTCCATTCCTCAAATGCTAGCTTGATGGCTAGGAGTTCTTTGTCACCAATGGAGTAATTTGCTTCAGCGGGAGAGAACTTCTTTGAATAGTATGAGCAGGGTAATAGCTGTCCTGAAGGCGAGCGCTGACTGAGGACAGCCCCTACCGCAAGGTTCGAGGCATCCACCTCTACCACGAAGGGGTGTGACAGGTCCGGGTGATGCAAGCAGGTATCACTTAAGAAGGCTTGTTTCAGATCCTCGAAGGCTTGAACAGCCGTGTCAGGCCATGTCTTGGTGTCCGCTCCTTTGCGGGTCAGGGCCGTGAGGGGAGCCACCCTTCGTGAGTAGTGGGGAATAAAATGTCTATAGAAGTTGGCAAACCCCAGGAACCTCTGCAAAGCTTTCAATCCGGAAGGGCGAGGCCAATCGGTAATAGTGGACACCTTCTCAGGGTCCATCCGGAACCCGGTAGAGGAGACGATATATCCCAGGAAGGGCAAAGACTCACATTCAAACATGCACTTTTCTAGTTTAGCGTACAGGTGGTTATCCTTCAAGGCTCGTAATACTTGCTTGACGTGTCGCCGGTGGGACTCCAAGTCCTTGGAGTAAATTAGCACATCGTCCAGATATACTATGACATGGGAATGGAGCATTTCCCTTAAGACCTCGTTCATGAGGTTTTGGAAGACTGCCGGGGCATTGCAGAGCCCGAAAGGCATTACCAGATACTCGTAGTGCCCATCCCTGGTGTTGAAGGCAGTCTTCCACTCGTCGCCGGGCCGTATGCGGACGAGATTGTAGGCTCCTCCGAGGTCGAGTTTCTTGAACAGCTTGGCCCCCTGTAGCCTGTCCAAGAGCTCGGGGATCAATGGGAGCGGATATCGGTCTCTTTTAGTGATGGCATTCAGGCCACGATAGTCAATGCAGGGCCGGAGCGAGCCGTCCTTTTTCCCCACGAAAAAGAAGCCAGTCCCTGCAGGCGAACGAGAGGGGCGAATGAAGCCCTTGGCAAGGTTTTCGGTAATGTATTCCAACATGGCGGTGGTCTCAGGCAAGGACAACGGGTATACCCGGCCACGAGGCGGGGTGGTACCGGGGAGCAAGTTGCCGGTGTTGCGGGAGGATTTCTGCCATTTCCTTAGAGAACACTTCAGCGAAGGCTTGGTAGGGTGCTGGCAGGAGATTCGAGGTGCTAAGCAGGGCTAGTTGCGGGGGTCGGGGTACGTGGAGGCAATGCGAGAAGCAGAAGGGACTCCATTGAGTCAATTGAAGATTGTCCCACTGAATCACAGGAGAGTGGCGACGTAACCAAGGTAGCCCTAGCACCAAAGGATGCACGGCCTTCTCAAGCACCAAGAAAGATATTTCTTCGGAGTGGAGCACCCCCGTCTGGAGGGTGAGGGGAGTCGTAGCGCTGGTGCCACGGATGGACGTGACCCGTAGCGGAGGGCGTCTGGGAATGGTGGGCAAGCGTAATTGCTGGACTAAGTCTGCTACAATAAAGTTCCCCTCAGCCCCAGAGTCAATGAATGCCAGGGTCTGGAATCTTCCCTCCGGGTACTTAAGAGTCACAGGTACAGAGCATTGAGGAGCTGAACCAGTATAGCCTAGGAGTAGCTCCTCAGGACAACCTAGGCTTGGTCGTTTCCCAGACGCTCCGGGCAGCGGGCTAGGAAGTGCCCCTTCCCGCCACAGTACAGGCACAACTCCTGCATGCGGCGTCTCCTTCTCTCCTCTGCCGTTAGGGGAGTGCGGCCCAGCTGCATAGGCTCGTCTGCGGGAGAGACAGAGGACGAAGTCTTGGTTGGCGTGACCCTGGCGGGCGCTGGGGGTGATGTCAGGGATCTGCGTGGCGGGCGCCCCTCCCTGTCTCGTTGCTGTAGCCTCCGGTCAACTCGACCAGCCACATCTATGAGGTCGTTGATATCATCGGGAAGGTCCAGACCTGCAAATTCATCTTTGACATGACCAGCCAAACCCTCCAAGTATATACCTCTCAGGCAGTCGTCTCGCCAGCCTACCTCCATGGCGAGGTTGCGGAATTCAATGGTATAGTCCGCCACGGACCGAGTCCCTTGCTTTAAATGCAAAAGTTCTGACGCAGCAGTGGTCTGGCGGGATGGGTCATTGAAGGCTTGTCGGAAATTGAGGACGAATTCTTGGAGGTTGTGTAATAGGGGATCCTGCCGCTCCCACATGGGAGAAGCCCAGTCAAGTGCCCTTCCATCGAGCAGAGAGAAGATATAGGCTACTTTCACAGAGTCAGATGGGAACTGTTCGGGCAGCAAGGAAAACCGGATGTAACACTGATTCAAGAAACGCCGACATGCCTTGGTGTCCCCTGCATAATGAGTGGGAGCAGGCAATTGGGTAACCGGTGTTGCACTCGAGGCAGAAGCCGGAGGCGGCGCTGGAGGCGTCTCCAAGCGAGTGACCAGCCGCTCCACAGTAGCGGCCAGGGCGTCGATGCAGTGCTGCTGCTGTTGAATGCGCTGTGCCATCCCGGGGATGGCCTGCAGGCTAGGCACCTCCGCTGGGTCCATGGCCTTGCAAACTGTTGCTGTTATAGTAGAGAGACGGTGGACCCTTGGACCGGCCTGCCCGGAGGGTTCCAAGGCAGAGCGGGAGGCGGAGTCTAGCGACCGTCAGCCGGCTTCACCCGGGATCCGGTATCCCCCCAGGAGGAGCCCATAGGGATCCGGGCCCTTGGGACTTATGAGGCGGAGAGGGCTGCAAGTAGGAGACGGCAGAAGCAGGCCCGGGTCGAGGCAGGCAACCCGCAAGCAGAGTTCAGAAGTGGACCAGGGTCAAGGCAGGCAGTTAGCAAGCAGTGTTCAGAAGCAGACCAGGGTCGAGGCAGGCAGCTAGCAAGCAGAGTTCAGAAGCAGACCAGGGTCGAGGCAGGCAGCTAGCAAGCAGTGTTCAGAAGCAGACCAGGGTCGAGGCAGGCAGCTAGCAAGCGGAGTTCAGAAGCAGACCGGGATCGAGGCAGGCAGCTAGCAAGCGGAGTTCAGAAGCAGACCGGGATCGGGAACCAGGAAGACAGACGATGAAGGTCACTGAGCAGTGTCTGGAACGGCACAGGAGACCCAGGAACCAGGAACCAGGAATCAGCAGTGAGCGAGGTCAGAAAGGCAACTAGAATTCAAAGAACCTTGTTGCAAGGTGCCTTCTCGGAGTCTGGACGCCGGTTAAATGCGGGCCTGGCGTCTGACGTCAGCCAGGGGGCTGTTCCTCAATTCCGGGTGCTGGACGCACATAAAGGCCTTCCTCGTGTGCGCGCGAGGCAAAGGAGGAGGGCGGAGCTTCTGTCGGCCTGGACGGCGTTCTCCACGTAGAGACGCCGTGGCTGCGCGGCCCACCGAGCCGGGACTTCAGCGTCTTCCCTCGCAGACCAGAGCGGAGGTAAGCGGACCCGACCCCGATCATGGGGGAGGTGGTCGGGGCCGCAACAAAAGGTCTCTAGGTATCTTGCATGGAAGAGATCACTCTACCGCTGCTGGGGGCATCTCTCTCTTTTAGCAGCAGAGTAGTCGGTTATGGCACCACGGCTTATATTTTCCACAGTGGGAAGGGCTTCCTGAGTCCTCTGCTCTGCTGCTTATAAAAAACAAATGCCAGTGCTTTATTTCAAGCTGTAGGTTGCATTGTCTCTCTGCATTATTCTGGCACTCTGTTCTGCTTAGTTAATGGTTTATATCAGTGTTTCCCCGAACAGTGTGCCTTGGAAAAGCCACCACTACCTGATGCTTAGATCCAGATCAGCACCCAGGCTCTGCTCTTAGCACCTTACAGCTTGGGTCTTAAACATGCAGAAACTCCTTGCGAAGAACATATGAAGTCATACATGCTTCTCCGTCCTAGCTACAGCATGAGCCCTGGAGTGAGGGAATTAACAGGCAGCATACAGGGTATCAGTAGCCAGGCCCCGCTTTTTTGTGGCACACAAAGTGCACACAACACTTCCTCCTTTAAGTTCTTTCAGCCTCAATCTTAACCCCAGGCTGAGTGAGACGGAGAACATGCACTGAGTGTTGGATATGACTCATTCTGAGTGTTGGGAGCAGCAGCAGTGGAAGAGCTCTGGCAGCTAAATAACATCAGCCAAGGTAACTGAGCCAGGTGCGTACACCACACTGACTTCTCTTGCATTTGTATATAGAGGGAACTAGTCCATTGTAATAGGTTCATGTGTGTCTCCACTCTTCGTTTTAAAATTTGGAAGAGATTGTTGGAGCTTTCAGTGCTTTCCTAGCTCTTCTTCTGGCCGTAGGCATCCTCTCCATGTCTGCCAGCTTCATGAAGGTTGGTGTGCCACACAACGTTTTTGTTAATGCGGGTGTGCCTTGAGTAGGGTGACCATATAGCTCCATGTCAAGGGGGACAAGCCAATCTAGACCTGGTTTTACCCCATTGCATTTTAAATTAACCAGGGAATTGGGAGGACCAACACTCAACCTACTCAGGAATAATAAAATAAATATGGGTAACCTTCCTTTTACTTTTTCCATAAGTAATTAATTTAGTTAATCCATTTAATTTTGAAGACTTATATACCTGCCTCAAATTATTTAGGAGAAATAGGGATAGAAAGGATTATATTATCATGTACTATTATAAGTAAAAGTAGAATAATAATCCTTATATTGATTGTGAATATGAATATGTAACAACTGGAAAACCATTTCTGTATTATTATTGTAAAACTGAATAAAGAAATAATAATAAAAAAAAAAAATTACCTTTGTGTGTAGTGTGACCAAGTAGCTCCTTGTCAAGGGGAAAAAAAAAAACCAAACCAGCTCCTGGTTTACCCCAATGTATGCAATGAGACCTAGTTCTGCTTTTCTTATGGAAATCAATAGAGAAATCAGAACTACATTTCTATGAATGCAATGGGGTAAAACCAGGTCTGGATTGGCTTATCTCCCTTGACATGGAGCTATATGGTCACCCTAGCCTTGAGCCCCACTGCAATTGGTTTACCCTGGACTGTGCACCTTCCTAAGGTCAACTCTGTCCCCATCAGCATACCCTGAGGCACCACATGCCCTCAGCACTCCTCGACACAACCATTCCCTTGCCATAATTAAACAACCTCCAAATTACCTTTCTGCTGCAACTATTCCCCCCCCTTCTCCACCTTCCCAGCCCCTAGTACCCCCGCCCCCCCCAGAAGACACACATCTCTCTGGACTGTTCCAGAAATAGCAAACTGTTAGCTAGCTTGGGAGGGTTATGTACTATAATGGAAACATTTCATCTGAGCTCTTTGCTGAATGTATTAGGATGTGAGCTTGTGAATTTGCCTGCCCAGGATGGAACTCTGTGTTCCTGTCCTGTGCTCCCAGAGTACGAAGGTGAATAATTTGTTTTTTCAGAAGGCTAATGGTGTATAGCACTACAAAATCCTGTTGTGCACATAGGGGCGGATTTTCAGAGCCCTGCTCGCGTAAATCCGCCCAAAACCGGGCGGATTTACGCGAGCAGGGCCCTGCGCGCCGGGAAGCCTATTTTACATAGGCCTCCCGGCGCGCGCAGAGCCCCGGGACTCGCGTAAGTCCCGGGGTTCTCGGAGGGGGGCGTGTCGGGGGCGGGCCCGGTCGTCGCGGCGTTCCGGGGGCGTGTCGGCAGCGTTTTGGGGGCGGGTACGGGGGCGTGGCTACGGCCCGGGGCGTGGCCGCGCCCTCCGTACCCGCCCCCAGGTCGCGGCCTGGCGCGCAGCAGGCCCGCTGGCGCGCGGGGATTTACGTCTCCCTCCGGGAGGCGTAAATCCCCCGACAAAGGTAAGGGGGGGGGTGTAGATAGGGCCGGGTGGGTGGGTTAGGTAGGGGAAGGGAGGGTAAGGTGAGGGGAGGGCAAAGGAAAGTTCCCTCCGAGGCCGCTCCGATTTCGGAGCGGCCTTGGAGGGAACGGGGGGAGGCAGCGCGGCTCAGCGCGCGCAGGCTATACAAAATCGATAGCCTTGCGCGCGCCGATCCAGGATTTTAGTGGATACGCGCGGCTCCGCGCGTATCTACTAAAATCCAGCGTACTTTTGCTTGAGTCTGATGCGCAAGCAAAAGTAGGCTGATCGCGCTTCTTTTAAAATCTACCCCATAGTGGACAATTTGACCCAATTTACTCATAGCCTTAGAAAATAATGAATTGGACTCATATTTGTTCTTGCATGGTACATGTATTTTTTAGTTTCACATTCAGTGATATATTCAGCTGAATTTTGGCCTGCTTCTATGCAGTATTTGAATACAGCTGACCAAAATTAGCTGTACTGTCAAACTACAGTGATAAACATTCTTTGGAGGCAAAATAGAACTTTTCAATAAGTTATTACTTTTCTGGTTTTATCTGTATTATTGTTGTTGCTTTGGGCTGTCTCTGATCTACACCAAATATTAGAGAAATGCATATGTAGCATATAATTTCTGACGCAACCCTAGAACAACTCGGAAATATTCAGCTAGGTGTGTCCAGATAAAATTACTTGGGCAGCTTTATCTGAGTGACTATCTTGAAGCCAGACTATCTTGAAGCCAGACTAGCTGAATATCAATCCAAAGTTACTTGGACAAGTGGACTGATAACTTAAGTACTGCTATTTGCCCAGACAGAATTACCCAAATAACTTTTTTCTGGGCAGTGCTGCTGGCCAAAGTGAAACCATGCCCCAGTACTTGCTTTTTTTTTTTTTTTGTGTGTGTGTAAATTTTGTCTGGGCAGCAATTTGTGTCCACTGTATTAAACAAATACCTATTCACCTAATTACAAGTAACTTAAACTGCTCAGAAAAAGGGTCAAATCAACAAACTTGTTTACTCTGCTGGTATCATAAACAGTGTAGGTAGCCCATAAAGTTAGGCACAAGCACAGATGGTACAGACATGTACCAGGCTGTTCCCCTTTTTGTTGCAATTAAAATCATAGCCACCTTTGTATAAATTCTAGGGGTGTGCATCCGTTTTCGACGTATTGGCGATCCGCCACGTATTTTGTCCTATCCGTTAAATAAGTGGGGAGGCAAAACGCATCGCGAAATGCATCGCGACTCCCCACGTATTTAACGTATTTTCTGTTTAGGATCAGTCCTAAACAGGTAGAAGAAAAGCGAAGAAAAGCGCGCGCCCAGCGGCACGCGCTTTTCTTCACCCCCATTAGCTACTTGCTACCTATGATTTGCACAAAATGGCAGCGCCCCTGTGGTAACCATGCCAACCTGTCTGACCCTTTCCTGTGAGTCACAGTGACGCACAGGAAAGGGTCGGACAGGTCGGCATGGATACCGGAATGCAGCATATCCGCGCTGACATTTTCTGAGCTGCACTGAATGCAGCCAATAGCGCTGTCATTCAGTGCTCTCTGTCGATTTTACTGATGAGCCAGCACTATATAAACATCAGCACGAGGAGCCACGCACTTATTTCCAGCGATGCTGTCGGGAGGTGGGCTGGGTGGAAGAGGGAGGAGGCTGAACTAAGAGAGATAGGTTACTAGTAAAGGAAAGAAAATTATTCTTTGTTTTGCTGCAGTGCCAGGGTCAGCTACACCAAGTCCTGTTTCTTTCAAGCTGTTTATTTTGGTCATCTCTGACTGAGAAGAGAAGCTGTGCTAGGTCAGCCAGCACTGACCACCATTTAGGGTGTTGGGCTGGCTTGGAGAGATATATTATTTTCAATTTCATCCATTTTTCTGGAGTGACAAAAATTCTTGCTTTTTTTTAATTCCAATTACTTAGTCTCTCAGTGCACTGGGCTTCACTGGGCAGTTTAACAGGCTGGGTCTGTGCAGTCAAGTGCCCAGGGAGTCTGCCTCTTTTGTGCTTACAAGCAAGCAGCTTCTGTGTACACGCCACACACATTAGTGTACAGCCAGGCACCGTGACAGTGGGCAGTGGGTAGTTTTAACAGACTGATCCTAACTATTGGGTGGGTCTGTGCAGTCAAGTGCCCAGGGAGTCTGCCTCTTTTGTGCTTACAAGCATGCAGCTTCTGTGTGCACGCCACACACATTAGAGCACAGCCAGGCACCGTGGCAGTGGGCAGTGGGTAGTTTTAACAGACTGATCCTAACTAAGGGTTGGGTCTGTGCAGTCAAATACCCAGGGAGTCTGCCTCTTTTGTGCTTACAAGAAGCAGCTTCTGTGTGCATGCCACACACATTAGTGCACAGCCAGGCACCGTGACAGTGGGCAGTGTTACTACTCAGTCACATTAAATCCATAATGTCAGGGAAAGAGAGATGTAATCGAGTGATTGGGACTGGCAGAGGAGGCACCTCAAAAGACACTAGTGCAACACCACCAGTACAGCTAAAAAGGCAACTGTCGCAATCTAAACTCTTTGTAGGGGATGGCAGTTCCATGCCAAAAAAAATGAAATCTGACCATGATACATATCCATCGCCACCACTTGTTTCTGGCCCTGTAGTTTTGGAGGTGAGGGAAGGGGAGGCAGAGTCATGCCAGACAAAATGTAGACACCCAAAAGCAGCAGGGGGACAGAAGTCTCGACTAACACTTAGCTTTGATAAGGTAGCGCAGTCACTGTTTGCTTCTGATTCAGATGAAGAATCTTCTTGTATGGGATTCTCATCAGAGACGAAGAAGTAATAGCTGACGAATCTTCGATAGAATCAGTTAGTCCTGTCTTAGCCTCCAGAAATGTGCAACAGGGGAGAGATGACAGTGATAACGAGGAGGAGGAAGAGCAGTCAGTAAAGGCATAGAGGGTGACTGATGCCCCCTCTGGCATTGCTTCTCAGGGTGCACCCACTACCTCAACTCCAGTGCCAGCATCCACCCCCAAGGTGTTAGAGAGGGGAGGATCACGAAAGACATCTCCAATCTGGAAACACTTTAAAGTGACGGAAGACCCGCGTTATGCTTGGTTTAATTACTGTGCCAGGGATATTAGCAGAGGCAAGCAAATGGGACATCTATCTAAGCTTTTAAATGTAAACTAATCCCAATAATACCTCCACCTAACCATGAAATTGCCATCTTCAGCACTAACAATATACAAATATGCCTTATATACTGCCCTCCCAGTTTACTAGAGCTAAAAATGTCACCACTAATCGAGTTTCTGACAACACATCTAAACACCTCTAAACCTACCATAGTGTTAGGTGACTTTAATCTACACATGGATATCCAACCACTTTCTAACACATGCCAGACACTAATGTATAAACCATATAACAAACTACTACTGTGTCTGGTTTCTCTTTAAATATTTTTTTAGATCAGCTATAGAAGACTATATAAAGAGAAGCGGGTTCTAACGGGACTCGCACCTATATTATTGGATGAAGACAGCTTTTTGAAGAAATATGTTTGCGATGATTGCCCTGGAAAAGTCACGGAACAAATATGGAAATCTTTACCCCTGAAGCAGGACCTTGATTGTAGGGGTCCGAAACGCGATCGTGTTGGGCTGTATAGATGAGTATTTACCGCTAAAAACTTTATCCATGAGATTGAAAAAGTGACTTTATTGTCAGTATATTGACCTTCATCTTTAAATGTAACTACTGGGAGCTTTCATCAGTGAAGAATTAATTACTAAAAATTTGCAAAAAATTTACAAAAAAATATTATAAAGTAAAATGGACCTGAAACCATAAGAGAGTCTGGTAAAATACCTCGACCCTATGAGTAGTGGTCCTACAAAATTTATATAGTCTTCTATAGCTGATCTAAAAAAATATTTAAAGAGAAACCAGACACAGTAGTAGTTTGTTATATGGTTTATATATTAGTGCCTGGAATACATTGGTATGTATAAGAGCCGTTGCATGTGATTGATATCAGACACTAATGGATGCCATGACAGCACTAGGGTTTTCACTAATAACCGATAAACCAACACACAGAGCCGGACTCTCACTTGATCTAACATTCATAAATAGCAACTATCTAGAACACTTAGCAACAAGCTACACACAAATTCCTTGGTCTGACCACCTCCTTATTCAGTCCAATATTAATATCCTCAATCCTCAGACCATACAAACTCATAATCCCATAGAATTTAAATATCGACCACCCTATAACAACGATGAACTAAAGGACAAATTAGAAGAAGAACTAAAAGACATAACACTTAATGATTGTAACTCAGCTACGGAACTCTGGTTAGACTCAACTAAAAAAATAGCCGATGAAATAAACCCCATCAAAACAATAACTATCAAAGAAACAAAACAAAATAACCACTGGCATAATGCCAAAATAAAAGATGCAAAAAGAAAGCTCAGAAAATTTGAAAAAAACTGGAGAAAACACAAAACAACTGAAAACCTAACCAAATTCAGGAAACATCTAGCTTTCTACAAACAACTATTCCTTAATACTAAAAAAGAATACTATTCCAATAAAATAGAAAAGTTTGCCAATAATCCAAGAACCTTATTCTCCATAGTAACGAATCTCACAAATGACAAACAAGAATCACCTCAAAGTCTTCCTGAATCAAAATGCAATGAATTAGCTAAATTTTTTAGTGACAAAATATTAAACCTAAGAAACAAACTCCCCAAAAACAGCAAACAAGCAATGGTAATGCAAAAAAGAGATGTTAACATATGGTCCTCATTTATAGAAATATCAGAACAAGAAGTTGAATCAATGATAAAAAATATAAACCCTGCTCCACACAAAATCGATACAATACCAACAACTGAGATAAAAAAAGATTACCAATGTAATAACCCCAACACTAACTAATATCATAAACCTATCCCTAACTGAAGGATTAATGCCAGATACACTAAAAGGGGCAATCATTAAGCCAATCATCAAAAGAAAAACAGTGACCCATTAATCCTCATTAACTACCGCCCAGTCTCAAACCTCCCATTATTAGCTAAATTAATAGAGAAAACAGTACAGAAACAGCTAGCTGAACACCTAGACAATAATAACATACTGTACCCTTCACAACACGGCTTCCGAAAACACTACAGCACTGAGACATTACTTCTCTCACTAACAGACAACATACTAAGAGGTTTTGATAACAGTAAACATTACATCCTTATAATGCTCGACTTATCTGCAGCCTTTGATACAGTAAACCACAAAATACTACTAAAAAGACTTGAAGAAATTGGATTATGTGACAAAACAATAAACTGGTTCAGATCCTACCTAAACAACAGGTTCTTTCAAGTCCAGATAAAAAACACATTATCAGAAAAATTTAAATTTGAAACAGGAGTACCTCAGGGTTCAGCACTGTCTGCTACCCTCTTTAACATATATATGCTACCCTTATGTCATCTGCTGGCAGGCCTAGGGATAATACATTACATTTACGCAGACGACATTCAATTAATTCTACCAATAGACGACACAATTGAAAAAACATTAAGTCTAGCTAACATGTACCTAGACATAATTAAACAACTACTAAACCAGATGGAACTGGTTATCAACATTGACAAAACTGAATTCCTTCACCTTGAGAGAAAACATACTAAAATCATTCAAATACCAATAACCCTAAGAAATAACAAAAAAAAAAATTGAGCTAGCCGAAAAAGTAAGGAATCTGGGAGTAATAATGGACCCAGAAATCAACCTGAAGCAACACATATCTATAAAAGTAAGAGAAGGCTACGCAAAACTTATGGTCCTCAGAAGATTTAAACCATTACTCACACCTGCCCACTTCAGAACAGTATTGCAAACACTTATCTTTTCGAGCACTGACTACTGCAACGCACTCTTACTAGGACTCCCAAGCACATCGATAAGACCACTCCAGATACTTCAAAATACTGCTGCCAGAATACTAATGGGAAAAAAGAGGAGGGACCATATAACCGAAACTCTAGCAGACTTACATTGGTTACCCATCGAATACAGGATAAAATACAAAGCCTTATGCACCATACACAAACTAATATATGATAAAGAAGCAGACTGGCTAAACACAGCCTTGCGAGTAAACGTTCCACAAAGAAACCTCCGCACAGCAAACAAAGCACTACTAACAATCCCTTCAGTAAAGTCAGCTAAATTAACCCAAGTGAGAGAAAGGGCTTTATCATTGGCTGGGCCCATACTATGGAACATGATGCCCCCCGAACTCAGATTACAGAATAATCTCAAAACTTTTAAGAAAAATCTAAAAACATGGCTCTTTAAAAAAGCCTTCACTAAAGAGTATGGAGGGTAGAGAATGAAAGTACAGGGTAATGCAGATGAGAATGAATTTACTGAATCCTACATTTAAGAAGTAATATTTCAAAGCGATAGTATCTCAATAATATACCTGGACTTGACCAACATAACTCAAATAATGATTTTATTTATGAAATTGTAACCGAACTTTATTGGCACCTGTTAGAATGTACGATATCCTACATTTACTTACCTTAGTCTATGTGCCTATTTGTAAACCGTTGCAATGGTATATAACTTAGTGACGGTATAGAAAAGTTTTTAAATAAAATAAATAAATAAACTTTGGCATGAACCATCATATGAAGAGGTAACACCCAACAAGATTACTGCCATCTGGGGATGGTGGCAGTTCCAGTCGGGGGACCCCTTCCAACCAGTGTGCAGTGGTTGGAAAGCAGCAGAGTCAGCCCACGCCCTCATCCCCTTCTAGCAGTCAGGCGGCAGGCCAGCAACCCCCTGACATGTGGCAGAAGCGACAATCCACCATGGAGGAAATGGGGTGGAGTGCGGTAACGCTATCCCGGGGTAGGAGGCAGGCAGCCTCAAAAGTTGTAACCAGGACCATTGGGGAAATGATTGCCCTTGATGACCAGCCCTTGCAGCTAGTGCAGAAAGTGGGTTTCAAGCGTTTTTTGAAGGTCGTACTTCCAAATTACAAAATCCCGTGCAGAACCACATTTAGTAGAAAGGTCATCCCCAGCCTGTACAAGCTGTGTCGCGGTCGCATGCAAGCACTGCTAGCTAAGGCAGACGGAAGAGTGCATTTCACCTGCGATATCTGGACCGCCATGAATGCTGCACACTCTTACCTCTGACAGCACACTGGTGGGACATGGCTGAGGCAGGGGCAGCCAGCAGCTCTATTACTGAAGACGTATCAGGGTGGAGGTGGGCTTTACTGCACACCCACCTGACGGACCAGGCCCATACCGCAGCCAATATTTTAGCATGCATCAGACAGATGCTGGAGAGCTGGCAACTACACCAGTGAGACAGGAAAACGCAGGCAGGGTTCTTTGTCACAGACAATGGTGAAAACATGGTTAAGGCAATAACCGATGGGCGGTTTAAGAACATCTGATGTTTTGCACACACTCTGCACCTGGTAGTGAAGTCAGCTCTGGGCTTGGAGTCCAATGACAAAGAGAATGAATACCTGCATAGGTTAATACAGAAGTGCAGGAACATAGCAGCACACTTCCACAGAAGTGTCAAGGCGGGGCAGGTTCTCCGACAAAAGCAGACTGATTTGGATATGCCTCACAAGCGTCTCATTCAAGACATTGCCACCCGGTGGAATTCCACCTTTATGATGCTGGAGAGGTTACTGGAGATGCAGACACCCCTTCATGAACTTTCTGGTACAATGGACATAGGTGTGCAGAATCTCCTAGGGCATCATGATTGGTTAGTCATGAGTCAGCTGGTAAAAATCCTGCAGCCCTTCAAGGATGTCACGGACGAGCTGAGTTCCAGAAGTGCCACCTTAGATGACATAATCCCTATAGTTAATTTCCTGGATGAACATTTGGAGGCCTTTAAACAGGAAGAGGGAATGACTGCTGAGGTGCTGCAGTGTCTGGACGTTTTGCAGCAGCAGGTGAAAGACAGATTAAGGCCTTTAACAGACGACCGCACATACATGCTCGCCTCTGTCTGTGATCCCCGTGTGAAAGGTAAACTCGCCCTACAGTCCAATTGTCTGTCATTTTTGAAGGAGCTGCTGTTAGCAAAGGTCCGTGAACAGGAGCGCCATAGACGGAGACAGATTAGGCTTGAAGCAGAGGTGGAAACAGCAGGCACGTCAGAGAGTTGTGCTGCTAGCCTAAGCAGGAGCAGCACTGTGTCAGCGACAGATAGTACCTCCTCCTCCACGTCAGAACGCCCAAGGCATGTTGCCCATAAAGATTCATCAGTTGTGCAACGGGCGAGAGAGAAAGCAGCTGGATTGAGTGACTCTGAGCCCGCCCAAGCACAGGAGACAGCAGCACAGCTGTCAGTGACACGGTATCTCTCAGAGCCGATAGAGAAAATGCAGACAGATCCGCTGGCATATTGGGCACACAAGTCCATTGTCTGGCCACACCTAGCCAAAGTGGCTCAGTGATATCTGTCATGTCCACCAACCAGTGTGCCCAGTGAACGTGTCTTCAATGACAAGGGATATCATGAGCCCTCACCGCTCAAGGCTGGCATCAGAGTTGATGGAAATGCTAGTGTTTATGAAAGTAAACCTGCCTTTGCTTGGGTTTCCAAATTTTCCCTGTGAATGGCAAGATGAATAAAAGCAATTCAAAGCCTTGCAGCAGCTCCAATTGCCTCCTATGCTCCAGAAAGTATAAGCACTGCAGCACATGTACCTGACATGAAACGTTGTGCCTGACCGTCAACTGTCCAGGCCTTGTGTTCCTACAGGTGTTTGACATCTACTGCTTTGCCTGTCAGTCTGGGCCTTGTGTTCCTACAAGTGTTTGACCTCGATTGCTGTGCCTGTTCATCCAGGCCTTGTGTTCCTACAAGTGTTTGACCTCGACTGCTTTGCCTGTCAGTCCGGGCCTTGTGTTCCTACAAGTGTTTGACCTCGATTGCTGTGTCTGTTCATCCAGGCCTTGTGTTCCTACAAGTGTTTGACCTCGATTGCAGTGCCTGTTCATCCAGGCCTTATGTCCCTAGGTGGGATTGACCTCTGTCCTCGACTGCTTTGCCTGTCAGTCCGGGCCTTGTGTTCCTACAAGTGTTTGACCTCGATTGCTGTGCCTGTTCATCCAGGCCTTGTGTTCCTACAAGTGTTTGACCTCGACTGCTTTGCCAGTCAGTCCAGGCCTTGTGTTCCTTCAAGTGTTTGACCTTGATTGCTGTGCCTGTTCATCCAGGCCTTACGTCCCTAGGTGGGATTGACCTCTGTCCTCGACTGCTTTGCCTGTCAGTCCAGGCCTTGTGTTCCTACAAGTGTTTGACCTCGATTGCTGTGCCTGTTCATCCAGGCCTTTTGTCCCTAGGTGGGATTGACCTTTGTACTCGACTGCTTTGCCTGTCAGTCCAGGCCTTGTGTTCCTACAAGTGTTTGACCTCGATTGCTGTGCCTGTTCATCCAGGCCTTGTGTCCCTAGGTGGGATTGACCTCTGTCCTCGACTGCTTTGCCTGTCAGTCCAGGCCTTGTGTTCCTACAAGTGTTTGACCTCGATTGCTGTGCCTGTTCATCCAGGCCTTGTGCTCCTACAAGTGTTTGACCTCGATTGCTGTGCCTGTTCATCCAGGCCTTATGTCCCTACCAGGGCTCGACCTCTAACGCTGTGCCTGTCTGTCCAGGTTGGAACTAGGATATAGTTTTCATGACCTTCATAATAGGGGCCATTTTCCCAAGATGTTTCTTTGTTGCTACATTAATGTTTCTAGTGCTATAGAAAACTGGTGATAGTTGTATTCTAGTTCATCCTCTGTGTTCCCATTGTTTACAGAGGCACTGTACGGTACAAAGTCAACATAGGTTGATATTGCAGATTTGGACTTGAGTAGCAATATTCTTATTTCTGAGAGCTCTTCAAGTTCCTTTGTCATCAGCTGAAGTGCGTAAGTACAGTCGGTAGCTTCTGGGTATTCACCAGATGCCAACGGAAACACCCCACTCCAGGGGTGAACCCGTTCTAGGGAGTCCTTTCCTGCACAAAGGAAAGGGAACTCTCTCCTGGGCCAGCCTGTCTTTCCCCTATCAAAACCACAGGGACCAGACTACCTCCACTCTGCCAGCCTGTCTTGCCCCTATCAGCTTTCTGCCACTCTGCTTTGCTGCCATACACCAGATGACTCACTTAACTCCTTGTGGTGTTCTTGCCACTATCATGGTTCCTCAGTGTGTTGGTGCTAGTCTATCTGCTTGCTATGTTCCCCCTTCATTGTGCTGTTGGATGCCAATGCCACTTGTCTTGCCGCTTTGCCTGTCGTGCTGCCTTCGATGGTTCATGCATCTGCTATCGGTGCTCTCTTTTGAAGCTGTGGTGTGTTTTTGACATTCTCACTGCTGCTTTGTGCCTCTGTTAAAGCACTCTTGCCACTTCTGGTACCCCTTTGCACCTTTACAGTGCCTTAGGCTATTCATGCCACTTTGGTGCCACTTTGCCACAGTCTAAGTACCTTGGAGCTCTTTTGTTGTTGTGATGATTGCTCCCCAGAACTTGTTATATTATGATTGACAAAATGAAACTTAACTTTTGAGGCTCTGGAAAGCTCTGCTCTCGCCACCAAGTCATCTAGGGAGGATGGAAATGTATCTAGGAAACAGGGGAAAGAAATGTAAATCATAGCATTTGTCTGGCTAACTCAAAAAATTAGCTGGACAAACTATTTGAATAATGACCTCAGTCTTGCCGATTTTTCCAAGTGAGCAAAAAAGAATTATTTTTTTTTTAAATAACTATTTGAGATTCAAAAATCCAAGAATAAAACGTCATTAAACACACTATATCCATGGAACAGTAACAATATTATCCTTGTTATTTATTTATTGCCTAAATACGTAAGCGATTTACAAAGTAAGTTACATAAAACCTTAAATTTAAATACAAATTAACCATTTTGTAATCTGAATACTTATTTTTTGCCTCTCCCTTCAATCACACATCATCCAGTCTAACCCACTTCGCATCCACCTACCCATCCTCAGATTTGAAAAACTAAATATTTCAGTGCAAGTGCACAAATATTAAATTACATTTTAATACATTTCAATAATCAGCCATATTTCCATTCAAGTGAGAGAAATTCTTGAAAAGAAATCTCCACATGAAAGTAAAAAAACCTGTTAAAATACAAAGTTGTCAGTTGTGAGGATTTTTTTGATGAGTCGTTTTTTTTTTTTTTCCCACATGTAAGAAGCACAAAAAGAGGTCCATTTGAAACTCTGGGTAGGAAGCGGAGAAAGTGGGGACTTTGAGACTGGGGGGGGGGGGGGGGGGGGGGGGGCAGCAGAGATTGGGAGACTGGGCTGGGTGAAGAAAATGGGAGTGTGGGGATTCAGAGGCTGGGACATGGAGAATGAATAGGTATTGAAAGAGGGAGACAGCATTTGGGTGGGAAATGTTAGATTGGATGGCAATGTGAGTGGCTGACATGAGATGGGAAGGGGGAGGGGGGGGGGGGGGTTTGGTTCAATCTGGAAAAAGTAAAGTTTGCCCAGAGCCCAATAAGTAGCATCTCTGGATCCAGGACAGGAAGTGCACTAGCCATGAAGAAAGAGGAGAGAGTGAGTTGGACCTGGATGTACAAAGGAGCAGAAGGAAATTGCAGGTCAAAAACAAAGGGGAGAGGGGGAGAGAATGCTTTGAAGAAGGATGGAAAGAATGCCGTGAGCAAAGGAGGGAGAGAATTCTTGGAGGGAGGGCCAAAAAGAGGGGGTATGAGAGTGTTTGGGAGGTAGGGGGAAAAATAGTGAGAATGGAGGTGGGGGGGGGGGGGGGGGGGGGGGATAATGCCAGGAGGCAGGATGGAGGGAGAGACTGGAGGATTTTTGCCTGGGGTACTATTTGTCCTAGAGCTGGCCCTGATTTAATTAATGAATAAAACAATGTAAATTACCTATTGTGTTTATAGATTTGTTTATTTATTGCAAATATTTCTAACTTGCTATTCCTAAAAATACTTGGTGACTCTGTCTAGGTGCTGCAGGAACAGATACACCTAAGGGATAACATTAGCTATGGTACCAGCTCTGCAGTGAAGAACCTGGAAATGCATCAACTCTCTGGGTTGGGAGATCTTCGAGGAAGAGTGGCAAGGTAACTATCAGGCTAAAGTCTGCATGTGCTTCCTACATGCAGATCTAAGTTCTGTGTGGGCTGCTGAAAATTGCCCTCTTTAAGAAGAAAGTCAAAATACTTCCTGTATTCTTCCATTATTATAACATTCCAGTTAAAAAGTGTTCCATGTGTGTTTCAGTTAAAAATGACTGCATCAGTGTGAATTTCCTAGCAAATTTTATTTTCAAACTTTACACATTTTAGTTTTCATTTGATTATTTATTTTATACTTAGTGAGCCGGATTTTAAAAGGGTTACATGCACCGGGCCTATTTAAAAAAGGCCCGGCGACACGCGTAAAGCCCCGGGACGCGTGTAAGGCCCGGGGCTTTACAAAAGGGGCGAGGGTGGGGCGGGGCCAGAGGCCTCCGACATAGCGGCCATTGCTGCTGTGTTGGAGGATCACATGCTGGCAGGCTGCTGGCACGTGCAACTTGCACCTGCCCGGAGGCAGGTGCAAAAGGTAAGACAAGAGTCGGGGGGGGGGGGGGGGGTTAGAGTAGGGCTGGGGGGGAAGGTTAGGGGAAGGGGGGAAGGTTAGGTTAGGGGGAGGGAATGGAGGAAGGCGCGCAAGGTGCACAATTGTGCACCCCCTTGCGCGCGCTGACCCCAGATTTTATAACATGCATGCGCCTACGCGCACATGTTATAAAATCGGGCGTACATATGCATGTGCCGGGTAGCCCGCACACATGTAGGCTGCGTGCGCTTCTTTTAAAATCTACCACAATGTATATTTTGAAGGGATACTTGTGCTTTGAATTGAAACATTTTTTAAATGAAACTGAAGATTAGAGAAGTGTGTCGCTCTTGAAGTGTTTTTATCTAATTAACAGACCACTTTGTTTTTGACCTGGCAATTTCTTTCTGCTCCTTTGTCCATCCAGCTCAATTGTAACCAGAGCTAGAAACTTGTGCCATCAGCATTCATTTGCAAGTAGTCAGGTATTTTCCCCTTATTTTGTATCTTCTGCCTCCACCCCAGTATACCAAGTCTCCTCATTGCAGTGACGATCCTGGGCTGGGTGCTCCATGGCTCCTTCTGGAACTCTGCAGTCATGGACCCCTAAATCCAGCCATCTGCTGTCACCCTTAAGCAATGACCATAACTCTCTCCCCCTTGGGGTGCTTTGAACATTGCAGCATCCCCAGCTGACCCAGAGAAAGGAAGACTAGGGACCTTCCAAATGGCAGCGCACACAGCACTTGCCACCGATCCTGCCTCATATTTGTTTTTTAAATACAGTTGTGCAAGTACATTGAGGTTTGGTTTCAGTTTGAACATGGAACGTTTTGGCTTTGTTTTCAGAGTTTTAACAGAATTAATTTTGGGTTGGTTGTGAAATACTGATTTAGAATAAAAAGTGTGAGGTTTTAGATTTAGGATGGCATAGTCAATCAGAGGTATGACCCCCAAAGCCAAGAGTGGTGGTTTGTAGACAGGTCGAGTCTGGTGGGCTCTAACGAGAACAGAGACAGACTTCTGCATCAGACGTCTCCCTTGGATTGAGCCCTTAATTGTGTATGGGGAGGTGAGGGGGTTGAAAGGCTGTATGGTTTACCTAAAAACCTTGCACCAGCCCGGAGAGAGTACACCACACAGAGACTCCCACGATTTACTATCTCCCACTTCTGCAGGAGGCAGCTGTTAGAGTTCCTGGGAGTGTGGAAGGGTTGCCAGCTTCCTAGAAATGTTATCAATGACACACTCACTTGACTGGGAACCCTGACTCCTGCTTCCCCTTTCCCCCAGCATTACAAATCACCAAAAGGGCCAGACTCCAGAGGAATCTCCTGCCTGCCTTGACCTTCTTGGTGATTTCATCAACATTGCACCTTGGGCTAGGGCTCCATTTCACCCCTCACTTCAGGCAGCAGATTACCATGAGCCACCCCTAGACCATGTACAGGATAACATGTTTGTATTAGGGCTACCACATGACACAATGAAGGCATGAGTTTGATCTGAAGTATCCTGGTCATCATAGAGTTGTGTTTATCATTGTAAGTATATTTTTGTTCCTGAAGAAGCTACCAAAGAAAGCAAGCAAATATATTTTTCTTAAATTATACAAAAAAAGTAGTATTTTTTGTATGAAACATGTACTTCTACCTGCCCATTAGAAATATCCATTTTTCATTACTGCTCCAAGTAGTTCATAAATGTTAAATGTTAAGAGCAGGCAACTAAAAAGTATTTGAATATTTTGGTTATCTGTATAAATGTCTTTCATCATACTGCAAGTAATTTCATCCATTTTTATATTAGGCAGACACATTTTCATAGATTTTACTAATTGTGTGAAAAATAAACAAATTCACTGTCTGTCAGTAAATGAATTGATGTTTGTAACATCTGAAATGAATGTTTCCAAAAGGTGAGTCCAAATCATTCAGATCTCTGCTTTATTGTGTAGTTTGATGTGAAAGTTTGGCCATGGAAACTTGTCTTCTGAATAATTTTTAGTATTATGTATAATAGTGGTTCAGGCTCAGAAACCATGAACTAATAAGACTGTAGGAAAAACAGATGCCTGGATAATAGAATGAGTTCTTTCTGGGATTGAGTGCAGTTTAGGATACAATTTGTAACTAGGTCAAATAGTAAACATTACATTAAGAATAGAATCAGAACACCATAGTGTCACTAATCTAACTCACACCATTCAGCATCATTGACTCACCACATATTGCTTTCTATGCTTATATAGTTCTTTCAGCTGTAACACAGGACGACAATACTTTTCATTAAAAGATCTGTTGAAAACATTTCTTTTGTTAATTTGTTCATACTGCCTCATTTTATTTGGTTAAGGAATAGTCGCTTCCTGTTTTTCATTACTTTCCAGTAGGAAAAAGAGTATGTGGCCACAATTGTTCTAAAGATGAAGTCTTGGCACCAGTCTCTTAGCTTAGGTTGGAGTAGTATGCAGTATGACATGAGAGATCCAGATTTCGATCTCTTGCCTATCTGGACCTATTGGGATTGGGCATACCATATTGATGGTGTACTCAAGCTTGTGGAGGGATTGCGCAATCCTTTCCCCCATATTCTCCAAGGACAAACAGGATTGTAGTCCTCACACTTGGATGACATCATCAGATGGAGCTCCAATGTGGAAAACTTATGTCAAAGTTGCTAAAATGTTGACTAGGCACATTGAGCATGCCCAGCATGCCCGATACCACGCGTCCACGCGAGGTCCCTCTTCAGTCTCTTCTTTTCTGTGGAGCTGCAAGCCTCGTTGTGTGACTGAGCTCACTTTGGCTGTTTTTAGCCTTGTAGAAAACCTTTTGCTCTTTGTGTTTTTGTGGTTTTTTTCCTTCATTTCCATCATTGGGTCCCTCTCAGTGCCTTCCCGAAGTGTCTCTAGTTGGGGTTTTTGGCATTACAGGTAAGTTTCCTTTTGCAGTTGATTCCCTTCTGTGATAATGGTGCTTTGGTGCCCACTGGCCATCGATGCCAACCACCATCGCTTTCAACTTTGTGACTCTTTTGTTTCATCCCATCATAGCCACATCCAGTTTTCACTGATGCCCCACAGTGCCCGAGGACCATGTCCATCACTGATCTTCATGAGGTATGTATCCTCTGCCTGGGGGCATCGCATGATGTCTGGAGACACGTCTGCTTTGATTCGACAAGATGGATCAGTTCTTTGAGTTGAGGAAGTCCAAGACAGCATCGAGGGACGTTGGAGCCACACTGATGGACACCACACCATCGATATCGGGACTGTCTGTTCCGTCAATGTGGCTGGCAGATGGGGCACCAGAGACTGACCATTGTTGATCTCCTCTGGGCTGAGGCGCCGGGATTGTCATCTTTGACCTTGGCACAGGGGAAAGACCGGGTCGAGCATTGAGGGAAGCCTAAGAAACATCGGCACCAGTCCCAGTTAATACACGGTGCCGGGCGTGGGGATGCACCGGCTTTTGCCATGAGGCCCCCGAAGTAACCCTGTGGCAAGGAGAGCCCATCCTCTATCAGTGCCGGGGGTCCGTGACGGTCTCCACCGGAACTGATGCCAGTCGCCAATCCCCTGTTATGTTTTGTAGGGTTTGGGTGGAACCTTGGACACTGTGGCAGCTGACCACGCCCATGGGGGGGGAAGTCCCGTGAGGGTCCACAGGTCAGGCTCAGCTCTGGACACACAAACACAGATTATATCTATTATTAGACAGTTTATGAAGCCACCAGAGGTGGCGGTAGTAAGTAGAAGATGAAGCCTGGCTGGGCTAGTATTCCTCAGGGCACTGGAACAGCGGCTTCTCTGGTAGTAGTGCTGTAGGAAGAAGAACTGAGAAAATGAGTACACTGAGATATTCACAGAGACCCCAGTATGGAGAAGCCCTGAGACAGGGAGAGCTGGCCCTTGAGGAGCGAGTACCAGATCCCTGGGCACAGAGACTCGTTGGCAAGTACTCACGCAACAGTTCTCCGTGGAAGATGGCACTGGTGCTGGGTCGGAGGTAGGCCCTCGAGGAGTGAGTACCTGGATCCAGGGAAACAGCTCTGAGGAGTAGATGGTAGTTGTACTCACGGATGGTGTCTGGAGCGAATTCTTCCAAGTAGAAGAGGAGATGGACACAGGCAGTGAGTCAGGGAACATGGGTCCTCGAGAAGCGAGTACCGGTTCCTGATAGCAACCTGAAAAAAGCAGAGAGGCCCCCGAGGAGCGGATACCTCGTTAACAGCAAAGAGTCCAAATAGAAGTTGGAGGCAGAGTAGCTGGGTACGGAGCGTGAATCCCATCCATAGGAAATCCCTTGCTAACTCAAAGGCTAGCAATAAACAACAGGCTTAAATATCTGGGCAGCGTGACGTCATCACAGGGGGACGCCCCTGAGGTTCGTGCCAAAGAGGAAATAAGAATGAGGGCTGTGTGGTGCGCGCGCCCTAAGGTACCTGAGGAGTATGGCGGGAGGCAGCGCCTAAGCCGGTCCAGGGACACCGGAGAGGACGGCGGGCAGACGCCGCGGCAGCCAGATGTCCACAGGGAGCACGAGGAGTCGCAGAAAAAGAAAGGTATTTATTTATTTATTTATTTATTTATTTTACTCTTTTCTATACCGACATTCATGGTACCGATCATATCATATCGATTTACAAGGAATAAGGGGTTATAACATTAACATTACCATTGAAAAAGAAACAAAGCTACTTCAGCTCCCAAGGTCGAGTGAACTTGGGAGCTGAAGTAGCTAGAGGCTAAGGTTAGACGAAGTAAACTTAACAAACGGTAAAAAGGAAATGCCTAGATACACATATAGAGAGGTCTGTCTAAGTAGCACTTATCCATGGATCAGAATGGTTAAGGGAAGGCTTGTCGGAACAGCCAGGTCTTTTTTCCGAAATGTTAACAGGCAGAGTTCCAGTCTGAGATCTGGAGGAATGGTATTCCAGATGGCAGGTCCCGCTGTCGAGAATGCCCGTTCTCTAGTGCTGTACGAAGGGTAGCTTTGGTTGTGGGGATGTGCAGGGTTCCTTTGTAAGCTTCTCTGATGAGTCTTGAAGAGGTGTGGAGTCTGAGTGGGATCTGAAGGTCGAGCTAGAGCTGTTTGTGCATGGTTTTGTGGATGATGATGAGGGACTTGTGTAAGATTCTGTAACTTATTGGGAGCCAATGTAGGTTCCTGAGGATGGGTGTGATGTGATCTCCATGGTTGGTGTTTGTCAAGATTCTGGCAGCCGTGTTCTGGAGCATCTGAAGAGGTTTGGTGGTGGAGGCGGGGAGACCCAGGAGGAGGGCGTTACAGTAATCTATCTTGGCAAAAAGCATGGTTTGGAGGACTGTCCTGAAATCATGGAAATGCAGGAGTGGTTTGAGTCTTTTTAGAACTTGTAGCTTGTAGAAGCAGTCCTTGATTGTGTTGTTGTTGAATTTCTTTAGGTTCAGACGGTTGTCGAGAATTACTCCGAGGTCTCTTACTTGCGTGATCATGGTATTGGGAGGGGTCTGTGGAGGCGGGTCGGCGTGATCAGAGGAGATGAGGAGGAGTTCCGTCTTGGCTGAGTTAAGGACCAGGTTTAGACTGGTGAGGAGGAGGTTGATGGATTGGAGGCAGTTTTCCCAGAATATGAGTGTTTTCGTAAGAGATTCTGTTATGGGGATCAGACTCTGTACGTCGTTTTAATTTTAGGTTTGTTAGCAATTGGCAAAGGGGTAGGAGGTAGATATTGAAGAGTGTGGGAGACAGTGAGGAGCCTTGGGCTACGCCTAATGATGATTTGATGATAGGGGATTCTTTGTTGTTGATTTTAACTTTGTAGCCTCTATTACTGAGGAAAGAATCGAACCATCTGAGGACCATTCCTGATAAACCAATGTCTGAAAGGTGATTTAGAATGATAGAGTGGTTCACTGTATCGAACGCAGCTGAGATGTCTAGGAGTACTAGCAGGAATAAGTGCCCTTTTTCTAGGCCCATGATGATATGATCTGTGAGGGAGATAAGGAGGGTTTCCCTGCTAAGCGACTTATGGAAGCCGTATTGAGATGGGTAGAGAATTTTGTGGTCTTCTAGGTAATCTGAAAGTTGAGTATTAACCAGTTTCTCCATGAGTTTGGCTATAAAAGGGAGGTTAGAGATAGGATGGAAGTTGGTGAGTTCTCTTGTGTCTAGGCGTCCCCGGACCGGCTTGGGCGCTGCCTCCCACTATGCTCCGCTTGTACCATAGGGTGTGCGCGCCGCGCAGCCCTTCTTATTTGCGAACCTCCGGGGCATCCCCTCGTGATGACGTCATGATGCTCGGATTTTAAAGCCTACAATGTTTGCTAGCCTTTTAGTTAGCAAGGGTAATCCTACGGGAATCCTACGGATGGGATTCGCTCTTGGTACCCAGCTACTTTGCCTCTCCAATCTCTATTGGACTCTCTAATGCTAACGGGGTATCCGCTTCTCGGGGGTCTCACTTGCTTTCCAGGTCGCTGTCAGGAAACCGGTACTCGCACCTCGAGAGCCCATGTTCCCTGACTCGCTGCCTACTTCTACCTTCTCTTTTGCCTGGAAGGATTCGCTAATCTTCAACATCAGTGAGTACTACCATCTTCACCTCAGAGCTGTTCACTGGAACCAGGCACTCGCTCCTCGAGGGCCTGCCTCCGTTCCAGCCCCAGTGCCATCTCCGTGGAACTGCTCCATGAGTACATTATCTGCAAGCCTCCCAGCTCTCAGGGTTCAGATACTCGCTCCTCGAGGGTCTGCTCTCCCTAGCCTGGGGATCTCCGTACTGGGATCTTGTATATTCTCCACTATACTCATTCTCTCAGTTCTTTCCACTACAGCACTGCTACCGGAGGAGTCGCTGTTCCAGTGTCTGAGGGATACCAGCCCTGCCGGGCTATTCCAGCTGCTCACTACTGCCACCTCTAGTGGCTTCCTTACACAATCTAATAAAAGATCAAACTCTGTGTTTGTGTGTCCTGAGCTAAGCCTGACCTGTGGCCCCTCACGGGACTTCCCCCGTGGGTGTGGTTAGCTGCCACAGTGTCCAAGGGTCCACCCAAACCTCACAGTTTACAATAGATTGCTAACTCCATGGATCCGGCATAGCTCAAAGCCTTACAGGCCGTCCCTGGCCTGACCCGGCATATTGCTGAACATCAAGTCGCATTGGAGAAACTCACTTCAGCGTTTTATCAGCTACAAGCACAGAAGATGCAAGGTGACACTTCCAGTTACCTGAAGTAACTATAAAGACTATGGTACCTCTGGCTGCTCCAGTTCATTTCTCGGGAGAGATTCAAAGGACTAGAGTTTTCCTAAACCAATGCTGCATGCATTTTGCATTACAGCCTGTGCACTTTCCCCCAGCCTTCGCCAAGACTATTTATATTCTATCTTATCTTGATGGAAAGGCCTTGTCTTGGACCTCAATGCTGTGGGAGCGCAAGGATCCAATCCTGCAGGATATTGAGGGATTTATAGAATTATTTAAATCCGTTTTTGATGATCCTGCTCGAGTGACTGTTGCTGGTTCTGACCTGGTGGACCTGAAGCAAGGTAACCGACCACTGGCTGATTTTGCAATAGAGTTCAAGACTCTTGCTGGGAACCTAGATGCCTGAAAACTCTCTTCTTCAGAGGTCTGAATACCTGCTTGAAGGACGAGCTTCCCGCTCGAGAGACACCTGACTCGCTGGATGAGTTAGTGGCTTTGGCTACTAGAATTGATCACCAGCTTCGTGATAAGGTGAAAGAACTCAGGCCTACTAAAGGACTGGTTCAGAAGGAGACTCGTGCTAAACTTGCACTTTGGGTGGTTCCAGCAGCTCCTGTTGCTAGTGGAGAAGAACCAATGCAACTCGGTCGCAGTCATTTGACTACAAAAGAGAAAAGCCTTCGGAAGAGGCATGACCTAAGTCCTGCAGGAGGACTGTTCTTAGGCCTTACTACGCCTTCTCCTCCACTCTCTCTACCAGTCTCCCTGACTTGCGGACTGTCTACAATCCAAACTCTTGTCCTTGTGGATTCGGGGGCAGGAGGTAATTTTATACTTCGACGCCTAGTGGAACATTTGAGGATTCCCCTCTTTACTTTAGAAGCTCCACTACTCTTGTCTTCCATCCATGGAGAACCTTTGCCTGGTGATGTGACTTGTTGTACTGAACCAGTGACTCTTCGCACCGGAGCCTTCCATACGGAGACAATCCCCTTCTTTGTGTTAGAGTAGGCCATGCACCCTATCGTTCTGGGGTTACCCTGGTTGCAGATGCATCAGCCTCAATTCGACTGGTCCTTCTTGGAACTTTCCTGCTGGGGTCCAGGTTGTCATGGCAGATGCCTCAAGGAAGTCTCTCCTGTTCCCTGCATGCCTACAACTCCAGTGATGGCAGGACTGTCGCCTCAGTACGCATCATTCAGTGATGTGTTTTCCAAAGAAGCTGCTGACATCCTCCCTCTACACAGATCTTATGACTGTGCCATTCGGCTGAAACCAAATACTGAACCTCCTAAAGGACGTGTCTGTCCTCTCTCTGCAATAGAGAACAAGGCTATGTCCGAGTACATTGAGGAGAATTTACAGAAAGGTTTCATTCGACCTTCAAAGTCGACAGCCGGCGCAGGATTCTTCATTGTGGGGAAGAAGGACGGAACTTTATGTCCTTGTATCGATTATCGAGGTCTGAACGAGATTACGATCAAAGACCGATATCCCCTGCCTCTAATCTAAGATATTTTCGAAACTTGACCTGAAGGGGGCCTACAACTTAGTCCAGATTCACAGTGGCGACAAGTGGAAAACGGCTTTCAACACTTGAGACGTTCATTTTGAGTACTTAGTAATGCCCTTCGGCCTGTGCAATGCAGAACATGATGATGACATTCTGCGGGATTTGTTGTGCAAGAGTGTCGTGGTGTAACTAGATGAAATCCTGATATTTTCTCAGAATTTATCTACGCATCTAGAAGACGTCAAGCAAGTTCTACTAAGGCTCCGAGAACACCGACTCTACGCCAAACTATCCAAGTACGAATTCCATAAAGACTCCATGCCTTTTCTTGGCTACATTGTGCCTAAAGATGGCTTCCAGATGGATCCCCAAAAATTAGAAAGTATCAAGAATTGGTCCTAACTGACCAGCCTGAAGGCCCTGTGATGATTTCTGGGGTTCACCAACTATTATAGAAGCTTCATTAAGTACTACTCTTCTATAACTGTGCCCTTGACTGCCATGACCCGGAAAGGGGCCAATGCTTCTAAATGATCTGTGGAGGCCATTTACGCGTTCGGAGATTTAAAGACTGCCTTTTCCACTGAACCATGCCTACGTCATCCGGACCCCAACAAGCCATTCATCGTAGAGGTCGACACCTCTGATGTCGGTGTGGGGGCTGTTCTAAGCCAGACTGGAGATTCAAAGTCCTTATGTCCCTGCTTTTTCTTCTTACGATGTTTCTCTCCGGCAGAGAAGAATTATGGGATCGGTGACAAAGAGCTCCTGGCTATTACGTTGGCAACTGAGGAATGGCAGCCTTGGCTTGAAGGTGCTCAACAGCAAATTACCATGTTTACGGACCATAAGAATCTAGAGTATCTCCACCATGCACAATGTCTTAATCACAGACAAGCTAGATGGTCCTTATTTTTCAACCGCTTTAACTTCGTGCTCAAATATCGCCCCGGAGACAAGAACATCAGAGCTGATGCTCTTTCACGCTCCTTTCTCTCAGAGGATATTCCAGAGGAGCTACAGCACATAATCAACCCAAAGAAAGTCGTCTTGGCAGCTACTCATTCTGTGCCCGCTGGTAAAACTATCGTGCCAAAGCATCTCAGAAAGAAAGTGCTCCATTGGGCGCATGATTCCAAGCTGGCTGGCCATCCTGGTCAACGCCGTACCCTGCTAAAGCTACAGAAGTATTATTGGTGGCCAACTATCAAGGAAGACACTTTCACCTATGTGGCATCATGTACCAACTGTGCCAAGCACAAACCTACTTCTGGCCAACTGTGGGGATTGCTGCAACCGCTTCCAGCTCCGGAACAGCCCTGGATGCATATCGCTACTGATTTCGTAGTTGATCTTCCCCTTTCTGGAGGTATGAATACCATCTGGGTCACAGTAGACCGCTTCAGCAAGATGGCCCACTTCGGGACACTACCTGGCTTGGCCTCAGCCTCGGAACTTGCGAAGCTCTTCATAATTCATATCTTTTGACTCCACAGCCTACCAAAGCACATAGTCTCAGATCGAGGATCACAGTTCACGGCAAGATTCTGGAGGGCCCCATGCAAACTCTTCGCTCTCTCTCTAGATTATACACCTGCCTATCATCCTCAATCTAATGGCCAAACAGAACGGATGAATAGAACCCTGAAACAGTTCATTCGGGCCTATGTGAGTTGTCGTCAAAATAATTGGGCCGAACTGTTACCATGGGCTGAATTTGCCATTAACTCTCATCCAGCTACATCAACTGGATTAACACCATTTGAAGTGGTATATGGACATTCTCCATCTCCGCCACTTCCACTGAAGCTCTCAGTGATGTCCCCAGCAGCTCAATCCACTGCTGAAGAAATCCATCAATATGGACTCAGACGAAAGCAATGCTACTCAAGGCGAGTGATCGAGTCAAAAGGTTTTACGATGCTCATCATTCCAAAGTGCCTGGCTTTCAACCTGGTGACAAAGTCTGGCTATCCACTAAGCACCTTAGACTGAAGTTACCCTCCTCTCGATTTGCGCCTCGCTACGTTGGACCATTTCCTATCCTCCGACGTCTCGGCAATGTTACCTACAGTCTGAAGTTACCACCTGGATTGAACATCCATAACGCTTTTCATGTTTCACTTCTGAAACCACTCATCATCAGTGAATTCTCTTCCAAATCTCAGGAACCATCTCCTATTAATGCAGAAGATGACCTAGAATACAAGGTCGAAGCCATTCTTGATGTCCACAAACAAGGCAAAACCTGGTAATACCTTCTCTCTTGGGAAGGTTTCGGCCCCGAAGATAATTCTTGGGAGCCTCTGGCTAATATCCTTGACAAAGAGATGCTCCATCAGTTTTATCTCTCGCATCCTTGGAAACCAAAACCTGGTACCCGCAGAGGAGACTGCCCTTTGAAGGGGGGTACTGTTGCAACCATCCCTTTCCGACGGCTTCACTCCGCCTATCTCTCTTTGTTTGTTCCTCTCATGCTGCGGATGGATGCCTGGCTACCGTGGCATCTGCCTGCCATCCTCTCCGGCGTCCCTGGACTGGCTTGGGTGCTGCCTCCCGCCATGCTCTGCTTGTACCATAGGGTGTGCGCGCCGCGCAGCCCTTCTTATTTCCTACTTGGCGCGAACCTCCGGGGCATCCCCTCGTGATGACGTCATGATGCCCGGATATTTAAAGCCTACAATATTTGCTAGCCTTTGAGTTAGCAAGGGTAATCCTACAGGAATCCTACGGATGGGATTCGCTCTCCGTACCCAGCTACTCTGCCTCTCCAATCTCTATTGGACTCTCTAATGCTTACGGGGTATCTGCTTCTCGGGGGTCTCACTTGCTTTCCAGGTCACTGTCAGGAAACCGGTACTCGCACCTCGAGAGCCCATGTTCCCTGACTCGCTGCCTACTCCTACCTTCTCTTCTGCGTGGAAGGATTCGCTAATCTTCAACATCAGTGAGTTCTACCATCTTCACCTCAGAGCTGTTCGCTGGAACCAGACACTCGCTCCTCGAGGGCCTGCCTCCGTTCCAGCCCCAGTGCCATCTCCGTGGAACTGCTGCGTGAGTACATTATCTGCAAGCCTCCCAGCTCTCAGGGTTCAGATACTCGCTTCTTGAGGGTCTGCTCTCCCTACCCTGGGGATCTCCGTACTGGGGTCTTGTATATTCTCCACTATACTCATTCTCTCAGTTCTTTCCACTACAGAACTGCTACCGGAGGAGTCGCTGTTCCAGTGCCTGAGGGATACCAGCCCTGCTGGGCTATTCCAGCTGCTCACTACTGCCACTTCTGGTGGCTTCCTTACACAGTCTAATAAAAGATCAAACTCTGTGTTTGTGTGTCCTGAGCTAAGCCTGACCTGTGGCCCATCATGGGACTCCCCCCCCCCCCCCCGTGGGCATGGTCAGCTGCCACAGTGTCCAAGGTTCCACCCAAACCTCACAGTTTACAACAGGTGCCTTGGTTCTGCTCCATGTACAATTGAGATGGCAAACCAGCCTTGGACACCTTTGCCCTTCATTGGAGCAAGGGTCTTCTGTATGCTTATCCTCCGATTCCCTTAGTTGCAAAGACTCTTTTGAAGGTTTGTGAGGACAGAGGGACTATGATTCTCATAGCTCCTCATTGGCTGAGACAGGTCTGGTTTCCACTTCTGTGGGAGTTGTCCATCTAGAAACTGATCAGTCTGGGGACTTCCCAGATCTCATCACGCAAGATCAGGGCAGGCTGCAGCATCCCGACTTCAAGGCCCTGGATGTTGAGAGGTTGTTTCTGCAGCCGCTTAATCTTTCAGATGATGTGTCTTGGGTCCTGATGGCTTCTAGAAACCTTCAACTAGAAAGTCCTACTGACCGAAGTAGAGGAGATTTTCCATGTGGTGCGAGCAGAAGGCCCTAGATCCATTCTCCTGCGCCACACAAAAACCGCTTGATTACCTTCCACACCTATTTGAGGCTGGCGTGAAAACCAACTCATCTGAGTGCAATTGGTGTATATCACCATGGTATAGATGATACACTCATCTCTGTATAGCTTATAGTTGTACATTTCATGTGGGGCCTGCTTCAGTTGAAGTCTCCCCTAAGGCCTCCTGCTGTATCTTGGGACCTCAATGTGGTGTTAACTCAGCTGATAAAAGCTCCTTTTGAGCCACAGTACACCTATGACCTGAAGTACCTGACCTGGAAGGTCATATTTTTGGTGGTGGTCACTTCAGCACGCAGGGTCAGCGAGCTCCAGGCCTTAAGGACTTATTCACCTTATACTAAATTTTATCACGACAGGGTGGTCTTGTGTACTCACCCTAAGTTCCGGCCTAAGGTGGTGATGGATTTCCATCTTAACCATTCAGGTGTTGGAGTCACTAGGGTTCATTCTCAAATACGCAAAGTCCATCTCAGCCTGTCACCTCAATTGGACTTCATAGGAGCCCTGCTAGACACTGCTCAATCCTAGGCCTTTCTGCCCCGCCAGAGGGCCGTTACTATGGCAACAATTGCAGCAGAGATTCAGCAGAGCCAGCAGGTGTCAGCCTGGCACATGTTGAGGCTGTTGGGCCATTTGGCCGCAACCGTCCATGTTACTGCCTTGGCACATTTACACATGCACAGAGCCCAATGGACCCTTTTGTCACAGTGGTGCTAGGCCACTCAGAGCCTCCAGAATTGCATCTAAGCCACCCCGTCTCTTCAGGATTCATTATCCTGGTGGTGAGTACTTTCTAGTCTGGAACAGGGGTTCTAATTTTGGAGTCTCCCCATTCAAATTGTTTTAACCACAGCAGCATCTACCCAGGGGTGGGGAGCTCATGTAGATGGGCTTAGTAAAAAGGGTTTTTGGTCTGCTCAGGAACGTTCTTGTCAAATCAACTTCGTGGAGCTTTGGGCAATCAGGTAAGTGCTATGGGCTTTCAGAGATCGGCTGTCCAACAAAGTTGTCCTGATCCAGACCGACAAACAGGTAGCTATCTGGTATGTCAGCAAGCAGGGAGGTATGGGCTCATACCTCCTGTGTTAGGAAGCGGTCTATTCAACCAATTGTTCTTTTTGCCTTTTCCTTGTTAAACCCCCCCCCCCCTTGTTGTTGCTGCTCCCCCCCCCCCTCCGCGATCTCTGTATTTCTCTTAGTTCATTGTAAAGCGATATGATGTAAGAACATAAGAACATAAGAAAATGCCATACTGGGTCAGACCAAGGGTCCATCAAGCCCAGCATCCTGTTTCCAACAGTGGCCAATCCAGGCCATAAGAACCTGGCAAGTACCCAAAAACTAAGTCTATTCCATGTTACCATTGCTAGCAGTGGTAACATGGAATAGACTTAGTTTTTGGGTACTTGCCAGGTTCTTATGGCCTGGATTGGCCACTGTTGGAAACAGGATGCTGGGCTTGATGGACCCTTGGTCTGACCCAGTATGGCATTTTCTTATGTTCTTATGTTCTTATGTTCTCCTCCAAGAACTTATCCAATCCTTTTTTAAACACAGCTATACTAACTGCACTGACCACATCCTCTGGCAACAAATTCCAGAGTTTAATTGTGCATTGAGTAAAAAAGAACTTTCTCCGATTAGTTTTAAATGTTCCCCATGCTAACTTCATGGAGTGCCCCCTAGTCTTTCTACTATCCGAAAGAGTAAATAACCGATTCACATCTACCCATTCTAGACCTCTCATGATTTTAAACACCTCTATCATATCCCCCGTCAGTCGTCTCTTCTCCAAGCTGAAAAGTCCTAACCTCTTTAGTCTTTCCTCATAGGGAAGTTGTTCCATTCCCCTTTCATTTTGGTAGCCCTTCTCTGTACCTTCTCCATCGCAATTATATCTTTTTTGAGATGCGGCGACCAGAATTGTACACAGTATTCAAGGTGCGGTCTCACCATGGAGCGATACAGAGGCATTATGACATTTTCCGTTTTATTCACCACTTTATTCACCGTTTCATTCACCGTTTTATTCACCGTTTTATTCACCATGTACCCACGAATGTTGTTATAAAAAAAGTTGTTAAATAAATAAATAAATGACCAGTCAATCGTCTTACCAATATTCTTCCCCAGGCCCCATTCAACCAAAGTGAACGAGCACTGCACAGTTTGGACTGCAAGCAAGTCTTATCCTTCTGTCTGGAGCAGACAGAAGCCCATAGACAGTCCATCCAACTTTTTGTTTCTTTTGATAAGAATAGGTTGGGCTTTGCCGTTGTCAAACAGACAGTATCCAGTTGGCTAGCAGATTGCATTTCCCTCTGTTATACCCAGGTGGAACTGCATCTTGGTGGTCATGTCAAGGCTCATTCTGTCAGAGCCATAGTAGCGTCTTTGGCCCACTTGCGAGCAGTTCCCTTGCAAGGCTGCGACATGGAGATCGTTCCACACATTCACGTCACATTACTGTCTGGATATGGATGGCCGACATGACAGTAGGTTTGGCCAGTCTGTCCTTCGGAACCTGTTTGAGGTGTAGAACCCAACTCTCCCAACCAAGGACCTGTTTGTGTTCAGGCTGTCTCCCCCTCTGTTATCAACAGCATCGGTGTTGTTGTGCCCATTGGCACCTGGTTAGGTGTCCGTTGGTCCCCTTTTTGTGTTGGGGAGCAACCTGCAGCTAGGTATTCACCCATGTGTGAGGACTACCATTCTGCTTGTCCTTGGAGAAAGCAGAGTTGCATACCTGTAACAGATCTTCTCAGAGGACAACAGGATGTTATTCATGAAACCCATCCACCACCGTGCAGAGTTGGGTTTCTCATATTTTTTATTTTAATTGTAATTCTATGAAGAGGGACCCTGTGTGGATGCATGGTATAGGGTATGCTGGGCATGCTTAGTGTGTCTAGTCAAAGTTCTAGAAACTTTGACATAAGTGTTCTGCATCAGGGCTCCATCTGATGATGTCACCCATGTGTGTGAGGACTAGCATCCTGCTATCCTCGGATAACACCTATAACTCTGCTTTATCCTTCTTTGGATCTCTCTCCCAGCTGCAGAATTATCTTTGGGTGAATCCCTCATACTACCACATTAGGCTCACCCCCAGCAGTAAAATTCCTGCTCTGCAGCTCAATAGGTAGTGCCAGAAGAAGGCAGGGTGCAATATCATCTGGCTGCTGCTTCCTTTCCATTTTTGACCGCAGAGCTGAAACCTACTCCTACCAACAGTGCTTTGATGAGGCTGTGTAATTACGGCGGTTACTACCCCAAACCAATTAGCTAGATACTTCACTTAAATGCAGCTCCAGCACTGCTGTCTGCATATTTGGTGGGGGTGGAGGGGAATTGGAACCAAAAAGTTACAAATAAGGGCCCTGACCTCAGCGGTCAGAGTAACAGGTAAGTATGAAAAAAAAATAGGTGTGAAAGCTTGCTGGGCAGACTGGATGGGCTGCTTGGTTCTTCTTCTGCCGTCACTTCTATATATATAAGTGCTGCTGCTGCTCCCATACTGCAGACTACTGAGGCCAGGGAAGTAGTGTTTGCACTTTCTCCACCCCCACTTCCGCAATAGAGCATGAATTCTCTCTGTGGGCGATCCTCCCCCAACTTGCATGTGGCACAAAATGTTAAGCGAGCCCTGCACCGATTGATTCATTCCAAGTGATGATCCTCTGTAGTGTCAGTCCTGTCTGGTTGGTAGGAGTAGAGAGTTACTTTATGGTGTGTCGGTCTATACTGCTGGCTGGCTTCACTCTGCATTTTGAATGTACAGTGCTGACAGGTCGTGCAAGACTACAAAGCACCATGTGCTCAAACCAGAGTGAAGCTGCCTGATGGAGGAGGCCAGTGCTCATGAAGCACTCATGTCTTCTGATTGGAAAGAAGGGGGAGGGGGTGGGGGGGAGAGGATTACGCTGGAGCTGGATGGGTGGAGGACTTGAGATTGTGAGGATGGGGGCAGGGATAAAAAACCAGGGTTTCATGACTGGCAAACAAAAAACAAGGTTCAGGTGATTGAAATGTTAGATTTTTTTTTTAATTGTTTAAAAAATGTCTTGATGTCTAACGGTGGCTTATATTTCTTTAATAAGCAATCTTTCACTTCAACTGTCATATTTATTATTTATTTATTTATTTAACAGTTTTTCTATACCGACATTAAAATGCACATCATATCGGTTTACATTATAACATTGAAGTAATGGAAATGGAAAGTTACAATGAACAGGGGAAGGGGAAACACGACAACCAATAAATAGAAAGTGTAAGTAAGGCAGAGACGAGTTTAACAGTGTAGTAGAAATAAGAGTAAAACTAATGGAGCAAGAATATTTACAAAAAGCAGCATATGTTTCGTGGAGCCTGTAAAAATTACTTCTGTGCCTGAAAAAGAACAGCCTCCTTGCTGAAATATTCATGGAACTGGCTACTGTTATTCCTCCTATTTTATTCAGCATCAACCAACAAGGAATGAATTACATAGTCCGGGTAAACAAATAAGCATGGGTGTAGCTTGTCTGTTACGGTGGCTACTACCCAGAATCAATTAAGCATGATACTTGACTTGGAATAAGTATCCAGCGCAGCTCACTGCTTCAGCAACAGAGGGAATTAAGTAAAGAGGATTTTTATTCAGACAACCAACAATGGCTGAATTGCACATGCAGGGTAAACAAACGGAGTAGCTTGCTTATTACGGCCAAACCAATTAGCTAGATACTTCACTTAGATGCAGCTCCAGCACTGCTGTCTACATCGATGGTGGGGGTGGAAGGGAATTGGAACCAATAAGGGCCCTGACCTCAGCGGTCAGAGTAATAGATTATGAAAACAAATAGGTGAAAGCTTGCTGGGAAGACTGGATGGGCCGTTTGGTCTTCTTCTGCCGTCACTTCTATGTTTCTATTAATCTTTTATATAACACTATAAGGCGTAGACAGTGCTGTACAGATGCACATCAGAGACTGTGCCTTCTCCATGGAGTTTGCAGTCTAAATAAGACAAATAAGAGGATTTCATGGAAAGAGTTATCATCAGAAACAGAAAGGGTAATGGAATCATTTGAAAGAAATGAAAAGGAGGAAATGGTGCAATAAATTAATCTATGGTGATCTTTATGTTCCTGTAATCTCCCAGAATGTAGGACAGTGACCATTATATCTAATTAGGTTTTCATTTTTGTTAGATTGCTAAATTTAACTGTGTATATTTTATTGTTAACCGCTGAGAACCAATATCTAGTGGGATATAAGTTTTTAAATAAGTAATTATCCAAATCCAATAAAAGAGCCACTGGGAGGATGGGACTCTTCAGTCAGACAATTCAATTTCTAAACTAATCTATAAGGAAAAAACCTTTATTTAGCAAAATCTAGAGCTAGCATGATAAACCTCTAAAGGTTAAAACTAAAAACAAAAGAGAGAGTAATTTGGAGGATATAATAAAACAAAAACAGATAATACTAATTGTCTTTACTTTCACAGACAAGTAGCAAACCTTAGTTATCTCCTACCTAGCATACGGGCCGATACAGTAAAAAATGCGGGAGAGCGGGCGAGCGGCCGCTCTCCCGGCGCGCGCACAGGACACTCTCCTGTGTGCGCGATACAGTAAAAAAATTTATTTAAATTTGGCCCAGCAGTAAAAAGAGGCGATAGGGACACTAGCGCGTCCCTAGCGCCTCTTTTTGGACAGGAGCGGCGACTGTCAGCGGGTTTGACAGCTGACGCTCAATTTTACCGGCATCGGTTCTTGAGCCCACTGACAGCCACGGGCTCGGAAACTGGACGCCGGCAAAATTGAGCATCCGGTTTTCGGCCCGACAGCTGCCGGCCCATTTTAAATTTTTTCTTCTTTTTTTTTTTACTTTTTTTTACCCTTCGGGACCTCCGACTTAATATCACTATGATATTAAGTCGGAGGGTGCACAGAAAAGCAATTTTTACTGCTTTTCTGTGCACTTTCCCGGTGCCGGCAGAAACTAGCGCCTACGTTTGGGTAGGCGCTAATTTCTTAGAGTAAAATGTGCGGCTTGGCTGCACATTTTACTTGCTGTATCCCACGCGCATACCTAATAGGGCCATCAACATGCATTTGCATGTTGAGGGCGCTATTGGGTGCCGCGGGTTTCCTCCCCTTACTGAATAAGGGGTAAAGGAAAACGCGAGTCCAAGAGCAGGCTGATAGGAAGTTATGCAGCCTGATAGGAAGTTATGCGGCCTGATAGGAAGTTATGCAGAGATATTTAGAGCCAGTCTGCATTTTTAAAAATGTTTTCTTTATTCAAAAAATATACATGAAACGAATCACAATAAAAAGAACAGTTCAGAAATCCTAAAGGGAAATATATTACAAATCAAGTAAATGGAACTTATCAAAGGGTCTTGTGATAATTTTTTTATATTTTCACCCAAAACTACATTTCACCAGAGAAATGGGGGAACTGGATTCAGACGACAACCAACTTGGATCCTGACTTTTACGTATGGGGTACTGATATACAGAGATATGGGCAAAAGCTTAGGACTCAACTTCTACAGCCAAGTTCAAAAGCAAAGCATGTCAAGCAGCATGGTCCGAATTTTCAAGAAGTCTCCTTATCAAGTAAAAATATTGCTAAGGCTTGAGGGGTAACTTGCATGGAGCGGCAGTTCATACCATAAGAAACTTGCTGGGCAGACTGGATGGACCATTTGGTCTTTTTCTGCCATCAATACCATGTTACTGTGTAAAGTACTCACTCTGGCCAGTGTTCAACATAAACCCTCTCCCAGCCACTCACTCCAAGAATTCCAAAAAAGATCAGTTGTAATGCCACAAAAGATTTAATAGAAGACTGACGTACCATAGGCAAAGTACCACAGAAAAGATTCCAAAGCCCGACAGTGTCACATTTCATAAGAGAGTTCCCTGCCCTTAAATTTAAAAAAATCATTATAAAAAATAGCTCCCATAAACTTCTCCCATAAAAAAATACTAGGCGTCAAGGCTTCTACCCAAACTGTCAAGATGGCTTTTTTTTGGCTAATTGCATTGGCAAATAGAGTGCTTTTCCACAGCACTAACATTACCATACTCGATAACAGTACCTAGCTTTAAAACCAATGCTTTATAATACATTTTTTTCTCCAAAATTTTCTCAGTTCTAGACTGAACTTCAAACCAAAATTACCTCAGTTTAATACACCACAGGAATAAATGCATATAGGTACCAACTTATGTGTGATGCTTAGAACAGACATCTGAGTGAAAAATCTGAAACCTAAAACCTCTAACCCTATCAAGATAGTCTCTATGTACAATTTTAAATTGTATTTCCTTAAGGGTAGATTTTTAAATGTGTGTGCGCTTCCTGGCACGCACACATGGATGCACCAATTTTATAACATGTATGTACATGTTTGAAAATCTACCCCAAAGTGCTCAGTCACCGACTTAAAAACATTAATATCACTTTGCTTAATCCATGAAGTATTTCAAGTATTTGTTTGTGGAATTTATTATGTATATTTTTATGTAAGCCGCTAAGGAATTAGATTATGCAGCATACAAGAATTGTAAAATAAACAGGGGATTATTTGTAGGGGACACAGGATATTTGGCAGCATAATCATTTTGACCAAGGCACATTTATCTACCTAGAGAAAGGCAACTGCTGCCATTTCATCAACAATGACTTCACATCAACTATGACTGCCCAGACAATAAGATTATAAATTATTTGATATATCCAGTTTAATTCCTAAAAAAACAAAATGCTCCTTAGCACAAGAAAAAGAAAAGCCATTATTCTCTGTCAGGCCGATTCAGTAAAGTCCGCGGGAGAGCGGACGAGCGCCTGCTCTCCCGGCGCGCGCGCCGGCCCCTCGCCAGTGCGCGTGATGTAGTATTCAAATTAGGTGGCGTGGTAGGAACAGGGAAAAGGAGGCGCTAGGGACACTAGCGTGTCCCTAGTGCCTCCTTTTTGACAGGAGCGGCGGCTGTCAGCGGGTTTGACAGCTGACGCTCAATTTTGCCGGCGTCGGTTCTCGAGCCCGCTGACAGCCACGGGCTTGGAAACCGAATGCCGGCAAAATTGAGCGTCCGGTTTTCGGCCCGACAGCCACGGGACGAATTCAAATTTTTTTTTTTTTTTTACTTTTTTTACTCTTCGGGACCTCCGACTTAATATCGCTATGATATTAAGTTGGAGGGTGCACAGAAAAGCAGTTTTTACTGCTTTTCTGTGCACTTTCCCGGTGCCGGAATAAATTAGCGCCGACCTTTGGGTCGGCGCTAATTTCTGAAAGTAAAATGTGCGGCTTGGCTGCACATTTTACTTTCTGTATCCCGCGCGCATACCTAATAGGGCCATCAATATGCATTTGCATGTTGAGGGCGCTATTAGGTGCTGCACTGTACTGTATCAGCCTGCGTGCTAGGTAATGATTCATTTAAAAGAAATGCAACAGTTGACACGTAATCCGAAAATAAATCAAAATGTGAAATGACATCCATCACCACTGGAATAGATGATTTGGGATTACCCATAAATAACATGTTATCCGCAGGCAGACTAAATTTAAGCTCATGCTCCTGAACTAGAATACCTGCTAAATCCTACAATTTAATTGCTAGGTGCTCAAAAAACAATTAAAATAACAATAGTGACAGGGGACAGCCTTGCCTGGTGCCCCTATAAAGAGGAAACAAATCAGAAGAATGCCCATTTATCAATATCGTATAAAGCCACCAAACCATGCAGGAAAAAAAAAAATCACAAAACCCATATTCAGAAAACAGCCAAAATAAATATGACCAATCCATTGTGTCAAATGCCTTCTCTGCCTCCAAACTCAGAAGAAAACCCTTTGACTGCTTAGTTTCAAGTGCTAATAAAGCTTTGGCCACAGTAGTAATAGTGTTTCTATTCCATATAAAATGCATCTGATCAGAGGCAACCAAACATGGGATTACATGGTTAAACTGGTTTGCCAAAGTAGAAGCAAAACTTTTGATATCAGAATTAAGAAATGATATGGGATGAAAAGATTTGGGCAATTCAGGATCTTTCCCTTGTGTTGCCTGAAGCTTCTTCGAACATTAACTTCATTGCTGGCACTGCCAGATATCCTAAAATTTTAGAAAACTTGTTACCCATATTGTCCGGCCCTGATGCCTTGGATAATTTCACTGCTTTAATTTGTGCCTGTAGTTCCATTTCAGAAACTGGGCTATTTAGAAAATCAATTTGAGCAGGATCCAATCCAGGAAGCTTTATCTTCTGAAAAAAGGAGAAAAGAAAAAATTGAGAGCAAGGCTGTGCAGAAAACAGATTAAAAAAAAACAAAGACCTGAGAATTTTCATATAGCTTAAGTATTCTATGAGTCATCATTTTAATGGCTGATATGTAATATTTGCTCTTCCTGTTATGCACCAACCATGCTAAAAGCCTCCCTGCTTTATTCCCGAACCTGTGCGCAGCTCAAATTTATAAAAAATAGATTGTGTATTTGTTCTGAGCCAAAAAGATTTCTTCTTGTCTGATTCTTGTATAGAATGCAAATGCTGCTGTTTACGTTTTTGAGTCCTAAGTCAACTGTAACATACCTGCATCCCTCTTTCTCCTCTACCCACCACATAAGCGATAATCTGCCCCTAAGGACTGCTTTATCAGCTTCCCAAAAAGTCATAATACTACCCCCAAGTTATTATCCTTAGAAAAGTTAGTCCAGACAAATGTCAAGAACTCCTTTTACTGAACACTGTAGAACAAATTGGGATTCATTCTCCAAGGATTTGATGCATCACACTCTCCATGTTAGCAAAAATGGCATTAAAAAATGAGAAAATAGTCCAAATGGGAATACTCTGTATGAGAGACAGAATAAAATGTGAAGTTTTTCTCCTTGGGCTGGAGAACATACCTGATATCCATCAGTTGAAGCTCAGAGGATAGAAAATTAATACTGATGTGTTCCCAGTTTCTTATGAGTTCCTTTGCAAGCTTGCAGTCATTTCTACTATCAGCTGTAATATTAAAATTGCCAGCCAGGATTATAGAATCCTCAGAAGAAGGAAACAGTCTGGACATGATACTACAAAAAAACCTGATGATTATAAACAGGCGGATGCATATTACATAAAGCATACATTTTATTAACTATAGTGCCAAGCAAAATAAAATAGCACCCTTGTGGATCCTCAATGCATTTCTCCAACTGAAAGGGGCATTTTTATCAATTAAAATAGCCACATCACAATGCAGAAACAAAAATGATGCTGTAAAACATTGGCCCACCCAAATCTGTACAAAATTTTGAGTGCTGTTTTTTGACCGAGCGTGTCTCGTGCAAATAAACAATATCAGCCTTAAATTTTTAAACATCCTCAGTATTTTTTTCTCTTTATAGGAGAATGAATCCTATCTACATTTAAAAGAAAATAAATTAATTTTAAGCATTGTACCAATCAAAAATATACTAAAAAATAGTGCAACAGTCAAACACTTCCTCAGAGACCCCCCAGCAACATCTCTTAAGGTTGAGAAATAAACATCTTTTAGGGACCACAAAAACATCTGCCAGCAATAATCCTGCATTTCCATCACACACACACATGTACACATCCCCTCAGACAACCACGAACATTGGCCTCAACAATCCAAGTACTTCCCTTGCCACCCATCCTACCCTCCTCCATCAAATATTTCCCCATTTCCACTAAATCTTCTTCATAGACCCGTCACATGACAAGAATTATATTAGAATAAAAACTGAAAGCCCTGCATTGTCCTGAAAAAGTTGGAGTGTATGCTTCATATAAACAAACCGTATTAAAACCATAATGCATCATATAAGCAACAATACTCTCAGAAATAGAACAGCAGTTTAAGCAGCAAAATCAATGAATAGAAAACTCCTAGCAAAGAAGAAAAAATACAAGGAGATCAATATTTCCAATCTTTTTTTTTATGACTCAGGGTGCTCCAATTGAACCAGTATTTATTCCATGCTCGCGCAGGATGAATTCTGTCATTGTGGGCAATACTTTGAATTCCTCAGCTCAGTGTGTGGCGGCGATCAAAAAAAGCAAACAGAATGTTAGGAATTATTAGGACAGGAATGGAGAATAAATTAGAGAATGCCATAGTGCCCCTGGAGTACTATGTGCAGTTCTGGTAGCCACATCTCAGAAAAAGATATAGTTGCATTGGGAAAGGTATAGAGAAGAGTGACCAAAATGATAAAGGAGATGGAATGGTTCTCCTATGAGGAAAGGCTAAAGAGGTTAGGTCTGATCAGCTTGAAGAAAAGACGGCTGAGAGGGGATATGATAGAGGTCTATAAAATTATTTACTCTTTCAAAAAAAATACAAAGACTAGAGAACACTCTATGAAGTTAGTAGGTAGTGCATTCAGAACAAAACAAAGACAAATCTTTTTCACTCAATGCACAATTAGGATCTGGAATTCATGCTGGAAGATGTGGTTAAGGCAGTTAGCGTAGATGGGTTTAAAAACCTATGGACAAGTTCCTGGAGGGAGAAGTCCATAAATTGTTATTAACCAAGAGACTTAAAGGTGAATTTAAAAGCCCGACATGCGCATTAATTAGGGGATGCATGAATATGTCAGGCTCACGCATGCCAAGTGGATTTTAACAGCTGCCTGATTTGCGAGTATCTTCTGCTGCAAACAAAAATGAAAAGTTTTCAAAAAGGGGGAGGGACTGGGCAAGGCATGGTCATTCTGAGATTTTCACCTGAAATTTGTGCGTAAATACTTACGTGCCTTGTAACTTTACTTCTGCTATGGATAAAGTGATAAAGTGATAAAAGTGGTAAGTGATAAAAGTGGTAAGTGATAAAACAAAGAAATATAGGCAGATCAGCGGGGTTTTAAAGGTTGAGGCTAACAGGGGAGCAAGGAAGGCTATTAAAGTAGGTGGGGTTTGGAAGACATCACTTAACTGGCTGAACTGGGAACAAACTGGCAATGGTGTTGGCGCGCATCTTTTAAAATTCCCCCACTTATGCAGTAAAAGTGGAATTTGTATCTACAAGCGTGCACCCACTTAAAATTGAGCGCATGTGTGCGAGCAGCCCGGCTATTTTATAACTTGCGTGCATATATGCGCATATGTTATAAAATAATCGTGTCCCTGGGCGCCGGCTGATGAATGTGTGCATGTGCGCTCACGTGCCACTTTGAAAGTTACTGTCCCTGAGAATAACTGCTACTTATCACTGCGTGATAGCAGCATAGGATCTGTTTGCTGAAGATATCTGGATAAGTAGCTAGTTATCTGGCCACACGAGGCTGGATAGCTTTAGGCCTAACCGGTCATATTCAACCAGTGGTCGCTTAGGGTTTTATATGTAGCCGGATAACTTTAAACAAGTATATTCAGCAGGACGTTTATCCTGCTGAATATCTGGGACAAGTTATCTGGCTAACTTTAGCCAGATAACTTGTCCACTAAACAGCCTACTAAATATTGCCCTTAGTATATTCAGGGACATCTTATATCAAGCTCAGAAAAAGATGGGGAGGAGTTAAAATAGGAAATAAAGCAAAAGAGAGCCTTTTTTAAAAATATGATTTTGAAAATCAACAAAAATCTTAATACCAAACAAAAATCATGTTTTTTTTCTGGGAGTCTAATGCTGTACCTTCCTGAAAAGGGGCAATAAATACTTTCATAGTAAGGTGTGAGCCACTTGTGATATGAGGCGTGCATTAAAGCTGACGTGGACGTTCATAGTGATTTGGTTCTGTGTTATAGGTTATGAGTAAGTTTTCTTACACTGTGCTCTTTGTCTGAACAGATGTGATGCCAGTATAGCTAAACTGTCTGCAGATCACAAAACAATGGAAGACAGACTTCAGAATCTTAGTAAAGAGCAGCAAACTGCTAAAGTTACCATGGACACTAAAATCAAATATATAGAACAACAGGTACAGTATGGTGGGACTGGGATCCTAGTAGGCTAGAGAAATATCTTAACTACAGTTAAGCAAAAATAGAACAGGAGATCCGCTGGAAAAACGTGCGGTGAAGATATTTCTTTCTGGGGATTAGTTCTGGGGAAAGATCTCTTGTCACACTGCCAGTTTTGCACCTCCTTACAAATGTAGCATTATAAAACTCCTTGCAGCAGCTGGCCTATGCATATTGTAATGAGACCAACTGTTCCCTATAAGAAGGAGGAGGAGGAAATCCTCAGGATGGAGAACCTCCCCCCCCCCCCCAAAGTAGGAGCTGAGGCTTTTGTTTCAAGAATTTTGTGCTGTTGGTCCAGATGTTGTAACAGGCTGTTGTCCTTAAGGTGGCAGCAGTACATTCTGAAACACCTGGAGTTTTATTGTTAGTATTATTAGATGTGATCTTTTTACAGAAAAGGATACAATGGCAGCTTGACATAATTTATTTCCTGTCAGAGTAGCCTGATCAGGCCTTTATTTATGAGGTGCAGGACTCCTGCTCCACATGCACATTTGCACTGGTGCTATTTCATGAATGGCAGCTCTAGTAGGAGCAGAATTTCACAAGAGTTTGCAGCTGGACAAGCTCCATGTCATATAGCTCACCATAGTATGCATGGGAAGAGCACATCATTTCAAGAGACTGAATAATCAAGTTAGGATACAGTTGCCCAATAGCTGTAACTAACATTTAGAACTGCTTATTCCTGTTAAACAGGATAAGTGGTATCCAGATACAGCATGGATGTTTTTGATACTGGGTGGGGTGTGAGCAATGACATTTAAAAAATGTTATTTTTGAATTGTAAAGTAGTCACACCTCTTAAATAACAATTTTTGATGGGCGCTATGCTCAGAAATACTAATTATTACTGCTTATATGTACTGTACCTAAAAATTTGTAATATGAACTTTGTGATATGATACTTCATAGTGAGCTGCTGTGTACAAAAAAGGGGTATGTATGGAGTTTAGATAGAGAAATTTAACTTTTTTTTGGATCCAATTTTTTCCCTAGGTAAAAAGATTGTGTTTCCTGCAAATCACTGCTTTTATTTCCCTTTAAAATCATGACTGCAAAATCATTTTTTAGAAAGCTCTCCAACTCTTATTTTTATAAATGGGCACCATTTTCAAATTCTTTGAGAACAGGATTAAAAGGAGTAATTTGGGGCTCAAAGGATTTCTGGCCGATAAGAATCACGGATTTTTCCTTTCACAGAGGTCAAGATGAGCATTGTTCAGAGAAATATCCATTGCTATTAAGTCCTCCTCACCAAATACTTATTTAGAAGCCAGAAGCTTATTTAGAAGCCAGAAGCTAACCCACTTAGGGGTAGATTTTTAAAAAATGCGCGTTCGCGTACTTTTGTTGGCGCACCAGTCGCAAACAAAAGTATGCTGGATTTTAGTAGATATGCGCGTAGCCGCGCGTATCTTCTAAAATCCAGGATCGGCGCGCGCAAGGCTGCCGATTTTGGGCAGCCGGCGCGCGCCGAGCCGCGCAGCCTGCCTCCGTTCCCTCTGAGGCCGCTCCGAAATCGGAGCGGCCTCGGAGGGAACTCTCTTTCGCCCTCCCCTCACCTTCCCCTCCCTTCCTCTACCTAACCCACCCCCCCGGCCCTATCTAAACCCCCCCCTACCTTTGTCCATGGATTTACGCCTCCCGGAGGGAGAAGTAAATCCACGCGTGCCAGCGGGCCACTGGCGCGCCGAGACGCAACCCGGGGGCGGTTCCGTAGGGCGTGGCCATGCCCCCGAACCGCCCCGGGCCCAAACCACGCCCCCGGGCCCGCCCCCGAAATGCCGCGTCCCGCCCCCAAAATGCCGCGTCGATCGGCCCCGCCCCCGACAAAAAACCCCGGGACTTATGCGGGTCCCGGGGCTCTGTGCGCGCCGGCAGGCCTATGGAAAAAAGGCGCGCCGGCGCGCAAGGCCCTGCTCGCGTAAATCCGCCCGGATTTACGCGAGCAGGGCTTTGAAAATCCGCCCGTGAACTTATTTTATTTTCTATGGTGTTGTGATCCACAAGGGCCTTGCTATCTGTTGGAAATCACGGAGGCCCTCACAATCCGCTGTGAATGACAGGTGTGCGTGAGCCCTTGTGCCACAACGTGACTGAAACAACCCGGGCTGACCATGGTCCACGCTGCTGGCAGGTGAACATATCCTGGCACAGAATGGGCAATGACAGGGTCAGCTGAAAACTGAAGCATGGCTTGAATGAAGATGAGGATCAGCTGATGACAGAGGCATGGCTTGAAGATTAAGACAAGGCTTGAAGGCTAAAGCATAGCCTGAAGCAAGAGCATAGCTTGAAACAGGGATTGAGACCTCAGGCCACTCCGAAAGGTCTTTCAGACTTGCTGCTGGGGAACGGCTTGTGTGTCAGGACAGACAAAGGTGAGGACTAAAGATGACTTTTAAGGCATGGTCCTGACGAAGGCACTGAAGATTTGGAAACATGATGAAGCTCTGGGAGAGCCCTGCGCTGCGCCCTCCAAATCCAGAGTCTGGGCTGATGTTGGCACGGACTTTGGTCTTGGACCTTAATGAGGGAAACACTGAAGACTCTGGGAGAGCCCTGCGCCTCAGCACCCCTTGCACAACCCGTGGGCTGGCTGCAGACCATGCCAAATGCAGCACAGACTCTGGACTTGGAACATGATGAAGACTTGACATCAGGAACAAGGTGGAAGCTGGAACAAGAACTCAGAAGACTAGGACTGGGACTCAGGTAGTCGGACTTACTCAGGAATTCAGGAACTCGGAACAAGGCTTTAAAACCAAAGGATTTTTGGAGACTTGAACCAGAAATGAAGACTCTGGAAATTCCAGACAGGGCAAAGACTTGGAATCAGGAACAAGATGTGGAATGCAGGAATCAGGAGTTGGGTTCAGGAATGAAGACTTGGACTGAAGCAGGATGGGTATCTGGCCAGCACGGGGAGATCGGCGGTGAGTGAGCCGCTCGCGGGGACCTCCTGTAAGCAGAATCACAACATATGTTATCATTTTTTAAATTCTATAACCTTCTTATGAATATTATATAATGATTATAATGCTTTCATTTTTTAACATTCTCTTTGTGTTTTGTACATTACAATTAATTATATACATTCACTGGGATTTGCTTTGTACCACATGATGAGGTATGCTGTTTGCTTTCTATGAGATATGGCATGGAGGATAAAACCAGACTTCTACAAATTTTGTTTCACGTGACAAGATTTCAGACAGGGTCCAAGCTGCAAGTTATTCTAGAAAAACTAAGGTGTCATCAGATTTGTATTCATAAAATTTCAGCATGTAAAGAGCCAGATTATAAGACTGTTGATATTTTATCATGGGGGGTGGGGAGAGGTCATAGCTAAATCAGTAGTTCAATTAGTTTTTCAATATATAATATAGGATTGGATTGAAGACACCCTCACTGCAATGGGATTCTCTCAGACTATCAACAGCCCCACACACAAAGCTGGTCACACCCTGGATTTAATATTCATTAACTCTAAATTCACGTGCACGGTAGATCCCACATGTACCCCAATCCCCTGGTCAGATCATTTCTTGATAGAATCATCCTTCTCCACATACAAACAGACTCACACCTCTCCGCACCTTTCCACCATTCAATTCAGGAAATCATGTCCATCTGATATACTCAGCGAGCAGCTCTCCAAGGAACTCTCCTACCTGGACCTGTCTAATCCCGACTCAGCCCTATCTTCCTGGCAAACAATTACTGAAGCAGTCGCAAACAAATGGTGCCCAATAACCTCCAAAACAATCAATCCAAAAAAAAAGGGGAATCAACCTTGGTTCAGCACCGAACTAAAACAGATGAAACAGGACTTACGCCATAAAGAAAATAGATGGCGAAAAACCCCCAACTCAACTACCCTGTCAGCATACAAGGGTTTCTTACATCGCTATAGGACCTGCATACTACAAAAAAAAAAGGAATACTACGCCAACAAAATACACCACTACCAGTATGACGCCCAGGCCCTATTTGCTTACGTAACACAAATAACTAAATCAACCCCTCCACCTATTCCAGACGAACAAGCTCTATCCAAGGCTAATGAACTTGCCTCATTTTTTCAACTGAAGATCCTAAATACTCTCGCCCTCCTTCCTCCTAATACAACACCTCTCAAATTAGATGAGTATTTCAAGTCGTTCTCTAAACCTAAGTTGGACAGCTTCGAATTAATCTCCACCAAAGAGATGGAATCCCTTCTAAAAAGACAGAAACCATCTAGTCATCCGGCTGATAATATCCCATCAAGACTCCTGCTTCTTATTCCAGACACGATCTCAGGACCTCTAACAAATATTATTAACAGTCTTCTAACTCAAGGAAGCTACCCAGACAGCCTAAAAACCGCTTCTCTTAAGCCCCTCCTCAAGAAACACAATCTAGACCCTAATGTACTAGCCAACTTTAGACCCATCTCCAATCTTCCATTCGTTGCCAAACTTACAGAGAAACTGGTAAACACCCAGCTTTCAGAATATCTAGAGGAACATAAGATCCTATACCCCTCGCAATATGGCTTCCGGAAATCACGCAACACGGAGACCCTCCTCATTTCGCTTACGGACCATATTATTATGGGGTTAGACAAAGGACATTCCTTCTTATTAGTTCTACTAGACATTTCGGCGGCATTTGACACCGTCAACCACACCATCCTTCTGGATCGCCTTGAGGATATCGGTATCTCCGGATCAGCCCACAACTGGTTCAGGTCCTTTCTCAGCAATAGGACTTTCAAAGTCAAAATCAATAACAAGGAGTCACCTCTAACAAAATCTTCCCTTGGCGTACCACAAGGATCCTCCTTATCCCCAACCCTCTTTAATATATACCTCCTCCCCCTCTGCCAACTACTGACAGACCTCAACCTAATTCACTATCTGTACGCAGATGATGTACAGATTCTAATCCCAATAACAGAATCTTTTTCAAAAGCTCTCACCTACTGGAATAACTGTCTTCTATCCATTACCAATCTACTCAGCAGCTTAAACTTGGTCCTCAATGCCTCAAAGACGGAACTTCTCCTCATCTCTTCAAATGAAAACAATCTTCCTCCACCTTCACCACACAATGCTCACATCACCTGTACGCACGTTAGAGACCTTGGGGTAATAATAGACAATCGTCTAAACCTTAAAAAAATGGTCAACACAACTACCAAAGACAGTTTTTACAGACTACAGGTTTTGAAACGACTGAGACCACTCTTATTTTTCCAAGACTTCAGGACAGTCCTCCAGGCTCTTCTGTTCGCCAAAATAGATTACTGCAGTGCCCTCTTTCTAGGCCTCCCTAAATCTACCACCAAACCACTGCAGATGTTACAAAATGCGGCAGCGAGACTGCTGACCAACACCAGCCGCGGTGAACACATCTCCCCCGTCCTCAGAAACCTACATTGGTTACCAGTAAATTTCAGAATCCTGTACAAATCTATTACACTAATACACAAAACCATCCATCAGCAACTCCAACTCGACCTGGAAATCCCTTTCAAACTCCACTCCTCTAACAGACCAACGAGAGATATCCACAAAGGCACTCTGAAATTTCCCCCTACTAAAGCCACACGCCTCTCTACGACCAAAGACAGAGCTTTTTCAACTGCGGGCCCAGCTATCTGGAATAACATCCCAGCAAATCTCAGATTAGAACCCTGCCTCTTAACCTTCAGAAAAAGACTAAAGACGTGGCTCTTTCTCCAAGCCTTCCCAGATCCACCAGATATTCACTAGTTTGAGCCTCATTTCTTACAAGGACTTGAGCCTCATTTCTTACAAGGACTTCGACACACTTCCTACTGAACAATGGACACTGGCATTTCCAGGTTAAAGCATATGCTCTAATCCGTTAAATTATTCGTATCATGATTTATTTATTCTACCTGCCTCTATCTTCCTTCCAGCTTGTCTTTAAGCCTCCAAGTTTTCCATTCCTTGTTGATTGTAACTTTGACTTATTCCTTTTCCTTTGTTATATATTATTTACCAGAATTGTTACCTCAGTTTACCCTTTGTTAAAATGTAAACCGATCCGATATGGTTATCTACTATGAAGGTCGGTATAAAAAACTGTTAAATAAATAAATAAATAAATAACTGAGGAAAATAAATGCAGACTTCCCTTCCAGATTTTACAGCTTTTAAATAGAACAGACCATGCTGCAACAGATCAGGAAACAAAACTGAAGATTACGCAGAAAGAAGGCAACCACCAGCTCCACCTTCTGGACATGAAGTGAGTACTTTAAACGGTGGAAAAGTATGCCTCAGATAAGGAGGTTTATTGAATATGTTTGCAAATTACTGTTACGATGCTCAGAAAAATAATTTTAAACTGCTACTGCAGTTTTTAGAAGTTGATATTTGCATAAGAATGTGTTCTTTTTCCTGGGAATTTCAGCATTGTATCATAAAAAAAATGACTCTGTTTAAGCAAACAGGAGAAAAATCAGTGGAAAGGTAATTTTTCCTCTGATTTGTTTTTTTGTTATAACATTGAAATTCCCAGGCAAAATATAATAAAAACTAAAAACAAAGGTCCCTACGCATGGTTTATGTACAAGGCTTCAGTTTTAATAATAAATACAATTAAACCTGGGCCTCTTTTCTGAAACTCCCATTATATATTAAAACAATTTTATGGCCCCTCCATGAATGCATACATTATCAGATTTCCTTATAAATAACCATAATTCAATTGATTCAGGCTAAATTGCTTTTCCATATTATAGTGTATGTTTGACCTATCTATGCAGTGATAAAATCAGTAGGAATAATGTTTTTGCCATTATAGAAGGTGATGTCACATTTATTAAAACCTTTTTATGGGATTGAAAAGCAGAGAGCTCCTTACTTCATGTAAATATAATAAAGGATCATGCCTATGGTGCTGGCATAATCTTTGATAATGCTGCTACAGCGAAGAATTATTGGCATTCACACTTGAAAGATAAGTTTCCTGTTCATACCCCAGATCAGTCCAGACAAGTGGGTTTTGCATCCCTACCGACAGATGGAGGCAGAGAATAAAAACTTTTCAGGCACTGCTACATAACTGAGAATGTCATCTGCAGGCTCTCAGTTTTTCTCTTTCTCCAGTAGATGATAGAGGTGCAAGCCTGCAGTCTAGAGTACTTTTTTTTTTTTTTTAAGAAGGATTGAGAGCAAAGAAGAAGAAGAAATTGTGCTCTCTAAGGTACTAGGTTCCTTTGTGGGCCATCTCTTAGGTACAGCTGGGCGAGCAGGGGGTTGGATACCCCTGGCTGACTTGTTCCAAAGATCCCAGAGGACTAGAAAACCAGGGGCCCTGATTCCCTCAGTCGCTCTGAGGCCCTCCTGGCCATGGGATTCATGGGATGCCTTTTACTTTATAAAAATAAATAAAGCAGCTGCCTCTTTAAGAAAGACAATAAGAGAGAGACAGTTAAGTAGGACTGAGAAGAGTTCAGAGCACATTTGTGCTCATGTCCGGGCAGCTCTGCAGAAACGAGGGTGAGTGGAGGAAGCCACAGTTGTGCATCCAAGGTTTGGGAGGGCTCGGTGAGGACCCGTGAATTTTCTGGTTGGCACGCCTGTGTGGAGCACAAAAAAGCATGGTGCCGGCCACAGGCCACAACAAAATATTGTCCGGCTTGTGGAGAAAGGCATTCACTCTTTCTTGTAGCCACATTGGGCCCAATTGTGTTGCCAGGGGTGGAAGAAGCTCTTCAGGGGCTGCAGGAAGATGTGTTACCTGATCTTCAGGTGCAGGCAAGGAGGCCTTGAAGGATTCGGAGCCAATGGAGGCCATTTTGTCTCCATGTGGTAGGAGACAGATTGCTTCAAGGGAGCTCAGAGATTCCCCGCTTCCACTGTCCCCAATGGTTCGAAGTACTTCTGAAGTCCAGGGTAGTGTGGAGGAGCCTGCTGAGGAAATGGTAGCTGATGCCACCAGTGAGACTGAAGCCTTCTCCGTATACTTGGTCCAGCTCCTGCATGAGCAGCCACAGGTGCAAGAGGCTAGGCATCCAGCGAAACTGAATAGGGCAGAGCCCACAGGAAAGTTGGGTGGGCTTCTCTGCCAACCAGGTCTTAGAGGGCCTTTGGACAATGTTGAGGGTTTCTTCTCGGATTCTGGTGCTGCAGAGTCTGGGGACCATCAGAGGACTGGTGCCCCAAAGGCGGTCAAGCCAGAGATGGAGACAAGCCAGAGATGGATCTGGGCAAGACTCCGGTAGCAGAAGGGAATAATCCTAGCAGGGTTCCCTTGTTCTGGAAGGAGTAACACCCTTTCATCCCTCAAATTCTGGGGATTAAAGTCACGCAGTGTTGCGGTCTCTGCCGCTTCCCCTTCTCTAGCCCTGAACAGTGCCTACCTCCGCTGCTGGAAACGCCGCGTCCCGCGATGCCGGGACTCCGACAACTCTGCCAGTTCCATGTGGCGGCCGCCATTGCTTGCCCGTCTCCCCACTGCCTCGCGCGCGCGCGTGAGGATGCCCACTTTGTGCGCACAGCTCCCGGAAGTCTGGCTCCGCCTGTGCTAATGACGCCACGCCCTAAGCCTGATATAACCGGCGTCCGGACTCCTTCTCCTTGCCTTGCAACGAGGTTCACTACTGCCTAGTAGTTCTGAGTTGCGCTTCGTCTGTTCCTCGTTCCTGACTTGACCTTTGGATTACCTTTGACTTCGCTTCAGCCTGCCGCCTGCCTCAGACCTTGGTCCGTTCCTGACTTCGCTTCAGCCTGCCGCCTGCCTCAGACCTTGGTCCGTTCCTGACTTTGCTTCAGCCTGCTTCAGTCTACAGCCTGCTTCAGTCCACAGCCTGCTTCCGTCCACAGCCAGCGGCAGACTCCGTTCCAGTCTACAGCCTGTTCCAGTCCACAGTCTGCTACCGATTCCATCTAAGTCTTCAGCTTGCTCCAGGCCCAGCATTCTACAGACCCTGCCTCACTGTCCGGTTTGCTACAAGTATAGCTGCCGCCCGCTGCCCTGTCATTAGCTGGCCCTCGACCTGTACTGCCGGTACACGGACTATCTTTCACTCTGGACTTTCCATACTACACTCCCAGCCCAGGCTTACCTCCTATTGGACTTTGAGCATATACCCCAAGTCCCAAGGTTCCAGGACCCTACGGGCTTCTCCTGGGGGGTTCCTGGTTCCCGGGTGAACACCGCCAACCTGTGGCTCCGCCTCCCGGCCTACCCTGTCATCCTAGGTGGGCCGGCCCAAGGGTCCACTACCCTGCCTGCAGTACCCAACTGCAACAGTTTGCAAGGCCATGGACTCGGCGGAGACTCCAAGCCTGCAGGCCATACCAGGGATGGCTCAACGTCTCCAGCAACAACAGCACTGCATTGATTCCCTCGCTGCCACTGTGGAACAGTTGGTCTCCCGCCTTGAGGTTTCCACTCGGGAGTTGCCTCCGGCACCCGCGTCTACTTCAAGTACTCAGCTGCCCACGCCTACCCGGTATGCCGGGGATAGCAAGACATGTCGTGGTTTCCTGAACCAGTGTCAAGTGCGCTTCACCTTGCTGCCATCCCAGTTTCCCTCAGACGCAGCCAAGGTAGCCTTTATCTTCTCCCTGCTGGACGGCAAGGCCCTCGACTGGGCTTCACCCTTGTGGGAACGTTCAGACCCTTTGCTACAGAACCTACAAGACTTCCTCCTGAACTTCCGTCTGGCCTTTGATGACCCAGCACGCCGATCCACCGCGGCCTCGGAGCTCCTACACCTGCGGCAAGGGACATGCCCGGTGGCTGACTATATTATAGACTTCCGAACCCTGGCCCTGGAACTCGCTTGGCAAGATGATTGCCTGAAAGGGATTTTCCTCGAGGGCTTGGCAGGCCGAATCAAGGATGAACTGGCAGGTCGGGAGCTTCCTGAGGATTTAAATGACCTAATGGACATTGCTGATAGGGTGGATCGCCGTCTCATACAGCAGGATAGAGAGACTTGCTCAAGTCACCGAGCCTCACCACAGCAGTCTACCTCCGCCAGAACACCGGCACCTAAGGTTCTTCCTCCCGCTATGCCTACTGGGGAACCTATGCAACTGGGCAGGTCTCCACTTACCCCGGAAGAAAGGAAGAGATGTCGCTCCCTAGGCCTCTACCTCTATTGTGGAGGCAAGGGGCATTTTCTTGCTTCATGCCTAGAGCGTCCGGGAAACGCTCATGCCTAGGTTACACTGAGGAGCTACACCTAGGCGCTACTGGATCAGCTCCTCTCTGCACGCTACCAGTAACTCTGAAATACCCCGGTGGGGAACTCCAGATTCGTGCCTTCATTGATTCTGGAGCTGAAGGGAACTTTACTGTGGCCGATCTGGTTACTCAGCTTGCCCTGCCGACAATTCAAAAGGTCCCTCCTCTGCGGATCTCCTCGATCCGAGGTACTCTGCTCCCGGGGCTTATTACTTGCTCCATGGCCCCAATGACTCTGCAAACAGGCCTGTTCCACTCGGAGGAGATCTCCCTGCTCATCCTGGAGCGAGCGGTGCACCCGTTAGTTTTGGGACTTCCTTGGTTACGTCAGCATTCTCCCGTGATACAATGGGATGACTTCCAGCTGGTTCGTTGGGGTCCTGCCTGTTTTGAATGCTGTCTACACCTCCCACGTCCGCCCAGACCTCTGCACCTATGCTCCTCGCACCTCCTGCCTGAGCCATACCAAGGCTTTCAAGATGTCTTCTCCAAGGAGATGGCGGAGATCCTTCCCCAGCACCGGCCATTTGATTGTCCTATCGACCTCCTGCCGGGTACCACGCCTCCTCGTGGCCGAGTGTATCCTCTGTCGCTACCTGAAACGAAGGCCATGTCCCAGTATATTACGGAGAACCTTGCCAAGGGGTTCATCCGCCCGTCTCGCTCACCGGCTGGTGCCGGATTCTTCTTTGTGGCCAAGAAGGATGGCTCCCTCCGGCCGTGTATCGATTACCGCGGCCTAAACGCCATCACCAAGCGGGATCGGTACCCTCTCCCGCTTATTCCAGAGCTTCTGGATTGCCTCCAAGGTGCCGATATCTTCACGAAGTTGGATCTCAGAGGGGCCTATAACCTCGTCCGCATACGCCCAGGGGACGAATGGAAGACGGCGTTCAACACCAGAGACGGGCATTACGAGTACCCTTTGGTCTCTGCAATTCCCCCGCCGTCTTCCAACACCTCATGAATGAGGTTCTGCGGGACATGCTTCATTCGCATGTCATAGTCTACCTGGACGACGTGCTCATCTTTTCCAAAGATGTGGATTCCCATCGCCACCACGTCACACAGGTTCTTCAGGCCCTCCGAGACAATCGCTTGTATGCCAAGCTGGAGAAGTGTACATTCGAGGCTGAGTCTCTGCCCTTCTTGGGATACATCATCTCCTCTACCGGCTTCCGCATGGACCCAGAAAAAGTAGCGGCCATCACCAAGTGGCCTCAGCCCACGGGCCTCAAGGCCCTCCAGCGATTTCTAGGCTTCGTTAATTTCTATAGACACTTTATCCCGCGTTACTCGCACTGAGTGGCTCCGCTCACGGCCCTGACCCGCAAGGGAGCTGACGCCAAGAACTGGCCTGACGCTGCGGTGGCAGCCTTCTCCGACCTCAAAGAGGCGTTTCTCTCTGACGTTTGCCTCCGACATCCGGATCCCTCCAGACCGTTCATTGTGGAGGTCGACGCCTCCAGTATAGCGGTTGGGGCGGTTCTCAACCAACACTCCGACTCTGGCCAACTCCTCTCCTGCTCTTACTTCTCCAGGAAGTTTTCTCCAGCCGAGAGCAATTACTCCATCGGGGACAAGGAGCTCTTGGCGATAAAGCTCGCCTTCGAAGAGTGGAGACAATGGCTCGAGGGCTCCCTGCATACCACCACCGTATACACAGACCACAAGAACCTGGAGTTCCTGTCAAAGGCTCAACGACTGAACCCCCGTCAAGCCCGCTGGGCCTTGTTTTTCAGTCGTTTTGACTTTGTTCTGCAATATCGGCCGGCGGCCAAGAACCTGCGAGCGGATGCTCTCTCTCACACTACATGCATTGAGGAGGATCAAGAACCTCCTCAATTTATCCTGGACCCGACTAAAGTCCGCCTGTCTGCTTTAACGGTCCTCTCCCAGGATAGGACCGTACTTCCTCGCCGGGATCACCTAACGGCCTTACGCTGGGCTCATGACTCCCTCATTGGAGGGCACGCAGGAAGCGAAAGGACTTTAGAGCTTATCAATCGCTTCTATTGGTGGCCCAACATCCGGCGGGATGTTTTCTCCTATGTGAGTTCCTGCCCTACCTGCGCACGTCAAAAGCCCAGTCCTGGATCCCCTTGTGGCCTCCTACAGCCACTACTGGTCCCCACCGAACCATGGACCCACATAGCTACGGACTTCGTGGTGGACTTACCCTCGTCTTGTGGGCATACGGTCATCTGGGTCACAGTTGACCGCTTCTCAAAAATGGTGCATCTAGTACCTTTGCCTAAACTTCCTTCAGCGCCCGAACTGGCCCGTCTCTTTGCCCAGCATGACTTCAGGCTACATGGTCTTCCCCAAGACATAGTCTCCGACCGGGGATCCCAGTTTGTTGCCCGCTATTGGAGAGCCCTCTGCAAATGCTTTAAAGTAAAGCTCAGTTTCTCCATAGCCTTTCACCCACAGAGCAATGGGCAGACCGAGAGAATGAAGGCGTATATTCAGGCCTTCATTAACGAAAGACAGGACAATTGGTCAGAACTACTGCCGTGGGCCGAGTTCGCTTATAACAATCAAGTTCACGCTGCTACCGGCAAATCTCCATTTCAACTAGTTTACAGGAAACCGCCGAGACCTCCGCTCCCGCTGGATGTCCCCAATGCCTCGCCGGCCGTTCAGGTAACGGCTCGACAACTACAGACATTGTGGCACAAGATTCAAAAACAGCTACACCGCTCGGCCGTGTCCGCCAAGCAAGCGGCCGACCGCCACCGACGACCAGCTCCCATCTGCCAGCCCGGGGACCGAGTCTGGCTCAGCACCAAGAACATCCATCTCCGACTTCTCCTTCTCTAGCCCTGAACAGTGCCTACCTCCGCTGCTGGAAACGCCACGTCCCGTGGTGCCGGGACTCCGACAACTCTGCCAGTTCCACGTGGCGGCCGCCATTGCTTGCCCGTCTCCCCGCTGCCTCGCGCGCGCGTGAGGACGCCCACTTTGTGCACACAGCTCCCAGAAGTCTGGCTCCGCCTGTACTAATGACGCCACGCCCTAAGCCTGATATAACCGGCATCCGGACTCCTTCTCCTTGCCTTGCAACGAGGTTCACTACTGCCTAGTAGTTCTGAGTTGCGCTTCGTCTGTTCCTCGTTCCTGACTTGACCTTTGGATTACCTTTGACTTCGCTTCAGCCTGCCGCCTGCCTCAGACCTTGGTCCGTTCCTGACCGCTTCAGCCTGCCGCCTGCCTCAGACCTTGGTCCGTTCCTGACTTCGCTTCAGCCTGCCGCCTGCCTCAGACCTTGGTCCGTTTCTGACTTCACTACAGCCTGCTTCAGTCTACAGCCTGCTTCAGTCCACAGCCTGCTTCCGTCCACAGCCAGCGGCAGACTCCGTTCCAGTCTACAGCCTGCTTCAGTCCACAGCCTGCTTCCGTCCACAGCCTGCTTCAGTCCACAGCCTGCTTCCGTCCACAGCCAGCGGCAGACTCCGTTCCAGTCTACAGCCTGTTCCAGTCCACAGTCTGCTACCGATTCCATCTAAGTCTTCAGCTTGCTCCAGGCCCAGCATTCTACAGACCCTGCCTCACTGTCCGGTTTGCTACAGGTATCGCTGCCGCCCGCTGCCCTGTCATCAGCTGGCCCTCGACCTGTACTGCCGGTACACGGACTATCATTCACTCTGGACTTTCCATACTACACTCCCAGCCCAGGCTTACCTCCTATTGGACTTTGAGCATATACCCCAAGTCCCAAGGTTCCAGGACCCTACGGGCTTCTCCTGGGGGGTTCCTGGTTCCCGGGTGAACACCGCCAGCCTGTGGCTCCACCTCCTGGCCTACCCTGTCATCCTAGGTGGGCCGGCCCAAGGGTCCACTACCCTTCCTGCAGTACCCAACTGCAACACATAGTGGGAATTTGATAATGAAGGGGTGGACCCTATCCTGGATGGGATACAGAGTTTGCTGGAGATTTTCCTGTGCCTTAGAAGATGAAGAATCTAATAATCTGGGAGTGGGATACTCCAGAAGCCAGTCTTAAGGTAAGCAGGGCAATGGTGAAGTCATATTCTTTGTAAGACTCTCGTCAGTCATTTCATCTGTTGTCTGTAAACCGAAGTGCTTAGTGATTTTATCTCTAGAACCTCGGTATATAAAAATGTTAAATAAATAAAAATAAATATTCCTTGCTGGAAGAGACCTTGGCACTCCTAATGCTGCCAAAGGTAGATGTTTCAGTCGTTGCAATGACCAAGAAGATGACCATTCCTGTAGTGGGCCAGCGGCATTGAAGGATGCACAGGACCAGAGGATGGAGATTTCGTAAAAAGGAGGTTCAAGTTTTCAGCCTTGAGTCTTCGAGTGGCTATTGATAGTGGCCTGATGCAGCAAGCCTGCATACATGGGGAGCAGAAGGCATAGGAGAAAGAGGCTGGCTCTTTGGCTGATTCCATGCAGGCAGACCATTTAGTAGTAGGGTTGGCCTATGTGGCAGCTGCACTGTAGGTTAGGGCATCCGCCAGATCTCTGTGGTGGTAGCTCGGAGGTTCCTGTGGTTGCGCACTTGGTCAGTAGAGGGGGTGATCCAAGTCGCAGATGTGTAATATCTCTTTCAAAGGGAAGCTGTTGGTCAGTGAAGATCTAGAGCATTGAGAAATCATTTGCGGGAGTAAAAGGAAAGCAAGTTGCCGGAGGATAAGAAGACTGGCAAATAGAATTTTCCCACCTTGTTCTCATTTCCGAGATGCAAGAGGACTCCATCCCAACAGGAAGGCGGCTTCTCCTCGCACAGGCAGGGTTTGAGGAGGCTGCAGTCCTTTCGAAGGGTGTATAGTCTTCCTGCGATAATTCCAACGAAGGGACAGAGGAAATAAGGCCTCACAATGAGACCAGCCCGGTCCGCTCCTCCGTGGAGACCATCGGAAGGAGTTTGGCCCTCTTTGTGGTTCTGGAGGTGATAAGAGTCGGCTGCATGTTAGAATTTTCTCACCCAGTCAGAGAGACCTATGTAGTGTCTCATTGTATCTCCCGTGTCTAAAGGAAAGCAGCGCAAGAGACTTTGAGCACCTGTAGTGCCTAGAAGCAATGGTGCCAGTTCCACTGCAAAAACGAGGCCAGGAAAGATATTCTGTTTACTTTGTGATTTTTGAAGAAGGAAGGCACTTGTCAGCCTATTCTGGATCTGCAGAACGTCAGGGTGGCTCTACGGGTGCCGATTTTTCACGTGGAAGCATTGAGAACAGTGGTAGCAGTGATTCACAAAGGAGAGAATCTGGCGTCTCTGGATTTGACGATACAGAGGCATTATGACATTCTCCGTTTTATTCAACTTTCCCTTCCTAATAATTCCTAACATTGTTTGCTTTTTTGACCACTGCAGCACACTGAGCCATCCCCATTCGTCCGGACTGTCAGATGTTTCTTTGGTTTGTGGTGTTAGGTGAGCACTTTTAATTCCAAGCTTTTCTTTTTGGCCTAGTGAATGCAAAGAGGACTTTCACAAAGGTGATTGGTTGGTAGCAATGGCACTAAGTTTTGGTGCACCTGTACTTGGACGACTGGCTTATCTGTTCGAAGTCAGAATTGGCGTGCTGTCACTCGGTTCAGCAGGTTCTGAGATTGTAATTCTCCCTCGGTTAGGTAATGATCCTAGCGAAGAGCAGTTGGGTTCCATCCCAGCCTTTTGAATACCTGGGGGGTGCATTTTGATACCCGCATGAGGAAGGAAGAGGGTGAACAGGTTACAGTCTTAGATTTTCATCTGCTATGCCTTTTGGGGCCCAGGGTCTGGGAATATTAGCTTCTACACTGCAGTTAGCTCTATGGGCGTCTGTTCACATGCGGCCTTGGTGGCGAGTGCTTCTGTCCTGGTGGAAGCCATTGTTGATGGAGTTTTACCTGTTTTTACCACTCCAGGGATGTTCCAAGTCCAATCTCTCATAGGGGCTGTGTAGTCTCAACCTGGAGTGGGCCGGAACTGAACTTTCTGGATTGGGTAATAGCGACCACAGATGCCAGTCTCAAGGGTTGGGGGAGATGACTATTTGCCTAGGGCAAATGGCTTAAGGTCGGTGGTTAGCAAGGGAAGCGTGATGGTCTTTCAGTTGCTTGGAAACAACAGTGGTTCGCAGAGCACTGGCTTCCTTTCTTCCGCAGATCTAAGATCAGACAGTGAGAGTCTTCACGGACGATGTGATGACAGTGGCATATTTCAATCATCAGGATGGGACAAAGAGTTGCTGGGTGGCTCAGGAGTTTTTTATTTGGGAGGAAAGTATTTGGCAGTATTGGCAGCATTCCAGGTGGCCAGAGTTGGCAGTGTTTAGGCGGATTATTGCAGCAAACAGTTAGATCTGGGGGATTGTCCTCAGAAGCCATGGATCTCATTTGGGCCGGAGGGGACAGACCTCTGTTGGACCTGATGGCTTCACTGCCACACGAAGTTGTTTTTCAGCCACAGGAGAGTGTTTGGATATGTAGGAGTCGATGCTCTGATCTGCCTGTAGCCTGTGCAAATTCTGCTATTATGTGTTTCCTCTGTGGCCTCTTAGGAGCAGAATCTTGTGGTGCATAGAGCAGCGCCCAGGAAGAATGGTTCTCTTCACTTGGGTGTGGACACGCACTATGTGATTTGTGCATCTAGTTCATCTGGCATTGGACAGACCCATCCAATTTGGTCATCTTCAGGGGCTTCCTTGTCAAGGGCCCATCTTCTCGGATCGGGGAGGGGGGGGGAATTGCTTTGGTCTCGCAGTTGGCTTTTGAGGCTACTCGAAAGCAATTATTGCTAAATTGCTTCAGGCTAGGAGGCCTTACACTTCCCTGTAAGGCCAAGTGGTTTATGTCAGAGTGTAGAGTCTGTTGGAGTCCTAGTACTTCAAGGCCTTGCAGTTGGACATCCCTCAGTTCTTGGTCATTTTGCAGCAGGGCTTAGCAAAGTGACTGGACTGCTGATTGGTCCAGGTACAAGTGGCAGCCTTAGTATGACTTAGAGGCAGGCTACAGGGGAAGCTGCTGGCCTCTTATCCGGACATTGTGCATGTGTTGAAGGGGGCCATGCATTCGTGTCCAATGGTACGTGGGATGTGTCCAGTTTGGAGCCTTAACTGGATTCTACAAGTTCTAGGTGGATTTCCTTTTGGCCTTGGTGGTGGATGTTGTTGAAGGACCTCACCTTGAGGTCAGTTGCTCTGGTGATGATTTGTTCAGTCAGGCAGATTTCGGAGTTTCGAGCTTAATCTGATAGAGACCCTTTCCTATGGTTTGTGGACATTGGAGTGTCATTGTGTACAATTATTTCGCTCTTTTTACCAAAGGTGGTTTGTTCATTCCATCTCAATCTGACGGTTGAGGTTCCTGCGCTTCTGAACTTTTCTTTAGAGATGCCGCATACGAGGGACCATTCACTTACTGGATGTTTATTGGACCTCGTTTTGGTGCTTTAAGGTCTTTAACAGTTTTTTGTCATTCTGATCCTCTGTTCAAGGGGAGTAAGGCATCTATAGCCACCATTATTTGTTTTTTTTCGGTCTATTTCTGTAAAGGTTGGACAGCCCCAGAGGGGTTGCGGGCACATTCTATTAGGGTGCAAGCAGCCTTCTCGATGGAGTATCAGCTGGTGTCGCTCAGGAAAATCTGCAGGCTGCAACATGATCTTTTCTTTCCCCATACCTTACCAATTAGATATTCGGGTGCCAGAGGAGGTGGTGTTTGGAGAGTGTGTATTCGAATGGGTCTTTCGGGTGCCCGCCCAGTGTGGGGGAGCTTGGGTACATCCCACTTGTCTGGACTGATCTGGAGTGTGAACAGGAAAGGAAAATTGGTTCTTACCTCCTAATTTTCGTTCCTGGAATACCACAGATCAGTCCAGAGACCCACTTTCTACACCCCTTGCTTTTGAAAGAACGTTATTTACTCTGTAGGTTTATAATGCAGAGTTTTTATGTATATGTTCAACTTTTTGGCTGAAGGATTTAAGTTCCTTTGTTTGATGTGAGGACTCCAATTCAGGGGGCTCCCACCCATTAATCACTAGTCGCCCAGAAGGGGAGAATTGAGTGGAGTTTGAAGGGTTGCACTCTGTTTTGGCTTGGGTACAGGCCAATACTGAGGGACTGCAGGTGGCATACTCAGTTATGCAGCAGTACCTGAAAAGGTTTTATTCTCTGCCTCCATCTGCTGGTAGGAATGCAAAACCCATTTGTCTAGACTAATCTGTGGCATTCCAGGAACAAAAATTAGCATGTATGAACCATGTTTCCTATTTTATCTGCAAATTTATAATAGATTGTACCTTATTATAGATTATCTGTTCATCTTATTCAATATGTTCCATGTAAATCGCCTCCCCGGCGATAGTTAACTCTGTTAAATGTGAACCGGAGTGATATGTATTGTATACAGGAACTTCCGGTATATAAAAACTAAAAATAAATAAATAAATTTAAAAAGAATAAAAATATAGACATATGACCTGTGATTATAAATCCTGACATGATTACTTAAGACTTTAGTCACTCTGACAAATGAGTGAAGTCAGCATCATCATACATATGAGGTCATGCTATTTGTAGCAGATGATATACTTTGCCAGAGAAGTCTCAGTTATTGACATCAGGTGAATTTTCAATGTATGCTACCAATGACCAGGCATAAAAGTAAGGCAAATGTAAATATTCACCTTCATTTTCACAGTATCAGAATAGAATCACATAACCAGTAACTTCAGTATTTGTCTTCCGTTTGGGACTGTACAATTTTCAGTGCTTGTATTGTAAGATATATATTTTGGCAAATATGAAATGGCTTGTAGTGTAACAGAAGCTTGTTTGATATTATTGCTTAAATCACAAGCACTATATAACACCAGACACATGTATTCTTTGTATTCTATGAGCATGAGCTGCTGTGATTGATTTTGATTTCCTTTGCTTTAAAAACTAATAAAAATAAAGAACTCAGGATTTATATATTAATGTATTATTTTCTTAGATGCAAAGGCATGACAGAAGACCTCAGGAGTCAAATCTTGTCTACACGGAATTGGTTAGAACAGGAACAAGAACGTGTTGAAAAGGATCTATTACAGAAAATTGAGGAGCTTTCTCTGTTCATTAAGCAAAACCGTGTATGTTTCTCTATTAAAGAATAAGAGGTTTTGGCATATCTGCTAACAATATATTTAAAGAACTCTCATTACATTTGGATCAATTTAATATTTTACTCTGCCCATTTACCAATTATTTTCTTTTTCATTATTTGATTTTTCTCATTAATGCAAACTAGTGAGAAGTAAATGAAAAACCATGTCCTTTTTTGGCTAGATCAGTAAACTCTTATGAGATTTTAGTGTAGAATTTTTTTGGCCTGGTGGTTTCCTTTGCTCCGCTGTACCTCCAACTCGGTTAAATCCTTGATTCCAATCTAGCGCCACAAGCCTTCATTTGCAACCGGGGGTTCTTTTCCTTATTTTATATTCCCTCTTAACATGTGTTTAGTCTGTTCATTACAGTGATGGTTCTGGGCCGGGGCCATGCCCTGTAGCTCCTTCAGGAACCCTGAAATCATGGGCCCTGAATTAGGCCATTAGATGTCACCCTTAAGCAATGACCATAAACCATGCTTCCTCATTTCTTCCTACCCAGTCCTTCTTGAGTAGATCATAGTCTGATATAAGTATATCCCAGTCATGGTTCTCTGTGTACCACGTCTCTGTGACCATCACTGTATCCGAGTTAGCCTCTTTCATAACTGCCTCTAGATCTAGGACTTTATTACTCATGTTATGAGTGTTGGTGTACATAGTTTTCCAGATGTTGTTCTTTTTCCCCCATTTCTTTGTGTCTAAAGATTTACTTACCTACGTACTTGTACTTATGTTAGAGCTTTATTTACCCATCTCTGACAATTCTAGTTTAAAGTCCTCTTCAGTAGATTTGCCATTCTGTTTTGGTAGATGCTGTAATTTAGTTGAACTATTAGACCAGCCATGTTGATCACATTTACCTAAAGTTATAGCATGCATCTTTTTTTATTGTTTCATTAAAGAAAGTAGCTAGTTGCAAGCAAATTCGGTATTGAAAACTTGATTGACCTACAGCAATTTAAGGGATCAGTTAAATTGTACTGAGTTACATAAGTGACTGAGGAGCCAGTTTACTAAACTGCGGTACAGTCACCACAAAGAAAATAATATCTGAGCCACTGAAATGCAGGGAGCATAGAGAAAGGAACAAGTACTGTGGGCTCTCTTTAAAAAAAGATGATGGCACTTCTGTTTTCACTGGTGTGGCCTACAGACTTCAGAATCAAAGAGAAGAACTGGACAGAGATCTGGCCAAAGACATCCAAAAGGAATGGAGGGTTATTGCTCATTGGATATTTTAATCTGCCAGATGTTGATTGGAGTATCCCTGTTGCAAAATCTAGAAGAAGTAGAGATTATGAATGCCCAAGGGGTTCTGTTCAGACAAATAGTGATGGAACCCATGAGGGGAGGAACAATATTGGACCTGGCACTTACAAATGGAGATAGTATTTCTAATGTTTCTAATGCCCATCTGAGAACCAGTGATCATCAGCCAAGAGGGAGAGAACTGACATGAAAATCAAAGCTCTGGATAGGAAAAATACAGACTTTGGTAAAATGGCAACATACTTTGAGGGAGAGCAAGAAGGCTGGAAGGAGATGGGTGAAGTGGAACAACAGTGGGCCAAATTAAAAGGAGCTATAATAAAGACAACAAACCTTTATGTAAATAAAAGGAAAAGGAAACTAATAATAATAAACTAATAATAAAAATTTAGATCTCACAGATGCTGAAACAGCTACATCATCTTGGTTTAAAATTACCAGTAATATAGCAGAGAATTTCTGTCCTATACAGTCTAAAATAATTAACACTGAAAAGATAATAAAAAAAACCTTGGTACATCCCTGTACTAAAAACTATGAAAACAGAGCTCCGTAAAGCAGAAAAAGAATGGCGCAGAAACCAAAATTCTACTACTTTATTAAAATTCAAATCTTTGCTACACAAATATCGCCAATCCACTGATAAAATGAAGAAAGATTTCTATGCTGCTAGAATTCATCAATATCAATTCAACCCTCAAGCATTATTCCAATATGTCAAAAGCCTTGTAACTGCTCCAGTTCACACTAACCAAAACAATAACGATGACTCTAAATGTGAAGAACTAGCTACATTCTTTTATAACAAAATACAATCTATATTAATGCGATTCAAGTCTCATATTACACCAAATGCAAACATTAACCTCAACTCCAACTACATCAACAATTCCCCTTCCAATACCGACGCTTCTCACACCAACCAAGCTACATCTGCCATGCAAAATAAATCCGAATCTAAGCTTATTAATTTTGAGATTTCTACTGGTATTGAAGTTGAGTCAATTCTAAAGAAAATTAAACCAGCTTTCCACCCCACAGACATTATGCCCACCAAGATTCTTCTCTTAATACGTTCAACAATAGCAAAACCCATTGCAAAGATACTCAACAAATCAATCACCACAGGCATAGTTCCTTCTGTACTTAAACATGCTATCATAACTCCTATGATAAAAAAACCAAACCTTGATTCATCTGATCCAGCAAACTATCGCCCAGTCTCAAACCTACCCTTCCTTTCAAAAATTATGGAAAAAATCATCAACAAACAACTAACTGACTACCTAGATGAACATCAACTACTTTTCCCTTCCCAGTTTGGGTTCAGAAAGTACCACAGCACGGAAACGCTTCTGATTTCACTTTCAGAAGTGCTTCTAAAAGCTCTAGACGCTGGTAAATCATATCTCATCGCCCTACTTGATATATCAGCAGCTTTCGATACGGTTAATCACAATACCCTCATAATCCGCCTCTCTGAAATAGGTATTTCTGGCTCAGCACTACTATGGTTCCAGTCATTCTTGAGCAACAGAACGTACAGTGTCAAAAGTGGACTAAGTGAATCCAAGGCAAGAAATCTCTCTCAAGGAGTACCCCAAGGATCCTCTCTTTCCTCTACATTATTTAATATTTACCTTACACCTCTATGCCGGCTACTATCAAAACTGCGTCTTCAATACTTCATCTACGCGGATGATATTCAGATACTCATACCAATCACCAGCACTATCACAAATGCCTTGATCACTTGGAATGCAGCCTTATTAGAAATTAAAACAATTCTCATGGACAATCAATTGGCTATTAATACCAATAAAACCGAGCTTATCATTGTTTCACCTCCAAAAAATGCATCCCCGAGCTATGCTGGTCTTTCACATGACACATCTGCTATTACTCAGCAAGTACGCAGCCTTGGCGTCATCATTGACAGCAATCTCACGTTTAAAAAATTCATCGCGGATACAGTTAAAAGTGGTTTCTATAAGCTACATACACTAAAACGTATCAAACCTCTTTTATACCAATACGACTTTCGCACTGTTTTATAGGCGACTATTTTATCAAAGATTGATTACTGCAATGCATTGCTTCTAGGTCTTCCTAAAACTACAATTCAACCCTTGCAAATTTTACAAAACGCAGCTGCCCGCATCATCACTGACACAAGCCGCCATGAGCACATCACTCCAGCACTTCAATCATTACACTGGCTACCCGTGGCATCCAGAATAATATATAAATCCTTGACGCTGATTTATAAAGCCATCCACAACAGAGATATGAATTGGTTCACTGATCACCTACAATTCAAAACATCAATCCGCCCAACCAGATTCCAGCATTTAGCTAAACTGAAGATCCCTGCACCCAACCTGACTAATCTTTCCACTACAAAAGAACGTTCATTCATCATTGCTGGATCCAGAATATGGAACACTATGCCATCAGAATTACGCCAAGAATTTTGCTACAAAAAATTTAAACAAAACTTAAAAACCTGGTTATACAAAAAAGCCTACTATTCTTGAACTGAGTCCTTTGCTTTGCGTTCTAGTTAGTCCCACAGACACTCATATTCTGATATTTATATTCATTATACAAAGTTTTATATGGATTTGTATTCTTTCAGTTATAATGTTATATTGTAAAGCTCTATGCTGAATTAATGTTTGAATGTAAACCGAGGTGATGTTACTTACGTGCCCCGGTATATAAAAAACCCGTAAATAAATAAATAAATAAATAAATAAATAATATGTTTTTCCAAGGAGGTGGCTGAGGAAATAAAGGCAAAAAGATCAGCATTCAAAAAGTACAAAGGAACTCAAAAAGAGGAACACAAGGAACATTGTTTGGTAAAGCTGAAGGAGATGGGGAAAGAAATGAGGATAGTGAAAGTTCAAGTGTAAGAAAGAATTGCCAAAGAGGTAAAGCAAGGAAAAAGATCTAGGCATCATAGTGGATAACACATTGAAATTGATGGCTCAGTGTGCTGCAGTGGTCACAAAAGCAAACAATGGGCCTCATTTTCCAAAGAGTTACCGCGCGCGATACGGCTGTACCGCCTGCGCTAAATTCGCGAACCGCGATAACAAGCATATATCGCGGTTCGCGAATGCAAATATGGAATAATGTATTCAGGGGGCGGAGTTGGGGCGGGGCAAATGTAAAGTAGGGAGGAGGTACCGCGTGGCGCGAAACCCGCGGCGGTGTTAGCGCGGACGTATCGCGTGGCGCGAACCCTGCGGCGGTGTTAGCGCGGCTCCTAACGCGGCCAATAACTACAACCCTTTCAAATGCGATACAGTCTATCGCGGCGCACAGCGCGCAGCGCGCTACTAGCGCGTTGAACGAAAATTTGCCAAACCAATCCCCATAGACCTACAAATGTAGAGCTGGCCAATAAAAAGGCCTGTTCTTAGTAGGTGAATCTGCTCCACACATTCACAGTGTATGGGGCAGGTGCACGCCATGGCTGACCAGGCCCAACGCAGATGCAGACGCCAGGATGTTGGTCGACGTCGCCATCGTTACAGGCATCGGATCTATCTGCCACGAACCTCATTGCTGGGAATGCCAGAGGATGTAGTCATCAGCAGATATCGCCTCAGCACTCGTGCCATCATGGAACTATATGGAGACATACGAGGTGCCCTTGAGGCCCGAACCCGAAGGAGCCGTGCCATCCCCGGCCTGACCAAACTCTTGGCCGCCCTGCATTTCACAGCAAGTGGCTCCTTCCAATCCACGGTAGCTGTTGTGGGCGGCATGTCACAGAGCACCTTTTCCCGGTGTCTGCACCAGGTCATTGCAGCTGTTATGGACCGCATGCCTCGCTACATAGCATTCCCACGCAACAGACAGGACCTGATGGACCTCAAGCGTGGTTTCTATGCCGTTGCCCGCTTTCCGAATGTCATTGGAGCTATTGACTGCACCCATGTGGCCATCGTTCCACCCCGTGAGACGGAGGCAGCCTACCGCAACAGGAAGCAGTTCCACTCCCTCAACGTGCAAGTGGTGTGTGATGCTGGAATGCGTATCCTCTCGGTGATGTCCAGATTCCCGGGGTCAGCGCACGATGCCTTCGTACTCAGGCAATCAGCTCTGTTTCGCAAATTCGAAGATGGCCTGTATGGCGATGGTTGGCTTGTAGGTAAGATCCACATTAACATGCATATAACATTTTTGCAAGGGTCATCTCTGTAATGGCACACAAAGGTGATGTAGACGCCTGTTGTGATGGAGTCACAGGTCCCCATCACAACAGACCTGAGTGGGACATTGTGTTACTGAAAGTGGTGTAATGGCTCAGGCACCCAACCATGTACCATTGGCTGCCAAGCACAAACTATGCAGTACGCCTTGTATGTGGCATGGCTTGCTCACCTCACCGCACAGGTGGACAGCCTACACATATTGGGTGTAGGCATGGATACTGGCAGTGTGCAAGATGAATTGGGACTTGTCATGTAAGAGCAGCTCACATCCACAGGTGTTAGTGAGCCCCTGACGTTCCTGAGACCTTGCATGAACATCTCTACTCAGTTGTGCACATTGAGGGGCAGCCAGTTGACACCATGTATGTTGTTGGGTAGGCATACCGACAGAGAAGGTGTACCTGAGCACATATGTCAGTACACAATGCCTGGTGTGCATACTGCATATGATTTAGACACAGGGATGTCAGGACAGTGGTGTAATGCACCAACTGCATACACAGAGCTGACATACATCTCACTGTTTAGGGGCCCTTCACGTGCTATAACGCCTAATAGCCACACACCAGCTGTGTGCCAAAGCAATCCTGACACCACACACATAAGGTGTAGGGAAACAGGAATGGGCTGCCTCGTGCCATCCGGTTCAACTGCATGTATTGAGCACATACACCCATGGGACAGAAACATAAGTATGTGTAATCTGTTCCCTATGTCATTGCTACAGGAGACGCAGCCTATGGATGCAGGCCCTGGCTGATGACCCCGATCCCCCAGCCTGCCACAGCACAACAGCTGGCCTATAATCGGTCCTTAACTGCTACCCGCATGGTCATCGAACGTACCATCGGCCTCTTGAAGAGCCGCTTCCGATGTTTGGACAAGAGTGGGGGAGCGCTACTGTATGCCCCCCCCAAGGTTGCTGAAATAATCCTGCTTTGCTGTGTGTTCCATAATGTGGCTCTTCGCCATGGAATACCTGTGGCTATAGCTCCAGACCTCAGACCTGATCCCCCATGTGCGCGTGCACGACGGCATGACACCACACTCAGGGGTAGCCAGGTTCGCCAACACCTTATACAGACACACTTTTAAGGTTGGCCTGGGGCAGACCCCTGCCCCAGGCGGCCTGTTTGCCCACCAATGGGTTAGGACATAGGTTAGTGTGCAGAGCTCCTGTCAGTCTGCTACGTGCTTCACCTGCTATGTGTGTCCACCCAATAACTGTGTGGGGTGCTGGCCTGCCACAGAGGATGTAGGCCATAATAGGGTGGGGAAGCGCTGCCTCAAGCCTCTGCTGAGGTGCTGTATGTGTGATACCTATTCTGTGCCATTGGGCTAAGCACTTGCTACATACTCTGGGTTGCTGTGCAGTGCACTTCTGCCATCCAAGGTGTACCACACACCTGTGTTATTCCAGATATGGCACACATTATCTGATGGAGTTACCCAGCAACACAGTGCACCTCAGCAGCAAGGACGAGCTACCTGGCCATGCATGCTCCTGGAAGCAGCACACACACATGCCGTCAGACCCCTCATGATATAGATGGCCCCTGTTGGGACACACTGCCACCATTTAATGCAGGCCGGACATACTCCTGTCATGACATCTCCCCTGAAGAAAGTGTCAGCAGTGCTGGCTGCACGGAGCTGTGGGCTGGGGCTACCCAGCCACCTTACGCATGTTTGGCTACAAAGGTGATGGCCTGACTGTTGGCATGTGATGGGGAGGACAGCGTGTCAGGCAGGGTGAGAAACCAATGGCTGACCCTATCATCTATGGAGACTCCAGACATGGCTGTTCATGCAGGCTTGGCCATAACTCCACTATTATTTAACTCCTAACAGTCAACACACCTCACCATATATATGACTATTAGCTACCTCTTACAATGTGATTATATATACTTATCGTGTTTTCCTTTTCATATGTTGCCTTCTTACTCCAAATTCCATATTCCGCTGTTACATGTAACAGCTTTTTCTGCACTATTGTTCAGGTGTAAGTTTATTTTGCACTCCTGTGTCATGTGAACCAGCATGATGGGACTATTGTCAGGAATGTTGGGATCTAACAAACTGAAATAAATAATTACAATCAATAAAGGATTCCTCATACTGGAAGCATGTGTGGCTCATAAAGTATGTAGGATACAGTGGCATGTCGCCCTCACACTGTACGGTATAATGGTACACAGGGCAGGAAGGTGACCGATTGGGCTGAGGATTGGTCTGCGCTCTGACCATAACCATGCCTCCCCCCCCAGTCTGGCCACAAGATATGCCAACCCATCCCCCCCAGCTTGTGTGACTGGGACAGGTTGCTGTGTTGCCACTATCTGACAATGATGGTGCTGCCCACTGCAGCACCCCATACCAGGATGGCATCTCGGGGTACAGGTGGTACCTAGGCTCTGCATTACACACACACACCCCCCTCACCACCATCCACTCTTGCTTTGGCCCTCAAGCATGAGCCCATGCAGATGTACACCTGGAGCCTACAGGTACTGTACCTTATGAGGGTGCACCCGTCTGGCAGCACGTGAGCTGGCTGCACCCAGCGATGTCTTCCACAAGGGGATATAAGGAGGGCCAACGGTGCCATCAGCCCCTGCCATGGCTGGTCACAGTGTTCATATACTGCACACTTGGCCAAGCAAATGTGCATCCTTAACAATTGTGCTACCTGCTGCACCACAGTTGTATGGTCCTGGTTTCCACTAGCTGGGTATGCAGACGTTAAACAGGCTGCACGGTACATGCTGTATGTTCTGACATGGCTACCTGTTGTTAATGAGGTGGAATGTGTCAGTGAAGCAAGATGTGCCTAAGGGTGTTGAAAAATACCATCACAGTGTTCAGTGTTGCACTTGGCCTCTGCCTCAGTGCATACACAGGCCACACAGTGCCATGGACATGGAGGCAACACCGTACACCATGTATGGCAAGCGTTCGACAGGTGACAGCTTCCTGATGTCCACGTACAGTGGAAAACCATCATTCATGGATTGTGTCCTCCATGGGTGCACCAACAGGATCCTTAGTAATGCCATGAATACAGAAGTGTGTGAGACCCAGTGATACAGATCTTCATTATAATGTACTGAATTAGAACAGGACAACAATCATTCACATGCTGCAGAACCCCAGTGTACCTCCCTCCCTACAGGTGTGCTGGTCAGTCAGACGGTGACAGCTAACCAATGTGGCACACACATCATCATCAGTAGAACATTACTGTTTCCACATGCTGAATGACCTGTGGCACTGCCTGACAGGCCATATGTGTAGGAGACCCCCTTTACCTTGCTTCCCAAGTATGTAGTGCACAGGAGCTGGTGCACAGTGGTGGTACCAGTAGTGCTAACTGCGCTGTGTGCAGGCATATAGGGAATAAGGGCCACACATGGACCTACATGTCCCTCCGCGTGACATAGATGCACCCATATTGGTACGTTGGGAGGGTAGGCGTCCCATCCACATGATGTCCCTCAAAAAAGGCTTGCAGGTACAGGAGCTTCACGACAGGGTTTGTGGCACAATGGGTGTGAGGTGCCTACATAACATGATGGTGACACAGGTCACACAGTCTGTGTAAAATGTCTGCTGAAAATGATGTGTGAGCAACATTGTTTACCTGTAACTGTCGCAACTGCACACCTGTAGGAAGGAAAGTCCACTGGGGTTCTGCAGCATGTGAATGATTGTTGTACTGTTGAGGGACAGTTATGTCTAACAAATATCTGTCACAACTGACCGATACCTGTGACTGCCCTGTACTGGTTAGCCAATCAACATGCCCTATCACCAAGGACAGTCCACCTTGGTGAGTGGCTGGCATATGTGTGTGTGGTGACCTAACATATGTGAAGACACTGTAGGACTCTGGACCACACAGTGTGGGCCATCAGATGGTGGGCCATGTCCACCATTGGAACAGGTAAGGGAGGAGCCATGCACACCCCACAGCTAGGAGATGGCACCAGAGGGATGTGTGCCACTATGGATGGGGACCCCTTGTTGCGATATCTGCACCTTTCAGACCCACAAAATCCTACATGGGTGAGTAACAGTGACTGCACAACAGCAGTCACCACATCAGTGTGCACATGGACACCCGCTAAACACACCTAAGGGCTGTTAACCATGCCTTACACCGCTTGCACCCTGTACACAGCTATGGCGATTGTGCATTAATATTGTTCCCCTCTCCGTACAACTGACAGCCCACTTAGCTGGCTGCTGACAGTCTGTGCAACTGCTGTCATACACAGCATGCAGATAGCAACATTACCCTTCCCCTGCCACACTTGTCAGGGGCCCACAACCTTAATGCTAAAAGCGTGCCTAGACGATGGTGTTCCTGGAACACAACCATGCTGCCATGGTGGGGATGTACAACGATGTATGGGATTGCACAGAGTACATGCTTCGCATGTACAGCTGGAAAGGCCTACACAGTATTGTATGCCAATGGTGCCTGGAAATGGAAAGTGTGCCTGCGCTACCACTATCATGGATGTCGTGCATGCCAACCTCCCAGTCAGTCACCCAGCAGTGGTGAACGCAATCGTCCAGTTACCTGTAGAGGTGAGAGACTACCTAGGAGCCAACGTCGGCTAGTACCTTATCATCAGTTAACCTTACTTACGTGGTGTGTGTAATGCCGAGATAGGTACAATACTGCACCCTGGTCAGATATCCATGTCTGGACTCTTCACCGACATCAGTGCATGACATGAGCAGTCCTATTGCAATCCACAGCTGGCCACCCCTTCCCCTTTCCTCACAGATCAGGAGTGCTGCCATACATCAGCACACTCCATTACTGTGCATTCCCTGTACTGAGGAACAATACGTCTACTACTGTTAGGGACATGTCTGGTACTGCCCTATGTTTAACTCTGTAAGGTATGTGACAGAGAGATGCACAGGTAGCAATACTGAACGTCAGGCAGGGGCCAGTTTGAACACTCAGTATTGGTGCAATGTGGGATACAACATGCAAGGTGTGGCGGGGGTACACCAACAGCACATTAGGAACATGACACGGACACAATAGGTGGCAGGTTAAATAGGATATTTATTCGTGACAACATTCAGCAGGGTATAGACAAGTATTATGGCAGCAGTAACAGCATACAATTTATGTTCCTAGATATTCATGATCTGCAAGTACTAGATAGCTAATGGATCCAAAGTGATCCAATTCCGGACTACATCATTCCACCAGCAGCAGTATTTACACATATGCAGGCAGTGGGTGTTATCAATACAGGCAAAGCATGATTACCTAGGAACAGGAAGTGGCACCCCAATAGCTTGGATACTGTAATACATTGATTACCGCTGGTCAGTATACAATGAGTAGACAGGCATAGGCCCCAGGCAGTCCAAGTTGAAAGAGTGCACTGAAAGAGGACAGCCTGACAGGCCAGCCAGCAGAGTGAAAGTCCAGGCCCCAGGCAGTCCAAGTTGAAAGAGTGCACTGACAGAGGACAGCCTGACAGGCCAGCCAGCAGAGTGAAAGTCCAGGCCCCAGGCAGTCCAAGTTGAAAGAGTGCACTGACAGAGGACAGCCTGACAGGCCAGCCAGCAGAGTGAAAGTCCAGGCCCCAGGCAGTCCAAGTTGAAAGAGTGCACTGAAAGAGGACAGCCTGACAGGCCAGCCAGCAGAGTGAAAGTCCAGGCCCCAGGCAGTCCAAGTTGAAAGAGTGCACTGACAGAGGACAGCCTGACAGGCCAGCCAGCAGAGTGAAAGTCCAGGCCCCAGGCAGTCCAAGTTGAAAGAGTGCACTGACAGAGGACAGCCTGACAGGCCAGCCAGCAGAGTGAAAGTCCAGGCCCCAGGCAGTCCAAGTTGAAAGAGTGCACTGAAAGAGGACAGCCTGACAGGCCAGCCAGCAGAGTGAAAGTCCAGGCCCCAGGCAGTCCAAGTTGAAAGAGTGCACTGAAAGAGGACAGCCTGACAGGCCAGCCAGCAGAGTGAAAGTCCAGGCCCCAGGCAGTCCAAGTTGAAAGAGTGCACTGAAAGAGGACAGCCTGACAGGCCAGCCAGCAGAGTGAAAGTCCAGGCCCCAGGCAGTCCAAGTTGAAAGAGTGCACTGAAAGAGGACAGCCTGACAGGCCAGCCAGCGGACAAGGTACCCAGCGGTTCAGCATGTAGGCAGCAGGCAAACACATGAAGGGTCTGGCTACAGCAGTGAAGGGTCAGGACCAGACAGCAGCAGGAGGCCCAGGAGGACACAGCAGCAGGAGGCCCAGGAGCAGCAGGAGGCCCAGGAGGACACAGCAGCAGGAGGCCCAGGAGGACACAGCAGCAGGAGGCCCAGGAGCAGCAGGAGGCCCAGGAGGACACAGCAGCAGGAGGCCCAGGAGCAGCAGGAGGCCCAGGAGGACACAGCAGCAGGAGGCCCAGGAGCAGCAGGAGGCCCAGGAGGACACAGCAGCAGGAGGCCCAGGAGCAGCAGGAGGCCCAGGAGGACACAGCAGCAGGAGGCCCAGGAGCAGCAGGAGGCCCAGGAGGACACAGCAGCAGGTGGCCCAGGAGGTCACAGCAGCACATGGCTTTTGGTGACATGAGGCACAGATCGCACCACACAACCAGCATTAACAGGCTTTCAGCAGACCAGTCATCCTACAGCACACTGCCAGAATGTGCAGCCCTTGAAACAGAAGGTGGCAGACAGCAGAGTGGCGCAGCGGATGGCGGTGGCAGACAGCAGAGTGGCACAGCGGATGGCGGTGGCAGACAGCAGAGTGGCGCAGCGGATGGCGGTGGCAGACAGCAGAGTGGCGCAGCGGATGGCGGTGAGCCAGGTGAGCAGGTGGGTGGGGGCATTGCATGGCGCCTCCACCTCCATCTCGACGGCACTGCCCCTCTGTGGGGAGCAGCCAGCGGGACATCCTCTTCCATCTCGACGGCACTGCCCCTCTGTGGGGAGCAGCCAGCGGGACATCCTCTTCCATCTCGACGGCACTGCCCCTCTGTGGGGTGTGCATCACAGTGGTGGTTGGGTGTACCTGCCCATACCCCGTTTATGGGCCATGTTGGTCCCCTCAGGGCCCCTTGCCACGTCCCGATGGTCCGCTGGGTGGTGGCATTTTCTTCGGTGGACGGCCCCTGCGGCCTCGGGACACTGAGGGACTTGGCTGGGGCGTTGAGGTTGCCGAGGACGAGGCCTGCACATCTGGCAGCCGCTGCAGAATCTGCATCAGGATGTTGTTCTGTGTGGCTATCACTCCTGCGATGCTGTTGCCTGCACTCGCGATGTTGTTGGCTGCACTCGTGACTGCTGCACTCAATACCTGGTTGTCTCGCCTCTGCTGCCGCCATGCTCGCCTCAGGGCACGCATCTCCAGCACTATGCGTTCCAAGCCTCCATCAGCCACTGGTTCCAGTTGGACAGGTGGCACTGCTGGCGGTTCCTCCGGTCCGAGGGGATGTCCCATGGCCATTGGTGGCGCAGCTCCCGCTGCAGAGCTGCATGGGGACATTAGCGGTGTGGGTTGGATGGGCGGGGTAGCCAGTGAGGTCCCCAGGATGCCTGCCCGCAGAGGAGTGTGGGGGTGGCCCCACTCAAACTCCTCAAAGGCCTCGGTCAGGGTATAGGGGCTGCCTGGGGGTGGCATTGCAGCCTGCACCACCTCCTCCTCCTCCTCCTCCTCCTCTGACCACTGTGTCTCCGCGTCAATTTGGAATGGCCTCGTCAGCATGGGTGGCCGCCTGAGCCCTGGTGGATCCCTGCTTGTGCCTGGGCCCTCCCAGCTGTCATCAGAGGGCTGCTGCCTGGGACCAGATGGCTCTGTAGGAAGATTGGGGAGAAAGAGGATATACTGCATCAGTAACACAGCTGTTCTGTTATATTACTGTGATGTCACACAGGGGCAGCTAATGTACAACCAACATGTCATTCTGCATAGACAGTACAGTTGAGTCCTTTGAGACATTCCTCATGGCATGGGTGGTGGGGCTGAGGCCTGAGGCCCGGCCCTCATGGAGACAGTGACCTGTTGCCAGCATGTCTTGCACCCTGCTGCCTGCCCCTTGCTGACTGGGGGAGGGGGGCTGGGCCCAGAAGCCTGGCCTGTGCACAGGCCAGGCTTCTGGGCCCAGCTCACTGTGTCAGTTAGGGCCTGGCCCTCATGGAGACAGTGACCTGTTGCCAGCATGTCTTTCACCCTGCTGCCTGCCCCTTGCTGACTGGGGGAGGGGGGGCCACTACAGTTCTGCAGAGCACATGGGTAACAGAAACTTAAACCTGGCCTAAACATTGTGTTACGACCGTTCACAGGGGGGGGGGAAGGGGCCCCAGAGGGCAGCTTACCCTCTTCGAGGTGGGATGTATCCAGGTGGGGATGCAATCCCTCGAAGACATCTGGTCCCAGACGCTCCATCAGTTGCTGCTCCATGGGTGTGAAGCGGATGGGGCATGGGGACCGTCCGCCTGTGGCCTTCAGGTACTGGTTCCTGTCAGCGATGCGGGTCTTCAGCTGGGCCTTAACGTCGCGGTAGCGGTGGGCCACCTGCTCCCCGGTGCGAAGGATGCCGCTCTCCCGCTGTATGTGCCCAGCTATGCTGGACCAGATCTCGGCCTTTGCTGCCTTGCTGGTCCTCACCGACAGGTTCCCAAACAGCCGCGCATAGTGGCACAGGACCCCCTGGATGAGCAGGTCATTGTCCTCCTGGCTGAACCTGACGGCACGCTGCCTGACCCTGGCCTGGCTGCCTGGTTGGGGTGCCACTTCCGGAGGGTTTTCCTCCCTGTCCTCTCTCTCCACCCCCCCAGGTTCCCCACTCCCTTCCTCCCCCCCCTCCTGACCCTGCACTTCCCACTCCCTTCCCCTCTGCCCTGCCTGTCTAGCCCTACCTCTTCCCGCCATCCTATCCTGCCTCACCCCATCCCCCTCCCCCTCCCTCCTATCTCTTCCCTCCTGCCTATCTCCCCCACTACCCCTGTCCCTGCTCCTACTCCTCAGTCCCCTACGTCCCTCCTCCTCCTCCTCCTCCCTCCCCCTCTCCCTCCCCCTCCCCCTACTCTCAACACCCCTCTTCTCTCCTCTCCTGCCACTCCTCTCACGCTCCATCCTCCTCTCTCCTCCTCACCACCACCAACACCACCAACACCACCACCACCACCACCACCACCACACTCCTCTCTCCTCCTCCTCACCACCACCACCACCACCACCAACACACTCCTCTCTCCTCCTCCTCACCACCACCACCACCAACACACTCCTCTCTCCTCCTCCTCCTCACCACCACCACCATCAACACACTCCTCCTCCTCCTCCTCCTCCCCCTCCTCCACACAGATGGACAAACAGTTGACTAACAAACTTGCACTCAAACACAGATTACAAAAGACACAAGGTAAAGGGAAACAAATTATAACAGAAACACAGGACAGCGCACTCAGTATTCAATTCTCTAAACCACTTCTCTATACCACCAACACCTACCTTCTCTATCCAACACTCCTTCCAAACCCTCAAAGGAGCAGGGGCAGGAAGTCAGGTTTTATACCAGACACATTATCGCGTGACGCGGTATTTGGTTTCATTTTGTATCGCGTACCGCGGCAACGGCGCGGTACGCGATATTATTTTGAACGTTTCATCGCGTACTGCGATATTTGTTTCGCCGCACGCGAAACAGCTTCGCCGCACGCGAACCCGTTTCGCGTGCGGCGAAACATTCGCGAACCACGAAAAAACACCTATTTGCATGGGCCACGCCCCCGATTTTTATCGCACGCGGTAACAATGCGTTACCACTGCGATAATGGAAAATGAGGCCCAATGTTAGGAATTATTAGGAAGGGAAAGTTGAATAAAACGGAGAATGTCATAATGCCTCTGTATCGCTCCATGGTGAGACCTCACCTTAAGTACTATGTGCAATTCTGGTTGTTGCATTTCAAAAAAGATATAGTTGCACTGGGGAAGATACAGAGAAGTGCGACCAAAATGATAAAGGGGATGGAACGACTCTCCTACTAGGAAAGTCTAACGAGGTAGGGCTGTTCAGCTTGGAGAAGAAACGTCTGAGGGGGGATATGATAGAGGTCTATAAAATCATGAGAGGACTAGAACAAATTCTGTAAATGTGAATCAGTTATTTACTCTTTCAGATAATAGAAGGACTAGAGGGCACTCTGTGAAGTTAGCAAGTAGCACATTTAAAAAAATCGAAGAAAATTCTTTTGCACTCAATGTACAATTAAGCTCTGGAATTCGTTGCCGGAGGATGTGGTTAGTGCAGTTAGAGTAGCTGGGTTTAAAAATGGCTTGGATAAGTTCCCGGAGAAGTCCATAAACTGCTTTTAATCAAGCTAACTTATGAAATAGCCACTGCTATTAATGGCATTAGAAGCATGGGATCTATTTAATGTTTGGGTACTTGCCATTTACTTGTAACCTGGATTGACCACTCTTGGAAACAGGATGCTGGGCTTGATGGACCCGCAGTCTGACCCAGTATGGCAACTTCTTATGTTCTTATGAGAAATCATTTTTCAGATATATCAGAGAAAGAGGAAAGCCAGAAATGGCGTTGTAAGATTGAAAGAAACAAGGAGCAAGGTGAAGAGAAAGATATTGGAAATAACATATATTAAACAAAAACTTCAGTTTGGTATTTGCTAAAGAAGACTTTGGAGAAGAACTGTTTTCAGTTGGCAAGAGTATGGATGGGTAGATAACAGCTCCATTTATAGAAGAGTGTTTGGGTGAAACTAGCAAAACTGAAAGTAGACAAGGCCATGATGCCAGATGAGATACATCCCAGGATACTAAGAGAGCTCAGAGAAATTCTGGTGAGTATTAGAAGGACCTGCTCAGTAGACCCTTGGAGCCTGGGGTGGTGTTGCAAGGTCAGAGAAGGGCAGTTGTGGCCTTGCTTCACAAAAGTGTTAGTTCCCAGATATATTGGGCATACCTGCTAAGGAGAGTCAAATCAGGATTGAACATGCACATTGAATGTGTGCCCCTCCTGGGCCCTGGTGGCAGACCGAGGGCAGTCATTATACAACAGCACAGATACTCCGACAAGTTTAAGATACTTGAGGTAACCCGAACAAGGGATGAAGTTTCCTATAAGCAGCAGCAGCAAGTGTTCTTCAATGACGTCTCAGTAGTCTTACAAAATAAATGGTCGGGTTTGCACTGATCAAACAAACCTTGAGACAGCATGGGATAAAATACGCTCTCCTTTATCCAGCCAGACTGAAAATTATGGATGGAAATTGACCAAAGTTTTTCAGTGCACCTGAGCAGGCCCAGCTGTGCGCTGATTCCCCCAGGGCACAAGTGAGGGGAGGCAAAGAGAGTGAGTCATTGAGATCACGTTACTTTAAAATGCCTGGTAACTGTTACTTTGCCCATTCCTGGGAAGCTTGGTGGAAGGAGAAGCCGGGCTGTCTGTTGAAATAGTGTGGCCCCCCATCTGGGAGAAAAGTTTGGAGTTGCAGCTTCATTTTTGCTTTGGGTTTTTATGTTTTTGTGGTTGGATGAGGGCTTGGAAGGGAAGGATGAGAGTGTAAGCGATCTGATTTTAAAATTTTCATACTTAACAGAAAGAGATAAGGATATGAGGAGGGGCCCATTAGACCCCCAGGAATACTTTTTTTTTTAAATAGCTTTTTATTTGATGGAATCGGCAGACACAAAATGCAATGTGTTATACAGTACAAATAGGAAACAAAAATTTCAAGCAGACATACATTAAGCACTTTTGTATTCAATTACAAGTACGCTCAGACATACATGTCAATCTGCATAGCCTGTCAAGATTTCAACATATAATCTGCCTAAGGAAATCTGTTTTGTCTCCTCCATAGAGTTCCAATATGGACCCCAGATTCTATTATGCAAACCTATTTTCTTCCGAAGTCAATTTCTCAATGATTGCTATAAAATGCACTGGCTTATACCAGTGACTAACTAGTGGTTCACATTTCCAGTGAGTTGCAACAGTGAAGCGTGCCACATGTATTAGATTATCACACAGTTTGTGATGCCACATGTATTAGATTATCACACATTTTGTGCTGAGAACTATTCAAGGTCACATTGGCCCATATTCTTAGAAGGCATGTCATCGGTCAGATATGCACATACAGAAACAGACCGGTGAACCTAGAAGATGTGGTAGGCCTGATTGACAAACTGAAGAGTACTAAATCACCCGGACCGGATGGCATACACCCCAAAAATAATTTTTTATAAAACTCCACATTCCACACATTCTGTGCACGAACACCTATTAACTTACTGTTCAGCAAATGCTATTTACTGCGCATTAACGCATTAGCATACCTTAGTAAATAACCCCCTGAGTTATTTAGTTGTACTTACTGTATGCTTCCCCATTGCATCTCAACTGTAAACATTTTAAATCCTAATACCTGAAGAAACAATAGCTGATGGCTCAGCATTTCAGCTTTCAGATTTGATCTATTTAACCCAATATGAATATTTTCACATCCTTAAGAGATCAAAAGATTGAAAAATTTGGTTTGAAGATGAGAGAAAACTTTCACATCCTGATTATTGTTCTCAAACTAGAATGAGCAATTACCAATAAAATAATCGAGAATTATTTCTACCAAATACAGGAAATCAATGAGAGAGCCGTAGCTGAAAGGTTCCACCAGATGTCAGTGAAACTTGATAAAGCAGAAGAGAGGCAACAAATGAATGTGGAAACTCACCAAATGAAACGTGTTGAGGATAAAGCAAATGCTCGTATCACGAAGATTGAACTGCTGATGAATGAAGAAATGAAGGAAATTAAAGCCAAACTTAATTCTGGTATGTTGAAATTGGAGAGATTATTTTTTAATTTGTGGCTCTAGGAATAGAAAGTTAGGGTCTTGGAAATTGGTCAAAGTGTGTAATCCATTAAAATCTAAGATTGATTATTCAGCTGTGGTTTGTCCAGGTACATTACTGGGATAAACATACCCGGGTAGCTTACACTCTTTATTCAGTGGCACAGCTGTGCTGCTCAATATACCTGAACAAAACAAAGTTATCCACTAACTTTAGGACTGCCTCTCAGCAACTTACCTGTATAACTTATCGGGCTAAGTTAGTCAAGTAACTTTGGCCTACTCAGAAATTACCCCCTCTCTTTATCCTGATACATTTTATTTAGGTAAAGTTTATCCTGCTAGAGGGGTGGGAATTTAAAACCTTGAGGTTTTTCTGAGTAACTTGAAGGTTACTCCCAGACTTCAATAATTTCAGTTCCAATAGGAAGTTTTAATGTTGCTTAGTGCTTATGAAAGCAGTAATTTTCAAAATAAGTTTCATGCAGAAACCCCAGTTTTTATGCATAAATCCCCATTTGAAAATCAATTTCAGGTGTATATGAATAAAAGTAACTAAATAGAAACAATTCACACTAAACAGCTCGAGTGGAAAGAGAATGAGGTAGATTTTAAAAGCGTTGCTCGCGCAAAAACAACTGACGTGTAACCACAAATTTTGCAGAGACAACACACGTGTGTTGCCTGCATAACAGAGAGAGAGAGAGAGACTCAGTATAGAGTCAGTTTGACACTCTCTCTCTATATATATATGATATGACACTTTGAATCAGGGTGGGTTTATGGGAGATGGGTTGGGGTTAGACGGGGTGTTACAGACACATTCAGAGGTATTCATAGTAAAATTGACATCAGTAAAGAATTATAGTCCTTATAAGTGATAAAAAGACTAAAGGAGTTGATTTGTACACTGCAGTGCTAGCTGTATTGTACAAATCTACTCCTTTTTATCACTAAGGGCTTTAATTTTTTACTGATGTCAATTTTACTATGAATACCTCTGAATGTGTCTGTAACACCCCGTCTAACCTATCTCCCGAAAACCATATATATATATATATAGAGAGAGAGAGAGACTGTTAGACTGACTCTATACAGAGGATCTCTCTCTTTCTCACTCTCCCTCCCTCCGTAAGATACACATGTAAAGGCTGTAGAAGTACGTATGGCAACAGTATTTTAAATGCTATGTGTGTACTTTATAAAATGAGGCATATTTTTGCTCACGCTGCAATACGCACATTCCTTTTAAAATTTACCAGAATATCGTTATACTATATTATAGGACCATCATGTTCAGATAGTAACTGCACATATTTTGATTATTTTATGTGACTATGTCTAATTAAAGCATCAAGATTTATAATCATAAGTCATTATATATCACAGTCCAATTTTTTTTTTAATAAGAGATTTTTCATCTTGCAAATAAAAAGCACTTATCTGGAGAGCAGATCAATGCAAGGCAGAAAGTATTTGTACGATGGTTGACCCGAGGTAAGTCATAACACTGATTCAGGTTTCGAAATGTAAATTTCTGCATCAGGGCTGGTAAGCTTTTCTCATTGTTGCTGCAATTCTCAGGGAAAACACCATCATCTTCTGAAATCACCTGATCCTTCAGTACTCCCGAGAATAAGATTACTTATGTGTGACACTGCCATTTAGATAAAAACACGAAATCATTTTAAATGTACACTTATTCTCAGGTCGACCATCATACAAATACTTTCTGCCTTGTCATGAGCTGCTCTCCAGATAAGTGCTTTTTATTTGCAAGATAAAAAAAAATCTCTTATTAAAAAAAAATTGGGATTGTGACATTTAATGACCTTTGATTATAAATCTTGATGCTTTAACTAGACATGAGTCACATAAAATATGCAAAATATATGCATTCAGCATCTGAATATAATGGTCATATAAACTAGTATAACAATTTTCTCTTTTCACTCAAGCTGTTAGAGTGAATTGTTTCTACTTTGTTTGAATTTGATTTCAATGCCAGAGTCTGGTTTCTTTTTACATGGTACTGTGCATAAAAGAATCCATGCAACACTATTTTACATATACTTTTAAGCACATAGAAAATAACTTTCAAATAAATTAACATGGCAGCATGTATGCGCGTATATGGCCACAAATAGCTATACACAAGTATTTTATAATATACTCGTGTTTTATAAAATATACATAGTGCTACCTCGCAACATACGCACATATATATGTTTACATGCGAATACATGCAGTGCATTGAAATTGCATATAAGAATGCATTGAACGCATGTACTTTTCCTACCTGTTCTAAAAATATACATGCTTATATTTTACATGCAAAAGTAAAATAGGATTTGCTCACATAAGTTGGCTAATTTTAAACATGCACAAGTAAATTCATTTTCAGGGCTGATACGAGAGTATTTTGCACCCTAGGCGAACCTTTAGCCATGCACCCCCTCTCCAACATACCTATTGGTGGCAGCTTCAGCACAGAACTCCCTCCTAGCAGTGGCAGTGGCTCTAGCACAGTGCTCCCTTTTTAGCAGTATTAGATCTGGCACAGGGCCCTTCTATCCCTTGCGCTGGCATGATTTGGAACCCTAGGCAACAGCCTAATGAAAGCACCAGGCCTGGTTTTTCTCCAGGTCATTGAGACCTTCCTGGTTCTTCAGCCTGAACTCACCTAGTTCACCCAGACCTCCCACATAATCAGTACTACAAAATAAATAAGTTCAGAAAGCAATGTTGGAGTTGCATCCAAAGTATCAGGCAATTTGGTTAAGGGTAGTAACTGCCACACCAGCAAGTTACCCCCATGCACTCTTTTCTTCATTTCCATCCTCTAGCCTTTAGGGATCCACAGTGTTTATCCCATGCCCCTTTGAAATCTTTCACCATTTTTTGTCTTCACCTCCTCCTCCGGAAGGGCATTCCAGGCCTCCACCACTCTCTTCGTGAAGAGAGTGGTGGAGGCCTGGAAACCGAGGTGATTTGTAACCTGTTACAAGAATATCGGTACATAAAAGTGCCAAATAAATAAATAAGAAATATTTCCTGACATTGGTTCTGAGTCATCCTCCCTGGAGTTTCATTTCATGACCCCTAGTTCTACTGATTTCTTTCCAATGGAAAAGGTTTGTCGATTGTGTATCATTAAAACTTTTCAGGTATCTGAAGGTCTGAAGCCTATCTCCGCTGCACCTCCTCTCCTCCAGGGTAGATATATTTAGGTCCTTCAACCTCTCCTCATAAGCCATTTGATGGAAAGCCCCCCCCCCCCCCACCCACCATTTTTGTTGCCTTTCTCTGGACTGGCTCCATCCTGTCTCTGTCCCTTTTGAGATACAGTCTCCAGAACTGAACACAATACTCCAGGTGAGGCCTCACCAAGGACCTGGACAAGGGGACCATCACTTCCTTTTTTTACTGGGTATTCCTCTCTCTATGCAGCCCAGCATTCTTCTGGCTTTAGCTATCGCCTTGTCACATTGCTTCACCGTCTTCAGATCGCTAGATACTATCACCCCAAAGTCCCTCTCTTGCTCTGTGCACAACAGCCCTTCACCCCCCAAGATGTACAGCTCTTTTGGATTACCACACCCCAGATGCATGACTCTGTACTTCTTGGCATTGAATCCCAGCTGCCATATCTTTGACCACTATTCAAGCTTCCTTAAATCACGTCTCATTCTCTGTACTCCTTCTGGTATGTCCACTCTATTGCAGATCTTAGTATCATCCACAAAAAGACAAACTACCTTCTATCCCTTCCGCAGTGTCACTCACAAAGATATTGAACATGACCGGTCCCAACACTGATCCTTGTGGGATTCCGCTTAACATCGCCCTCACTCTTCAGAGTAGGTTCCATATGCTGTCTTCTATCTGTCAACCAGTTTGTAATCCAGGCCACCACCTTGGTGCTCACTTCCAAGCTTCTCATTTTATTCACAAGCCTCCTATGCAGGACCATGTGAAAAGCTTTGCTGAAATCCAAGTAGATCACATCGAGCATTCTTCCTCGATCCAATTCCTTAGTTACCCAATCAAAAAAGTCAATCAGATTTGTCTGACAGGACCTTCCTCTGGTGAATCCATGCTGCCTCTGGTCCAGAAATCCTTCTGACTGTAATGAGTTCACTATTCTTTCCTTCAGCAGCATCTCCATTACTTTTCCCACCACTGAGGTGAGGCTATCCGGCCTGTAGTTTCCAGCCTCCTCTCTGCTCCCACTCTTGTGAAGCGGGACCACCACCACTCTTCTCCAATCACTCGGCTCCACGCCCGTTTCCAGGGATCTATTGAACAGGTCATGCTGCAGACTCACCAGCACATCTCTGAGCTCCCTATGTCATCCTGGGATGAACCTCATTAGGCCCCATGGCTTTGTCCACTTTCAGTTTTCCTAGCTCTTCCCATGCATTATCTTCTGTAAATGGAGTTTCGTCTACTCAGCTCCCCTCCATTTTCTTGTTAACAAGCGACAGTCTTTCTCCAGGGTATTCTTTAGTGAGCACCAAACTGAAGTATTTGTTTATTTCTTTTTTTGTAATTATCTGTTTATTGCCAAACCAGTAACAAGTACAACAATATAACCATCTGTATACTCCACTAAATAAATGGTACATCTTTATAATTTGAAACTAACATACGTTACAGAGTATCAGAAATCACGCACTGATGTGTAATAGCCCATTTACCACTACGTAAAGGAGTACCTATCTCCTGTTTTATGATGCTTCATGGCACCAAGCCATCAATAGGTGTATATCTGCCCTCCCCACTCCCCTCCCCACTCCCCTCCCCTCTCCCCCCCCATACACAAAATTGTACTCATCCAGTATTGGAAGCTGACCATTGTTGAAAAACATACCATGTTTTGTGAAGTTTAATTAAGGTATCCCTTCTCAAGGCAGTCAAATACTCCATATAGTAAATCCACTTCAATCATTGAAGAACCGCAGAGAAAGGGGGCGTGTTATGTTCCTTCCAATGTTTAGCAATTTCACCCCGAACTGCATGAGCCAGAGCTCTGAGTATAGGTCTATGTTCAGTGGCCACATCCGCCTCCGGAACATGCAATAAGGCTTCCTTAGGAGTGAAATGTATCGGCACATGTAGCAGTTCCTGGAGCCACCACATCGCTCTTGTCCATAATTGTGTGTGATTGCTGGGCAGGCCCACCACATATGAAAAAAGTTACCCTCTTGTCTGCAGTTCCTCCAACATAGTGCATCTCTGCATAACCCCATTTAGTTCAGTTTATATGGAGTGATATACCATCTGAACAACATTTTGTAACTATTTTCTACCATTGAAGCTGCTATAGAGCTGCGGCTTATCGCCACAAAACAGGTATACCAGTTGCCCTCTGATAACTGGGTCCCTAAATCCTTTTCCCACGTCTTGACATGGTTCAAGGGAAAAGTCACAGCCCCATTTAGAATAGTATATAATTTAGATATGACTCCCATCACCACATGCGCCTTGTCACAATAGCCTTCCATAAGTGTCTTTCCCTTAATCATATCCAGTTGGACAGCTTTAGAAAGCAAGAAATGGCGCAGTTGCATATAAGCAAATTGATCTGTTGAATGTAGCTGGTACTCGGTGTGCACCTCCACAAATGGTTTCACCCCCTGATCAAACCAGAAGTGTCCTAGGGTTGAGATCCCTTTTTTGGCCCAATCCTGAAATACTTTCCCCACTCGCCCTGCTGGGAAAGCCTCACAGTCCCGAATCTGAGTGGAGTACAAGCATCTACGGTTTCCCACCAGATGTGTCCTCCAGCGCTGCCACAAGGTCAGCGTTGCGGACGTACATGTCCTAAGTCTGCCGGGAACTGGTTCCCACCCGAGAACCACTCTCCCTTCATAATACCGGAGACAACCTTTCTTTCCAGTTGTACCCATTGCTTGACTTCCTTATGATTATGAAAATTTACCACTGCCCGCAATTGAGAGGCTACATAATATTTTAAAAGATTGGGAACCCCCAGGCCTCTGGACATTTTGTTTTGGTATAGTACCACCCGTGCCACCCACGGTGGCCGCCTCTGCCAGATAAAGGAGCAAACGTTAACCTGTAAACCTCTGAGGTAATGAGTAAGCACTAGGCATGGTAGGGTTTGAAATAGATATGCTATCCATGGGAGGAACATCATTTTAATGGCTGCAATTCTGCCAAGCCAGGTGAGAGTCAATCTATCCCACTGCTGCAAATCCCTCTCCATCTTTTTAATCAATGGAAGATAGTTTAGATTAAAGAAGTGTTTATATTCTGAGCCAAGCAAGACCCCTAAATATTTCACAGTTTGCTTTGCCCATTGGAAAGGGAATTTCAGTTTCAAATTGGGGATTATATTGGGCAGTAGAAAAATCGGTAAAATCTCCGACTTCTCTTTATTAACCTTGAAACCGGACACTTTTCCAAATTCTTCTAATTGTGGGATTAACCCCTGTAAAGCATTTTCCGGATCAGCTAAAGTGAAAAGCACATCGTCAGCGTATAATGCTATCTTATACATGTTATCCCCAATAGCGATTCACTGTATATCGTCATTGGTTCTTATTTGTATTGCCAAAGATTCTAAACAAAGTGCAAACAACAGGGGTGAAAGAGGACACCCCTGCCGTGTGCCCCTCTGAACCTCAAAATTAGCTGAATATCCCCTGTTTACTTTTATGCAGGCAGCTGGTGTCCTATACAATTCCTGAACCCATGTGAGAAATCCCCCTCCAAGTCCAACCTTCCGCAGCACATGGAACAGAAAAGGCCAATGAACCCTGTTGAATGCCTTTTCAGCATCCACACCGAACAGTACTGATGGAATCTTATTCACCGTAGCATAATGTATAATATTTACTACCTTTCGTATACTGTCCCCCGCCATGCTGCCCGGCAAAAAGCCCGCCTGATCATCATGAACCAAGAGTGGAATTGCAAATTTCAATCTATTAGCCAATATTTTTGCTAACAATTTCAAATCAATATTGATGAATGATATGGGTCTATATGAACTACATAACAGCGGATCTTTCCCTGGTTTCAGTAATATTGCAATACCAGCCACATTTGTCTGGCTAAATCCAACCAATCCCCTCTTGTCCGCTTCTAATTGTTACAGCTGATATCTAATATCCCCTAATTCCTTCAAAAGGCTCCTAGTAGGAGTTTGTTTATGGGCTGCTTCCACCTTCGCTAACCTATCCCTCAAAATGTGGCTTTGTCTAAGCTTTTCTTTCTTTTTATGTGATGCTAAAGCAATACATTTTCCCCGAAGGACTGCTTTAAGGCAATCCCATAACAGTATAGGTGTAATCCCATCAGTGTCATTCGTGACTAGATATTCCCGTATAGCAGTTCTTACTTCCAATTCTACCGCTGCATCTTTAATTAATGAATCATTCATCTTCCAAAAACGGCACCCTTGGTCAGATCTGGCACCATGAAAGGACCACCAGATAGGGGCATGATTGGACCAAGTAATACTTCAGATATTTGCATCTGAAGTGATACCCATCAAAGATGTATCAATAAAGAAGTAATCAATTCTGGTGTATGTATCATGAGCCTTATAATAGTAAGAATAATCCCGCCCTCTAGGTTGCCGTTCCCGCAAGAGATCCACCACTTGCCACTTAGTGAGGAATTGCTGCAATGCTCTTCTATCCACGTTTGAATAATGTCCCCCACCTTTAGAACAGTCTACCTTTGGATTGCAAACCAAATTAAATTCTCCACCAAATATCAGCTTCCCACATTTAAACTGAAGCAATCTATCATCTGTTCTCTGAAGCACCACTCTTTGAAGCAAATTGGGGTTATAAACATTTACCAATGTTTAGAAGACCTTATTTATATAGAGTGATACTATGATAAATCTGCCCTCTGTGTCTCTATAGATCGAGTCCACTTGAACCATAAGATCCCTGGAAATTAGGATCCCCACTCCTGTTTATTTAAACTGAGGTGTACTAGCTGCTAGAAAAACGTGTGGATAGCAAGCATTATTCAATAAGCCTTCGTGCCTCTTACGGAGATGAGTCTCCTGAATAAACAAAATAGTCGCCTTCAAGGAAAGCACTTCTTTAAACAAACGATTTCGTTTTGCGGGATGGTTAAGGCCTTTAACATTCATTGAAACTATTTTAATAGACATCAGGAGAAAACCACGCTCGCCCTCTCTGGCATATTGCATTCAGTAAACCAACTCTCCTGTACTGCCTCCAGAAAACCATCTGAGATATCATAGACTATCCCTCCCAAAACCCAATAACCAACTCTCCTCAATCTTCCAGTAACCTCTATCCCCTCCCTCCCCTTCCACCCCTCCCATCCCCTCCCCCTTCCCTCCCCCCTGTAATACCACCACCACCGTTGCATCGGCAGACTCCTTGAGGAGTCTGTGAAATCATCCCCCCACTCATCCCACCAACCTTATTGTCACTCATAACAGAAAGAGCTCAAAACATATAACACAGCTGCAGATTGCATAGAAGAACCTTTCAAGTATTTCTAACCAGAACAATAGTGTATACCTTCTCCCAGCATAGCATTATTGAGCTTGCCGAGATCGAACATAAGTGGCCATAAATGACCAACAGAAGTAATGCATATAAAGACCACGACAATTTATTAACATGAGATCCGGAGATCTTGAGATACGGAGTACTCCGTAGACTTGCGTTGTAATCTGGAGACTGACTTCCCTATCCGCTGCCATCATGGACGGTCTGCTCCAATAGATTTTTGCACTCCTCTCTCAGCCTCAGGTAAAATCAGGCCCTCGCCCTCCAAGACCTTGTTCGCTTCCGATGCCATTTTGATGAAGTGCATGCATCCATCCTTAGTGAAGGCCAAGCCTGTCGGATACACCCATCGGTACCGAAGATTTTCAAGCCTTAGAAACGCTGTCACAGGTTGGAAGTCTCTCCGCCGCCAAGTCGTTATATATGGTTACGTTCAGTCCTGCCCACGTTATAGTACCCATCTTTCGAGCTTGCTGCATGATAGCTTCCCTAATTCGTAAGCTATGAATACATGCAATGATGTCTCTGGGAGTGTTCATTCTGTTTGTTCTCATCGCTCTATGTGCTCTGTCTAGCACTATTTCACCCTCCGAGAAGTCACGCTGATCAGATCACTCATTGAGCACCATCCTGCAGATTTTTTGAACTACTAGTGTCACATATAGATATGCCTCCGTTTTGGGTATTCCCCGAACTCGAATATTAGCGCGCCTCGATCTATTCTCGAGGTCCTCCATTTTAAGTAGTATTTCTTCATTAGTCTTGTGTAATTCAGTAAGATCTTGCCGAATGCGGGAGACTTCCACTACCTGTCCCTCTACTATATTTTCCACATCTTCAACCCTCCGACCGTAGTCCCCAAGCTTGGAGCGAAACTCTGACAGTGCCTCCTGCATATCGGTTTTAATTGATTTGATATCTTTTTGTATTTCTACAAACCACTGTTTAAAATCATCTTTAGTGAGTTGTGACGCTTCTCCCAACCTTCCATTCTCAGTTTCCTCAGTCGTGGCTTTCTTTGCCTTCGTATCCGGCTGTCATGGCCCATCCACCATTTCGTGATCTCCCAAGCCAGTTTCCTCGCACAAGGCCGCGAAACGGGAACCTCCTGGTGCGTATGAGAATGACTTCAAATCCAGCGATTTTTTCCTGGAAGTCATCACAGAGGCATCCGTCATCCCCTATCGTGTTCCAGAAGGAAAAATTAGCCCCGATTACGCCAGTCGAGCTTAAATTGGGATGAGTGAGGAGAGAGCTATCGCTTTAGGCGACCATGCTGTAGGGATGACGTCACTTCCCCCCCAAGTATTTGTTTATTTCTGCCATTTCTTTGTCTCTCTCCACACATTGATCCTTTTTACCTTTCAATTTCACTATACTACTTTGGACCCTTCTCCAGTCTCTGATGTATGTGAAAAATGTTTTCTCACCTCTCTTTACCTCTTTGACAATCTTTCCTTCCGCTTGATTTTTTGCTTTCTTGATTACTTTCTTCATCTCCCTCAGTTTCAGCAGATATTCTTCCTTGTGTTCCTCCCTTTGGGATCCTTTATATTTCTTGAACGCTGTTCTTTTTGCTTTTATTTTATCAGCCACCTCCTTTGAGAACCAGATAGGTTTCTTATTTCTCTTGCTTTTGCTTACTTTTCTAACATATAGATTAGTTGCCTTTGTAATTGTTCCTTTTAGTTTGGCCCACTGTTGATCCACCTCTCACATTTTCTCTCAGCCTTCTAGATCTCCCTCCAGGTACTTCCCCATTTCAATAAAGTCCGTATTTTTGAAATGCAAAACTCGGGTCTTGGTGTGACTTCTCCGAATCCTATTTGCGATATCAAACCATACCGTTTGATGATCACTGGTGCTGAGGTGGGCACCCACCTGGACATTATTTTATTTATTTTATTTATTTATGCAATTTTTATATACCATTGCACAGAACAAGTTCTATCTCCATGGTTTACAATACATAATTTTAAAACACAAAGGAAGAAATAAAATAACAATACATTATAAAATTTCCAGAAATAAAATTTTATAAAAAACTATCTAAAATAAGGACTAAAATTAACATTAAAATTAGATAAGAACAGACTAGAGACATTATCTCCATTAGTGAGCACTAAATCAAGTATAGCTCCCTCCCTTGCGGGTTCATTATCATTTATTTGAACTGAGCCCCTTGCAGGGCATCCATTATCTCTCTACTTCTGTTAGATTCTGCAGAAGGGATTCCGGAAAATCTCCAACAATCAGTACTTCTCCCTTCTTTCCCCCCTTTTTGATGTCTTCAACCAGATCTCTGTCTAGTTCTTTCATTTGATTTGGAGGTCTGTAAACTACTCTAGTAAAAATGGATGCACCATCATCTTTTTTTAGGAAGGCCCATAATGCTTCTTCTTTACCTATCTTAATTGCAGCTCAGTTGCTTGGATATTGTTTTTGACATAAAGAGCTACTTCTTCCCCTTTTCTTTCCTCTCTGACCTTCCTTAACAAGGTATAGCTCGGTATAGCCATATCCCAATCATGAGATTCCGTAAACCATCATGACAGCAAGTGTGCAAGTCCGCCTCCACCATTAGGGCTTGCAGGTCTGGGATTTTATTGCCCAGACTACGAGCATTTGTGTTCATACCTTCCAACTTTTCTTGTTCAGGTTACTGCTTTTCTTGGACTTGTTTTCTTTCTTATTCAGATGACTTTTTTTATCCCCTTCACCCATTTCCTTTGTGTTTGTATTTGGGAGGGTGACATTCTAATTTCCTTCTGCCACCTCTGTTGTCTAGTTTAAATGCCTTATGGCATAGAATTTGAATTTATCTTTTAGGATCCTTTTTTCTGTCACAGACAGATGTAAGCCATATTTCACATAGAGACTTTCACTGTTCTATACAGCCTCCAATATAGCCAAAACTTTCTTCCTTGCACCAGGAAGTTTATTGAAGTTATCTATATTACTTATCCTCTCTTTCCCCTTTCCATGAACAGGTAACACTTCTGAAAAGGCAATAGTCTTCGCTCTGTGACTAATCTGCTTTGCCAGAGACTGGAAATCTCTCTGTACCACTTGTATGCTGTTTCTAGCAAGGTCGTTGGTTCCCAGATGGATGATATCATCAACTTTAGAGTCTTTGCTTTCTTCGATTGCCTTGACTATTTGAATACTTCAAATTGTCAATATTCAGCTGAAGAAGAGCTCATGAATAAATCTATCTAGCAACCGTCATAAATGGCCTCAAAGAATGTGTGGCTTATTGATGAAGCCTATAGTACTTAAGGCTTAGTATAATCATAGGTTGCAGATAGATTTGTTTATGCACCTACCAGTCAATTTTTTCGTATCAGGAGACTATGTTCTGATACTGAAGAATTTCATAATCAAGCAGCCAAATTAGGCCACAGATTTCAAGAACGAGGTTACCCAGACCGAGTAATCAGAAGAGCATATAAAAGAGCAACCTTTACAGACAGGGATCATTTACTTCAATACAGACAAAGAAATGAAGTCACCAACCTTATCTGTGTCCTACCATACACTAATCTCACATCTCATGTTAAAACAGCCATTTTGAACAATTGGCATGTCCTCAGTCCCCATGCTATTTTCCGAGATCCTCCTATGTTCGCATATTCTCGAGGCACCAACATCAAACAAAGGATAGTTCGGGCAGTTGATAGGGTTCCCCTTTGTCATCCACAGTTGGCTGGGCAAACAGCATGTGGCAATTGTTCAGTCTGTTCCCAGGCATATATTGGCACACAGTGGCAAGACCCCCAAACCGGTCTTAAGATTCCCATTAAGCATCAAGTGAATTGTAACACTGAATTTGTCATCTATGCTCTACAATGTCCTTGCAATAGAGTCTATGTGGGACGGACCAGACGCAAGATCCGCACCCGTTTGACAGAACATCACAGCAGGATCAATACTAAAGATATAAAAGCACCTTTAGTTCAACACTGTATCTCATGTTCACACAATTTTGCGGACTTCAAGTGGGTCATTTTGGAACATATCCCCCCGAATTGGAGAGGGGGAGACCGTTCGATTACACTCAATTATAAAGAGAATCGATGGATTTTCCGATTGCGATCTGTTGAACCCCAAGGACTCAATGAAAAGGTTGAGTGGTTCTCCCTTATCTGATTAAACTTTCCCTAAGGCAGTTCTTTTTTGACTCTCCGGATAACGTTCCTTTTTTACTTCTTTTTAAAATGGCCGCTTCAGACACGTCATTGTCCATGTTTGGTACTAACAAACAGGTATTTCCCCTACCAATATGGCTGCCGTGTCGTGTCATTAACCATATTTGGTATTAACAATTATGGATGTCCCCACCTGACGTCGATCTCCTTTTAAGGATCATTCCACTACGTCACACTTACGTCACTTTCTCCGACCGCTCCGGTCGATGGAATCCCTTTAAATTCGGCGTCTTTTTGACGCTCGAGCTGTCAGTAATTGAAACGGCACGCTGGCAGGTCTCTTCAGCTTAGTGCACGTAAGTACAACCGTACAAGAATCTATATCGACCCTAACATATTGAAGTTTGTCCTTCACGTCTCATGAATGTTTCTTTCATTTTCAATCATCACAGCGCATAAGTATTCGTCGTTCTACAGCTAAGTACTGACCAGATATCAAGAAGTAAGTTTACCTTCCATCTCTGACCGCCATTATATATATTACTTTAGTCTTTTGACATGCAAAGAACTCTTATGCTGTATTATCTTCCACGCAGATTCATGTAGATGGCTCGTTCTCACCTGGAGATCCCTGAGGAAGGAGTACAAGACTCCGAAACACTATAGTGTCGGAGGCAACTTCAGGACTGTGCAAGCCAACTCTCTCTACGTGGCAATTCAAGATAAGTGCACTCACTAGTGACTTTAAGCATACAGTGATTGCGCTTCAGCTTTATCGCACCGGTAGGTGCATAAACAAATCTATCTGCAACCTATGATTATACTAAGCCTTAAGTACTATAGGCTTCATCAATAAGCCACACATTCTTTGAGGCCATTTATGATGGTTGCTAGATAGATTTATTCATGAGCTCTTCTTCAGCTGAATATTGACAATTTGAAGTATTCTGGTTTTCAGCTGCACCTTTGGGTTATATTGATTCTCTATTGACTATTTGAATAGCATTTCTACCAGATGATAATCCTGGAAGGCTTTTAACTGTAGTGTTTCCCTCGGAAAGAGTTCCCAAAGTAGTACCTCTGATGAATGAGTCACCAGCACAATGAGCTTTTTCTTATGGTTATTGATTATATTATGGAATTTCTACATGCATTGGGTTTCTTCTTTCTTTTCAGATACCACTTCAGTCTCTATTGCAAGAGCTTCTTCATTATCTAATACAGAGAAGACATTTTGTACTTGTGTCACTTGAGAGAGTGTGTGTCTCCGCATCACAGTTCTTACTCTACCAGAGCCCATTGTAATCCATTTGTTCTTGGGTTCCTGTACATTCTGTGTAAGTGGGGGTAGACGTAGGCTGCACAATTGTGAAGAATGGGTGTCTGAGGCACAGGTCTTATCCTACCTGAGCCCAATGTAAACCCCTTTTTTCTGGGCTTTTGATTTTTCTGTGGTAATTGGGAAATGATTCCTGCATATTGTAAAGTAGGAGAAGATTTTTTGGTGGTTTCTGATACTTTTATTGCAGTTAATTCAGCTTTAACTTGCACCAACTACTTTTTCATGGAAGAGAGTTCTGAACAAGCTTCCAGATGATTTGCCTCAAAATAAAGTCTCCACAATTGTTACAATGGATAGTCCTTATTTTGCTCAATTGATTTGATGGAGAACACCTAAGGAATTCCAAATTTCCAAATTATCTTGTTTTCAATTATGTACCCAGGCAGAGTATATATTAAAAGAACAAACCCAGGGGTGGGTGGGTAGAAGGGTAGGGTGGTAGGGAACTAAAATGTTAACACTTGCCCATGGCTGTTCACCAGACTGTATCTGCTATTGAGTTTGAACATCTCCTCCCCCAGACAACCTGACTACCAAGAAAAATAGAGAGATTATAGGGCTTGCACTACAGAAATGCAGAAGAATATCACCAAGAAAGAAGTCTAACATAAGGCTAACTAGCTTGTTTACTTAACTGGCCACAAGAATCTGTAGTTATGGGTATCTCCTTGTAGTCCAAAGGAGACTGAGGCGTTCTTAATGGACCCTGCAATGCACTATAAATCACCTGCCCCAAAGGAGAAATGCCCAGTGCAGACACTTTTGCAATTAAACACCACAAGTAAACATATAACAAGGAGTAAAAAATCACTTAGCAAATTCTGTAAGGCTACTGATCTGGATCAGCTCATTGGTCCAAGGACCTAGCTTCTCCTCAGCCCATGTTTAAAGACCTTGCTTCTCTTCAGTACAGAGACTTATGTCCAGTCTAAACCAGTTGTCCCTTCCCCCACACTAATCAGTTGCTAGGAGACCCCCCCCCAAGAAAAGCATCCCTTTACTTTTCAGTTTAAATCTGCCGCCTCCTATACCCAAGGGAGACACAACGTATGCAAATAAGTGTTGGGAATGCTCCTAAACCCAACGCTCTTTTATGCGCATATAGGTGTGCATAAAAGTGAAAATACATACGTACTTGTGACTTTTATCAAATATGGAATATGTGCGTATATGCTAATTTTTAAATGTGTAAAGTTTTGAAAATTCATCCCACGGTAAGGCGGGGTTCCAGGGAGTGGAGTAGGGGCAGTTTTCAGAAGTATGTGTGTAAATCCACATGCACAAAGAGCAGTTCTATCTTTATGCCTGTATTCCACAGAGGTTTCCATGCACACCTGCAAATTTTCAAAGTGGATTTATTTGCATCAGTCCACTTTGAAAGTTCTAAGTTTTTAGGTATAAAGTACCTGCAGACTTTAGCCTATGTAAGCTGTTTGAAAATTTCCTTCCCTCTATGCCATTAAAAACTAAAAGCCTTCATTTATCCATCTAGTACTGTAGGTGCAGTATGGGTAGTGACAGTAAAGGCTTCCCCCAAACCATTGCCAGTATCATTTAGTGACTCAATGGTAAAAACAGTTCTATTTCAGTATTCAAGCAGTATTTGGTCTCACTATTGAGACTACCAATTGAGGTGTCAAAAGTGTGTTTTATGATGGTTTACTGTGAAAGGGACAAAGGCTGCTAACTTATTTTACCACCTCATGTTGGTCACATACTAATCAAGCAAATCAGGGAAATAAAGACTTACAGGGACAAATTTCTATAGCCTAGCTAGGTAAGATACTCGGCTACTTTTGCACTCATGTATCTTGTAGCGATTTTCAAAGGGAAACTACATAGGTAGCTTCCATTTGAAAAATATCTACAAGGTACGCAGCTTGCTTATTGCGGTGGTTAATACCCTTAACTAAATTAAGCTATTTCACTTAGATGCAGTTCCAACACTGCTCTCTACATTAATGGCGGGGGTGGAAGAGAAATAGAATTAAAAAAAGGTTACTAAGAGCCAAGAGAAACAGATAAGTATGTGAGAGGAAAGAAAAAGTGTGAAAGCTTGCTGGGCAGACTGGATGGGCTGTTTGGTCTTCTTCTACCGTCATTTCTATGTTTCTATAAAAAGTACCCATGGACCTTGCACTTATTTCCACAGGTGGACTGCGTGCTTGAAAATATGCACGTATTTTGAAAATCAGATATGTGCATATTATTTCTCCCAGCTCATCCTTGCCTCCAGGATGATCCATTTTTTCCATGGCTACATCTAGCTATCTAGTTTCACCTACTTTGGGAACACATTTTTACCCTAGGGGATCACCATAAGTATTGTGTAAATGCAAGGTGATGTTTAGTGAATCTGCTTACCTGTAATATGGGTTATTTGATGACAGCAGTGCATTGAGCTGCACATGAGTCATGTGACTGTCTTGTATCAGCCTGGAAGATGTTTCCAGAGCTATTTAGGAAACCTTTCTAGGCATACACAGTGGTTTCTCATGCACCACTGGACTTGCAAGCACTAAAATTATCAGTTGCCTAAGCTTGGAAAGAAAAGAGTAGAGAATAACTCCTAAAGGGGAGGCAGGTGGGTTGTGGCTTATTGCACTGCTGTAATCAAAGAACACCTATCACAGATAAGCAACTTTGCTCTGTTTTGATGCCAGACAGTGCAGTAGAGTCACACACAGGAGACTTCTAGCTAAGAATGGTTTTCAAATAAAGACTCCACCAATAGCTGGAAAGAATGACAAAGAAATAATCTCTTACTTTGTGAATAACTGCCTGAGTTTTATCTTAATGTTGAGTTTGTATTAATGCAGCAATGCAGCAAAAGACAATGCTCCATTTACCTTCTCATGAGCATTGCCTAAGGGCAGATTGACCTCAAGCTAATACTTATCCAACCAGTCTATCTTTCATGGCTATGCCATATTGCTCCTGCATTCTGTTATTGTGTTGAGTGGAATTTCTTTTATAGCTTTTCTTGTACATATTTCTGAATGATGTATATAATAATTTTAATCTTTAAAAGGGTTTGCTGCCATCCATGACAGCATTGGATCACTCAGACAAGTTCTCGAAACTAAAATGAAGCTCGATAAAGAACAGTTACAGAAGCAGATTCATCAAGTGAAGAAAGGAATGGTTCGCATGTAAAGCAATTCAGTAGAATGAACACTGATGTTTTGTCATTGGGAAGAGGACTCTGATGCCTTAATATAAAATTTAGCATGCCAAACCAGTTTATAAGAAACATTGTAAACTATAATGCCATCACTCTGTTTATTTTAAGAACCAGAAACATACTTTAAATAGCAGAGGCAATAGACTTTTATAAGCTAATGGTAATTACCGATTCTTTTGTCTTTGTTCTTCAAAGGTAAATAGAATGTCTGGTGTGATTCCCACTTTTGGCTGGTATGATTAAGGTATAGAAGATGGAATCCAGATTTGATAGCTCCATGTCTTTCATTGTATTTTACTGACTTACACTTCCTATGAAAACTTAAATAGTATTTTAAACAAAGAAGGAAATGTTTCTTTATAAATCTTCTGTTTTAATATACATTATTTGTAATATGTGTTGGCACTGAAGTGTAATAATATTCCTTCCAATTATATAAGCACATTAACAACAATTTTAGATTATGGGGGTTGAATTTGAGATTGACCTGCAAAGCAATGGCTAATAATGATCAGTAATCTACCATTGGGGCCAGCCTGGTGGCTCTGTGGCAGTGCTGTGAATTGCTATGCCAAAGGATCTAGGTTTAATTCCTAGCTCAGGTCTTCTGTTCCACAGGTTTGCTGGGGCTGGTACTGATGGAAAAGGAAGTAGAAGCTGCTGAGTATGTCTGACTGGGTTCCAAGTACAGTCATGGGGGGAGGCTCTGAAACGTTAGCATGCTGCTGCATGCTCAGCACATCTTTGAGGGTTTCAGATAACTGGGCCCAGTCTTTGCATACTAGGCCCAGTTGTCATATCGGTGAGTGAACCTCAGCAGCTGCAGCCTGTTACAGAGTTCAGGACCTGTGAAATGTTCACAGCTCCTGCAGTGGCTGTGGCTAAACTGCATAGGAGGGAAGCACAGCCCAGCTCCCATGATTTCCCATGAAAGGAAAATAAAATAATATTTTTCCTCCCATAAAAGATAATAGGCCACAAGGAAGGTTGCTTGGATTTACTTCTCCTCTGATTAGAAGTAAATCAATTTTGGGTAGAAGCCTTGGAATTGCCTATAAAACCCACATAAAGGGGTCAGTGAATAATGCTTTGATGGCTAGGCTGGAGATGGAGCCCAGTAATGGAAAGAATATTTGTTGACTAGGCTTCTCCTGTGCTCTATTACTATTTTTCAGTTCCATCCAAATAACTTTTGCCTCCACCATGAATGGCATATGGATGCCCCCTTTTCTCTAAAGACAAGCAGGTTTGCCATGTCACTAAAGTGGGTCACTTGACTGCATATGGCACTGAGCGGAACAAAATTTCCAGAGCTTTATGGTAAAGATTAAAAGTTGTTGCTGCATATGCACAGGACTTCTTGTGCTGCGGCAGCCCCATAGCTGCTCTTATTTCCCATTTTTCTGCTGGCCCAGTCAGACATGCTGAAGAAGCTCTGCAGATCTCCAAAGTTTTATTATTCCATTTTTAAAACTGACCACTGACATTTTAAGATTGTGTAAGAAACCTGGGAAGTTGTGTTTCATTCCTAACCTCCTTTCTATAATGATCTGAATTTAAATCATGCCCATGAATGCTGTTGGCTTCTGGGTCGGCACCATCTCGACACTCCTTGGCTTATCAATATATGGAGGAAGGAGTTCAAAGAATACAAAAATGTTTCGGGGGGGGGGGGGGGGGTGTCACGTGATACGGTGACACCGAGCGGACGCTCTTAACCCGGGCTCTGTGCCTCGCCCTCCTCACATCGGCTAAAATCACCTCCATCCCATTATTATTCAGCAATTTTTTCAAAAGGCAAATCGACAACGATGGGGCCTAAAATGGCAGACGCACCAACACAGCCAGCTACACCAAGTTCTCCGGCGATATCCCCGCTATCCAATGAACTTACAATAAATGTTACCAATTCAGTCATGGCAGCTCTAGACGGTAGATTTAACGAGCTGTCCACACAATTTAAGGAATTAAAAGATTCTTTTGCTGAAATACACCCGCGGTTAACTTTGGCGGAAGAGAGGATTTCCTCTATTGAAGATGAACACTTAATAAAGCAAAACAAGTGAAAAGAGCTAGAACAAGTGGTCCTTATTCAATCGGACAAAATCGACGATTTAGAGAACAGAGCAAGACGCAATAACATACGTTTGGCAGGATTCCCGGAGGAAGCAGGGGAAACTAATCTGGAAGCGATGCTGGAAACGTGGCTTCTGGAGGCCTTGGATCTCACAGACATGCGGCCTTCCTTCCATATCGAGAGGGCACACCGGCTTGGGAGAAGAAAGGAAGGGGATCAGAGACCCCGGCTCATCATTGCCAAACTACTCAACTAGGTTCAGAAACAGAAAATAATGCAGGTTTACAGAACACACGCTGCATTGAAGTACAAAGGAGCCGATATACGTCTCTTCCAGGACTTCTCGGCAGCCCTGGCACAGAAACGGAAGCAGTTCAGTCCGGTATGTACAGACTAGATAGAGCAGCTTTAAACTAGAACAAAGGGGAAAGCCGACAGTCGCTCAGCAGTGCATGGTTTGGAGAGAGGTATCTTTAAAGGATACTAATGATGCATTAGAATTAGGGCATCCCGACAGTGAGGTTCCAATAATTAAAAAAGTAGTCCAAGTGCCTGTAACTAAAAACTCACCTGAGCTAAAAAATTCTAACTTATCCCTATCAATTAAAAAGCAGAATGAAAATACAAACAAAAAACAAACTTTGAAATGTTTGTATGCTAATGTCAGAAGTCTAAGAAGTAAGATGGGAGAATTAGAATGTATAGCAGTAAATGATGACATAGACTTAATTGGCATCTCAGAGACATGGTGGAAAGAGGATAACCAATGGGACAGTGCTATACCGGGGTACAAATTATATCGCAATGACAGAGAGGAGCACTCGGGAGGAGGTGTGGCGCTTTATGTCCGGGATGGCATAGAGTCCAACAGGATAAACACCCTGCATGAGACTAAATACAAAATTGAATCTTTATGGGTAAAAATCCCTTGCATGTCGGGGAAGACTATAGTGATAGGGGTATACTACTGTCCACCTGGTCAAGATGATGAGACGGACAGTGAAATGCTAAGAGAAATTAGGGAAGCTAACCAAATTGGTAGTGCAGTAATAATGGGAGACTTCAATTACCCCAATATAGACTGGGTAAATGTATCATCGGGTCACGCTAGAGAGATAACATTCCTGGATGGAATAAATGATAGCTTTATGGAGCAATTGGTTCAGGAACCGACGAGAGAGGAGCAATTTTAGATCTAATTCTCAGTGGAACACAGGACTTGGTGAGAGAGGTAACGGTGGTGGGGCCGCTTGGCAATAGTGATCATAATATGATCAAATTTGATTTAATGACTGGAAAAGGAACAGTGTGCAAATCCAAGGCTCTCGTGCTAAACTTTCAAAAGGGAAACTTTGATAAAATGAGAAAAATTGTTAGAAAAAAACTGAAAGGAGCAGCTACAAAAGTAAAAAATGTCCAAGAGGCGTGGTCATTGTTAAAAAATACCATTCTAGAAGCACAGTCCAGATGTATTCCACACATTAAGAAAGGTGGAAAGAAGGCAAAACGATTACCGGCATGGTTAAAAGGGGAGGTGAAAAAAGCTATTTTAGCCAAAAGATCTTCATTCAAAAATTGGAAGAAGGATCCAACAGGATAAAATAGGATAAAGCATAAACATTGGCAAGTTAAATGTAAGACATTGATAAGACAGGCTAAGAGAGAATTTGAAAAGAAGTTGGCTGTAGAGGCAAAAACTCACAGTAAAAACTTTTAAAAATATATCCGAAGCAGGAAGCCTGTGAGGGAGTCAGTTGGACCGTTAGATGATCGAAGGGTTAAAGGGGCACTTAGAGAAGATAAGGCCATCGCGGAAAGATTAAATGATTTCTTTGCTTCGGTGTTTACTGAAGAGGATGTTGGGTAGGTACCCGTAATGGAGAAGGTTTTCATGGGTAATGATTCAGATGGACTGAATCAAATCACGGTGAACCTAGAAGATGTGGTAGGCCTGATTGACAAACTGAAGAGTAGTAAATCACTTGGACCGGATGGTATACACCCCAGAGTTCTGAAGGAACTAAAAAATGAAATTTCAGACCTATTAGTAAAAATTTGTAACTTATCATTAAAATCATCCATTGTACCTGAAGACTGGAGGTTAGCAAATGTAACCCCAATATTTAAAAAGGGCTCCAGGGGCGATCCGGGAAACTACAGACCGGTTAGCCTGACTTCAGTGCCAGGAAAAATAGTGGAAAGTGTTCTAAACATCAAAATCACAGAACATATAGAAAGACATGGTTTAATGGAACAAAGTCAGCATGGCTTTACCCAGGGCAAGTCTTGCCTCACAAATCTGCTTCACTTTTTTGAAGGAGTTAATAAACATGTGGATAAAGGTGAACCGGTAGATATAGTATCCTTGGATTTTCAGAAGGCGTTTGACAAAGATCCTTATGAGAGGCTTCTAGGAAAAGTAAAAAGTCATGGGATAGGTGGCGATGTCCTTTCGTGGATTGCAAACTGGCTAAAAGACAGGAAACAGAGAGTAGGATTAAATGGGCAATTTTCTCAGTGGAAGGGAGTGGACAGTGGAGTGCCTCAGGGATCTGTATTGGGACCCTTACTTTTCAATATATTTATAAATGATCTGGAAAGAAATACGACGAGTGAGATAATCAAATTTGCAGATGACACAAAATTGTTCAGAGTAGTTAAATCACAAGCAGATTGTGATAAATTGCAGGAAGACCTTGTGAGACTAGAAAATTGGGCATCCAAATAGCAGATGAAATTTAATGTGGATAAGTGCAAGGTGATGCATATAGGGAAAAATAACCCATGCTATAATTACACAATGTTGGGTTCCATATTAGGTGCTACAACCCAAGAAAGAGATCTAGGTGTCATAGTGGATAACACATTGAAATCGTCGGTACAGTGTGCTGCGGCAGTCAAAAAAGCAAACAGAATGTTGGGAATTATTAGAAAGGGAATGGTGAATAAAACGGAAAATGTCATAATGCCTCTGTATCGCTCCATGGTGAGACTGCACCTTGAATACTGTGTACAATTCTGGTCGCCGCATCTCAAAAAAGATATAATTGCGATGGAGAAGGTACAGAGAAGGGCTACCAAAATGATAAGGGGAATGGAACAACTCCCCTATGAGGAAAGACTAAAGAGGTTAGGACTTTTCAGCTTGGAGAAGAGACGACTGAGGGGGGATATGATAGAGGTGTTTAAAATCATGAGAGGTCTAGAACGGGTAGATGTGAATCGGTTATTTACTCTTTCGGATAGTAGAAAGACTAGGGGGCACTCCATGAAGTTAGCATGGGGCACATTTAAAACTAATCGGAGAAAGTTCTTTTTTACTCGACGCACAATTAAACTCTGGAATTTGTTGCCAGAGGATATGGTTAGTGCAGTTAGTATAGCTGTGTTTAAAAAAGGATTGGATAAGTTCTTGGAGGAGAAGTCCATTACCTGCTATTAAGTTTACTTAGAGAATAGCCACTGCCATTAGCAATGGTAACATGGAATAGACTTAGTTTTTGGGTACTTGCCAGGTTCTTATGGCCTGGATTGGCCACTGTTGGAAACAGGATGCTGGGCTTGGTCTGACCCAGTATGGCATTTTCTTATGTTCTTATGTTCTTATGACCTGTATAACAAAAATATAAGATTCCAGCTCGCTTATCCAGCTATACTGAGGTTTAGACATGGCGGTAAAGACCACGTTTTCACGGAGGTAGCACCGGCGAAGAAGTATGTTACTACTATCGGATCATGAAGATTTCTCGATTGCCCAGAGACAGGACCCATCGGCTGGTGAAACCCACATTTTCAACGTACTTTGATGCAGGTCATCCTGGCTGGGGACAAACAGGAAGAGAAGTAGCAAAAACAACAGCATTCTGCTACTGAAAAATAAATATGGCGAGTCATTGCACGTGCCTCACCGGGCAAGTGTCATTAGACTTACAACCCAGACATATGAGACTTTGGATATGGACTCTATGATCGATTTTGAGCAAGCACTCCTGGAATTTAATTCAGGATGATGAACATGCCATCTCCACCAGATATGATTTCTTGCGATTTAATGTTCTCTCTCTTCCCAGGTTCACTAGCCTGGTATTGATCGGATGCGGGTCCGTGGCAGACAGCACGGGACTTCTCTAGCCACAAGCCTGGGTTCCTTCTCTTGTTCAATTGTGTGAGTTATTGCTATTTTCACAGTTGTTTAAGCTTGTTGTATATTTTGTGTATGGAGGGCGGGGCACGACACATCGAAACGTACCCCCAAGTATTTGCTTCCTTGTATATAAGGGAACAAAATGCAGCAACTAAGTAATGGAAGGAATAAGGGTAGGGTGGGATTGGAGGGGAAATTGGGGAGGGAATTACTTCACAGTGCAAGAGATTTAAAGGTTCATAAAGTTACTTCACACACTGGTTTATTAGATATGATCCGAACAGATGTGCAAGGAGAGGTGGGACACACCTCAGTTTTCTTTTCGATGGTGGGCTTAGGCTGGGGAGTCCACCATTTTCTGTGGATAATCATTTTACATAACATTCACCTTATGATTCGCTGGCTAGGTCTAACATAAAGTTAGTGTTAATGGTTTAGGGCATCCTATCAAGAGAACCAAAGTCCTACAATTTCTCAAGAGGTCAAAAGTCCAAATTGCTTGTATACAAGAAACACACCTCAAGGCAATAGAAAGCAGGAAACTTAGAAGGGACTGGGTAGGTCAATGCTTCTTCTCTGCTGCAGTGGGGAAAAAAGCGGGAGTGGCAACACTGATACATAAAAGTGTCTCCTTTCAATTAACGAAAGAACTGGTGGATCCAGAGGGAAGGTTCATTGTCATAATTGGGAAACTGAATGGGCGAGATATTTATTTATAACTTTTATACCGTAATAGCAAGGAAGGAGACAGCAAAATTAAACAACTTTGTTGAGATAGCAACTATATAACATATTATATTTACATAACTGTATGACAGTCAATAAGCACTAGTTAATGCAGCAAATTGTAGTTACAATGTATAATAGTTGAGGTTTATCGGAATTGGCTATAGGGAAGTTATGATACCGGGGGTGGGGACAGAGACGAGGTTGGGATTAAGTGAATACTTGTTTGAACAACCAGGTTTTTAACTTTTTTTAAAAAGTGTTTGTACAGTGCTCCAAGCGTAGGTCTGGAGGCATCGAGTTCCATAACGTAGGACCTGCGATGGAGAGAGCACGTTCTCGGATGGAAGTGAGCTGGGTGGATTTGTAAGAGGGGGTAGTTAGAGTCCCCAGGAAGGCTGATCTAGTAGGTCTGTTGGGGATATGAAACTGGAGAGAATCATTAAGCCAGTGAATCTCATTATTGTGTAGGGTTTTGTGGATAATAGTTAGGCTTTTATGAAGGATTCTAGCTGGGATAGGAAGCCAGTGGAGGTCTCTGAGGATTGGAGTGATGTGGTCTGATATAACCATTGGCAACATCTATGGCCCAAATTCCCCATCTCAGTCATTTTTTACAAATATCATCAACCTCCTCACCACTCATGGGATGGGAGAGCTGCTGTTAGCGGGGGACTTCAATACCGTACATGATCCTTTAATAGACCGCTCTAGCCAAAAGACCACACCGAACCCATCATCTCAAAAAACAAACATAGCCCGTGTTTGCCAATATTGGAGAGTGTTACATCTTGAGGAACGAGATTACACTCATGTGTCTAAAGCTCACTGCACACTCTCACGAATCGACTATATACTCGGATCGGCACACTTGTTCCCTTTTATAATGTATGCAGGTATAGACACCCCAGGTGTGTCTGACCATGCTTTCATATGGGTTGACATTAATTGGGATGGCACAATATCCCGGAACAATTGGTGGAAATTTCCAACTTATATGAAAGCTGACAAAACTTTTCAAAATTATTTGAAAAACAAGTGGGAACAGTTTCAGGAGTTTAATCACCAACACAAGGGAAACCCGGATTTGTTGGCAAACTGGTAAAACAGTCATCTAGGGGAGATAATATCCTTTCTCCGACATAGAAATAAAACTTTAAATGTGGATATTTTATGCCTAGACCAACAACTTAAAACGAATAAATTAGCCTTGCTACATATCCCGTCCCAAGCACATTGGGCACAATATCATGAAACACTAGGAAGTCTACAGGCTTTGCTGCAGCAAAGGGCTATTAAATCTCTACACTATAAAGAACACTCATTTTTTCGTTTTGGCAACAAGTCAGGGAAGACACTAGCTAATTTGGTCAGACTCCGTCAATCTAAAACTTACAAAGAAAAATTAAAGTCACCGCAAGGTAATTGGGTACACAAAGAGGAAGAGATAGGTGAAGTAATGCGAACGTTTTACACACAGCTTTACAAGGAAGACCGTACAGATAGACCAGAGGAGGAAGATGAATTCTTTCAAAACATTCCCCTCCCTAGGCTATCAGACTCTCAGCATGACAAGCTGAATGCTCCTATCACAAAGTTTGAAATCTTGTCTGTTATAAAAAAAAAGCAAATCAGGGAAAGCACCCGGTTCCGATGGGTTCACCGAAGATTTTTACAAAATACTTGGAACTACGCTAGTGGATACGCTACACTCTTTTTATCTTAATGTATTAACCACTAATAAACTTCCTGCTGATTTCAATAAAGCATATATTACGGTTCTTCCCAAGTCTGGTAAAGACCCCGGACTACCAGCCTCTTACCGACCAATTTTCTTTTTGAACTGTGACCTCAAGCTACTAGCCAATGTCTTGGCAACCAGAATGAGTTTAGTCTTGCCTGACCTTATTTCTCTCCATCAAGTTGGCTTTGTCAAAGGGCACTCTTCGAGTTCACACATAGCTAAACTGCTCACAGCAATCCAATATTGCCAACTACATCATATTCCCGCTATGGCTGTACACTTCGACTATGAAAAGGCCTTTGACAGGGTCTCCTGGGATTATCTTTTTTCCATCCTCAAATGGTATGGCTTTCAAGGTCTCCTGCTGTCATACATTTCGCTTTTATATCACCAACCAACATCACACATACTAGCAAATGGCCATCTCTCAAAAGCTTTTACCTCACAAAGGGGGGTTAGGCAAGGCTGCCCCTTGTCACCCCTATTATATATATTGGCGATTGACCTATTATTGTGCTGCATCACACAAGATCCACAGATTCCTGGTTTAAATTGCAAGGGACAAATTTTTAAAATAGCTGCCTTCGCTGATGATATACTAATTTTTATCACAAGCCCACAACAAGCATTACAGAAAGTTCTCTTACATCAACTTTCCTAAGGTAGCTTTTTTGGCCTTAAAATAAACACTGACAAATCCGAAGCCTTAGAAATATATGGTAACCTTCAACAAACATGGGGCCCCTCTTTCCAATTAAAAAGGGCCATAGGGCCTATAAAGTACTTGGGAGTTCTAGTACCCAAAGGGTTAGATACCATTTATAGTCTAAATATCCACCCCATGCTTCAAAAGACAAAGAAATGACTTCAACAATGGCAAGAATTACCGCTTTCTTTGATTGGATGGGTCCATCTGCTAAAAATGATGGAATTGCCAAAATGGTTATATCTGCTCCAAATGCTCCCAGTCTGGTTAACACAAAAAGACCTATTTCAACTGAATAAAGATGTTAGAAGGTTCTTGTGGAAAGGGAAGAGGTCAAGACTAGCTTTAAACCACCTTATGCAGGCGACTGGGGAGGGTGGATTAGCATGTCCAGATTTTCGCAGATACAACTTGGTGTGTATGTTACGTCATATTAGGGATTGGCTACTAGGCACAGAATACTTTTCCCCAACAGCCTTCTTGCAGGGTAGTTTACATGGGGCATCCCCAGCTGTGATGATGCAGATAAACTCAAACTGTTTACCACTCGAATGCAAAAAGTTTCTTCTGGTCCACTCAGGCAGGAAGACTTGGGCACACCTCTGTCAAATTATCGGTCTTTCAAAGCCAGAGACATTTATCATACCAATTTGTGCTAACCCTAACTTCCCCCCTGGGCAAGGACATACCGTCTTTCAAACTTGGGCATCTAAGGGTCTATTTTTGGTTTCTCAAGTACTACAACCAGCGACAGAACATCTGTATAGTTTCTCGGAACTACAAACTAGATTCAATTTACCAAAACATGATTTTTATGCCTATTTACAGCTAAGACACTTCATTCACTCAGTCGAATCCCCTACTGAATCAGCTCTGTATAGAGAGCGGGTTGAGTGTGTCTTGGGCATTGGGCATCCTATGAGGCTCTCATGCTCCCTCTTTTCCAGACTATTACAGGGTCGACTAGGCTCTACTACCAGTCAATCTATCAGAGAATGTTGGAAAGGGGAACCAGAAATGGCTATCACCCCAGAAGTAGTTAAATGCTACCTTCTTAATATTAAAACTATTTCAGAGAATGTAACTCTACGAGAATTACAATTCAAATTTATCTGGAAACTTTATTGTACTACTGACATTGCTTATCGGCTGGGGATTAGTAACACACCCAAATGTTTAAAATTTGAAATGGATACTGGAGACTATTTCCATAGTTCTGGTCCTGTTTGAAAATTCAGTCCTTCTGGTCAGCTATACAAATCCATTGCTCAAAACTTTCCAACTGCTCGCTCCCCTTACATCCCAAATTTTGGCTTTTGGGCAGTGGAATGTACCCGTCTCTTGCTCTGGAACCCTTAGTAGCACAACTGGTCGATAAAGCGGGCTTACTAGCCAAACAAACCATATTGGCAAATTGGACCTCTAAAACTTCTCCACATTATAATCAATGGGTACAAAAAATGATTAAGTTGGCAACCTTTGAGCAAATGACAGCTGCCCAGCAAAGCGAAGGACGGAAGAAATCCACCTTAGCCTTCTGGAAGCCGTTTATGGATTACCATGCCCAAGGGGCCTTCATGGACACCTCTGCTGAGTTGAAGCAAGGCTTCTAACTAAATATTAAAAACGATATACTAATAAATAAGGCACAATATTCGCAGAGGGATACAGCACTTCTCCCGCACAGCTCAGTTGACAGAGTTCTTTCAACAATAATAATAATAATAATATTTTTTCTTTTTTCCCTCTTAGCACTGTGAAGGGGGGTAGGGGGGGGGACAGGGAAGGGAGACTGCTGTAAGGGTCAGTGAGATTGAATAGGTGTTACCCTTCATTTCTTATGATATAAGATTCCAAGAAATATATTCAAGATGTTCTAATACTTTGTTATCAAATTTGAGAACCATTAGCTTTACTGGTTACAGGATAATCGGTTGTCTTACTTTTTTGGATGTTAGCTGTTTTCTTCCCATCGATATATTCTTTATTAAGTTTGCTGTTCAGCTGTTTACACCTTGTATTGTACTGACCGATTTCCATGGTTAACCTTATTCATGCACTGTACAAAATGATTTGTGTTGTGTTCTATGAAAACTAATAAAAAGATATACAAAAAAAAATGTTTCTCTGATAGTAGTTATGAAGAGGAATATTTTCCAGCTCTCCCTCTGGAGTCCTTGGCTGCAACAGAAGGACATGTTTTCTGCCTGATGATATTTCCTTTTCAGGTTTTGTTCAAAGGATGTGTAAGGCTTGTGGATTTAGAGGTGACAGGGTCCTTTACATTATCTCCTGAATGTCTGAAAAGAGCTGGTGGTGGTACCTGCTCATTCTCATTTCATGGATATGCATAAAAGGATGTGGGAAACACCACACAATTTACTCCTGACAGGAAAGATATTGGGTAAAAATATATCATGACCAGGGAACTGCAGGATTCAACAAGCTCTAGCTGCCACACTACAGTATAGTGGTAAAATCTGCCCTCAAAATGACTGGTAGTTCTAAGACCCATGCTTTAGTGTTCCTAGATTGTAAGCCTGGACATTATTGAAAGGTATAGTTGCAGAGGAACTGGTTCAAGTCCAAGGACAATCAAGTCAAATACCTTTGCCTTGCCCACCACAAGGTCTACACCTAGGCAATTATAACAGCAAAGAAATAATGTCTCTTCTGTCCTCTAAGAACTGCCCCAAGAAACACTTCCAGGTTGTTCAGAACCTACTTAATCATTCTCATCCATACCTTCCCATCAATCTCCCTAGTCCAGACTGTAGCACCTTTGCTAAATTCTTCCAACGTAAATCAAAACTAACTGCAGAAACCTTGACACTGTACACATGGGAACAGACAGCCCCCCCCCCCCCCCCCAGATACCACTATCTGGGCCTTTGGTGTTTTCCATCTCTGAAATCACATCCTACTAACTAAGGAGGTTCATGTCTACCATGAGAACTCCTCGTCTCCTGGACCTTTGTCTTTCCTCTCCATTACAAGGAGTTTAGTCAGCCTTTTGGAACCCCTAGGAAATCTCATTAACTCCATACTGTCAGTGTTTTTCCCAGACACCTGAAAATAGCACATGTGAGACCCCTGTTCAAAAAATCATCTCTGGACATCCTCCAACCCAACAACTAAAGACCCATCTCCAACTTAATATTCACTGGAAAAGTGATTGAGCATGTGGTCCACACCCAGCTTCTGGATTTCCCAACAAGAAAGCACCTTCCCTTCCAGCTTGGATACAATCCCAACTGCAGTACCGAAACTACCCTGCTAGCAATCCTTGATGACCTGTGGCAAGAAATTAATCGAGGCCAAGAGACCGTGCTCAACCTCAATTAAGATCTCACCACAAGTCAATTTGCATTGTTAAGATGGTATATAAAACACTTTAAATAAATAAATTAAATAAATAAGTCATCAAGGATTGCTAGCAAAGTATTTTCAGTGCTGCAGTTGGGCTTGAATCCATACTGGAAGGGTCCACATGGTTCTTTCCTGCTAGGAAGTCCACAAGCTGGGTATGGTCTACATACTCAAAGGCTCTTCCAAACTGCTTGACTTCACAGCAGTGTTCGACACGCTCAACCACAGAATCCTGCTCACCCACTTAATTGACTCAGGTATTGTTGACATAGATTGAATCTTATTTACTGAAGTGAAAGCAATTTGTGCAACTGAAATATAACTCATTCCTCCCTTCCCCACCCCTGAAACTTAACTGCAGTATCCCATAAGGCTCCATACTGTCTCCCATGGACTTCAATAACTATGCTCACCCCCTTGCCCTGCTACTTTGCCATCTCATCACCTACTATGCAGATAATGTCCAGCCTAAGATCTTCCTTGGCACAGACCTCCAGGAGGTAATTGCGAGGGCAAACAACTGCCTAGCCAAAATCTCAGAATGCTGTGCACAGAATAAGCTCAAGCAGAACCTCCCAAAAGATAGAAATACTCTGAGTCACCAAGCTCTCTATTTGAGCACTTGTGTGCTGCACTTTTCTTCAGTGTCACAGCTCTACAAACCTGCTCCAAAGTGAAGAGCCTTGGCATCATACAAAACTCTTCATGAACACTGAAAAACCAAATCTCAGCTGTGAACAAAGCAGCTTTCTGACATCTGTGCTGCATTTGCCACCTATGGTCATTCCTATCTTTCACTAACCTAGTCATAGGGAGGCAGGTGGGTATTAGATATGGCTAATTTTTCCTGCTGTCTATGGAGAGCTCTTTTTACTGGCAAGCAAACTTGTTTTTCTATGACATCACCATCTTGGATTCACTGTTTACATTTCATAAAACAAAAGCACAAGGTGGCCTCGGAGCACAGTTGGTCTTGAAACAAATGTTGGGAATGACTGCCACCAAACCATAAAAGGGGGAATATGAAATATTTGAATATCTCAAAAGGTATAAATAATATACTACGCCAAATATTTTTCAGGAGAAAGGAAAGGAAACTAGAACAGTGTCATATGAGGTTGGAGGAAGTCAGATTAAGGATTAGGGATGTGAATCGTGTGCCCGATCGTCTTAACGATCGAAATCGTCTGGCAGGAGAAGAAAATCATGTTTGGCACGATTTTTTAGTAAAAAAAATCGGTTTTTCCGATTAGTGCTCGCTAACAGGAAGTTAGCGCGTACTAACCATTCTTAGTGCACACTAACAGTTCAGGGCAGTTAAGGTCAGTTTAGGAATGAATATGTATTCCTATTGGCTGCCCTCTTATTTATTGATGTTACCAAAGTTCCCACTGACAATATATGGGGGATGGGAAATGGAAACGGTTGGTAGCTTGACAAAAAATGTAATGTGATCAGTCAATGTGACTAGAACTTGTGCCCTATCCCTGATACTGGGAGTGTTGTGATCTTCCTGCACGCAGTGCGTATCCCTGATACCAGGAGTGTTGTGATCTTCCTGCACGCAGTGCCCTATCCCTGATACCGGGGGTGTTGTGATCTTCCTGCACGCAGTGCCCTGTCCCTGATACCGGGGGTGTTGTGATCTTCCTGCACTCAGTGCCCTATCCCTGATACCGGGAGTGTTGTGATCTTCCTGCATGCAGTGTCCTATCCCTAATACCGGGAGTGTTGTGATCTTCCTGCACACAGTGCCCTATCCCGGTTACCGGGGGTGTTGTGATCTTCCTGCTCACATCCCGGTATCAGGGATAGGGCACTGCGTGCAGGAAGATCACAACACTCCCGGTATCAGGGATAGGGCACTGCATGCAGGAGGATCACAACACTCCCGGTATCAGGGATAGGGCATTGCAAGGTAGAAGATCACAGCTCTCGAGATCCTGCACAGGGCAGTGCAGAGAGGAAGATCACAACACTCCCGGTATCAGGGATAGGGCACTGCATGCAGGAAGATCACAACATGCCCGGTATCAGGGATAGGGCACTGCGTGCAGGAAGATCACAACACTCCCGGGATCAGGGATAGGGCACTGCGTGCAGGAAGATCACAACACTCCCGATAACCGGGATAGGGCACACAGGCGGAGAGGCTTAGAGGTAGATCTTTAAAAAGTACACACATGCGTACTTTTGTTCGCGCAACCGGCACGAACAAAAGTAAGCCGGATTTTATAAGATATGCGCGTAGCCACGCATATCTTATAAAATCCGGGGTCTGTGCGCGCAAGGCTGCGCAAAATCGGCAGCCTGCGCGCGCCGAGCCGTCTCCATTCCCTCCGAGGCCGCTCCGAAATCGGAGCGGCCTCGGAGGGAACTTTCCTTCCGCGTCCCTCCACCTTCCCCTCCCTTCCCGTACCTAACCCATCCCCCGGCCCTACCTAAATCCCCCCCCTACCTTTGTTGGGCAAGTTACGCCTGCTTGAAGCAGGCATAACTTGCGCGCGCCGCCTCGTATCCCCCAGCACAGGCCGCAGTGCCGGGGGACTCGGGACCACCATCCCGGCCCGCCCCTGAACCGTCGCCACGCCCCCAGACCTGCCCCGGACCGCCCCTGACATGTCCCCCAGACACGCCTCCTCCCGCCCCTTTTACGAAGCCCCGGGACTTACACGCGTCCAGGGGCTTTGCGCGCGCCGGCGCGCAAGTGGCCTGCGCGCGAAAATCCGGGAGGATTTACGACCGCAGGGCTTTTAAAATCTAGCCCTTAGTGTGATGACTAAGATGATGAATGGACCAATCAGACTCAATATAGACCTCTGGCACACTTGCTAACAATATTGAAATAAAAAGCAATGATCTCATGAGTTATAGCTTATGCCAATAAAATCAGCAAAATTGTAAAACTACATTTTTAAAAAATCTACAAAACTGTGGTGCAAGGGTTCTGGATGACCTTGTGACTTCAAATTATGGTACCCTATGACTCTTCGCCCCCCCCCCCCCCAGCTGCCAATTAACAAAATAGAGGATCTCTCAGGACTGAAGTGGGGGCTGGGGATGAAAGACTGAGCAGGAAGGTATGGTAAAGGGGATGTGGATAAGTATAGGGGAGGGAAGGAGAAAAATAAGGATGAGATTGGGGAGGAAGAGAACACAGAGATGTGAGGAATGAGACAGTATAGTGTAGGTTCCACTCATTCATACAGACACCACCCGCCAATGTAGCACCACCACTCACTAAACCCCAGGTGAGGAAGTATTAGGGGACTGGGGTTTATGGTCTGCCTTTAATGGTGGTGCAGGGATTATAGGAGAAGGGAGTGAACAGGAGATTTGATTTGCATGCCTTCTTCTAGGTTTCCTGGTATTTGATTATGTGCTTTCCCACTAGTTTTTATTCATAAAACAGAAAAATGGAGGAAAAAGATAATGCCATATTTTAGGGAGAATATTACATAGTAACCTAATAAATGTGGGCAGAAAAAAACAACTAAATAGTCCATTCAGTCTGCCCAGCAAGCTTTATTTATTTTATATTATTCTTAGGATAATTGTTCCTCTTTGCAGGTTATCTACTCATCACAGGTTACCCTTTTCTTTGTCTCCAACATTTAGCCACTAGAAATCCTCTATTTATCCAATGTCTTTTTGAATTTCATTACCATCCTTGTCCTCGCTACCTCTTCTGGTAGAACAATCCATGCATCCACCACTCTTCCTGTGAAAAAATACTTCCCGACATTGGTCCTGACTCGACACCCTTGGAGCTTCATATTATGACCCGCTGTTCTACAGTTTTCTTTCCATTGAAAAAGGTTTGATTCCTGTGCATTATTAACACCTTTCAGGTATTTAAAAGTCTGTATCATATCAGCCCTGTCTCTAGTCTCCTCCAGTGTATATATATTTAAATCCTTCAATCTCATAATGCTTTTGGAAAAGGCAGGCCCCAAATCATTTTAGTTGCCTTTCTCTGGTCTGCTATCCTTTTTGAGATACAGTCTCCAAAGCTGAACACAGCACTCAAGATGAGGCCTCACCAATGCCAAGCACAGGGGTATTATCATGCTCTTTGTCCTGCTGATTCTGCTTCTCTCTATGCAGCCCAGCCCAGCCTTAGCCATCATCTTGTCACATTGCTTTGCCACCTTCAGATTGTTGGATACTATCACCGCAAAATGTCTCTCTCCCAGTCTGTGCAATTCAGACTTTTGAACCCACCCACCCCCATCACCTACACCTCCTTTGGATTTCTGCATCCCTAAATGCATGAATACACTTCTTGGAATTGAATTCCAACCTGTCAAACCTTCAACCACTCATCAAAATTTTCTTAGATGACTTTTCATGCTTTCTACTCCTTCAGGTATCTCCACTCTAGTCTGTTGCAGATCTTGGTGTCATCCGCAAAAAGTCAAACTTTTCTTTCTGCATATTACTCACAAAAATCTTGAATAGAACCAGTTCCAAATATATTGAATAGAACCAGTTCCACAACTGATCCCTGAGGATTAAACTTATCACTCTTCCTTCCTCAGAGCAGGTTCCATTTATGTCTACTCACTATTGTCTGTCAGTCAACCACCATGAGACCCATTCCCAGATTTTTCAATTTGTTCATGAGCCTCCTATGCAGGACCACCATCAAACGCTTTGCTGAAATCCAGATAAGTCACATCAAGTACGCTTCCTTGATCTAACTCTTCAGTCAACCAATCAAAATAATAAATCTAATTTGTCTAACATGATCTTCCTCTAGTCAAAGCATGTTGTCTCAGATCATGCAACCCAAGGCATTGCATATAGATCACTATCCCTTCCTTCAGAAGCATCTCCATTAGTTTTCCCACCACAGAGGTAAGGCTAACTAGCCTGTAGTTTTCAGGCTCCTCCCTGCTACTATTTTTTGTGAAGCGGGACCATGACTGACCTCCATTTCTGTGGCAACACTCCATTTCCAAGGATCTATTGAACTGGTCTTTCAGTAGATCCACCATCACTGCTCCGGACCCCCGCTCCGCTGCCGCTACCGCCGCTTCTGTGAACTCAGGGAGAGGAGGCCTGCGTGATCGGCACCCAGACCCGTCGGGGTAAGGCCTTCATGTTCCCCTTGCCCCCGGCGAGCCCAGCCTCCGATCGCGCTGCCATACAGCTGCACCGCCCATCTGCGCGGCTCTGGGACCCTCCCACCAGCTAAAAATCCACCAATCACTACCTGAGAGGGATTTTTGAAATTGAAATTAAACTTAAATTGCCGGATCCGCTGGCGCCATGCGCCAGCATCGCGCACCAAAGGAGCGCAACAAAGGGGAAGGCCCCTTTGTGCGCCCCTTCGTGCAGCCACTGAGATTAAGAAGAAAAAAAACTTAGAACTGTACGTTCACATTAATAACACTACCAACCGTCACTCGGACCTCACTCAACCTCCTGCAATCATCACTCGGACCTCACTCAACCTCCTGCAATCTTCACTCGGACCTCACTCAACCTCCTGCAATCATCACTCGGACCTCTTTCAGCCTCATGCAACTTCTAGTACCCTTCACCTGGATCTCACTCAACCATGTTCTCACCCGCTACAAAGATTTATTTATTTATTTATTTAGCATTTTTCTATACCGACCTTCATGGTTGAATACCATATCAGATATTGAACAGGGCTTAGATAACAGTAACAGATGGAACAACTTTTTTTTTTATAATCAGAAGAAACAAAGTTACATTTAACGAGGACCGTAAACTTGGAAGCTTGAACAGCTGAAAGAAAAGGCCCGAAGTGGGCATTAAATTAAATTAAATTAGGAACAAGAGATTCATAACGGATTCTGGTCTCGTGCTAATTAAACTATTAGAGGGAGTACTACTGAAAGAAGTACTTAGAGGAGGAGCAAATTCCATTGCTCATGAGCAGATTCTTCATCTAAAGTGTGTCCGAGGGATCCGGGAAGGCTTGGCGGAACAGCCAGGTTTTGAGTTTTTTCTTACATGTTCGGAGGCAAGGTTCCAGCCTGAGTTCTGCGGGGAGGTTGTTCCAGATGGCTGGTCCTGCTGTTGAAAAAGCTCAGTCCCTGGATGAGATGAGTCACGTAGCTTTGGTTGGAGGGGCTTGTAGCGCTCCTTTGTAGATTTCTCTCATTGGTCTGTTGGAAGTATGGAGTTTGAATGGGATTTCAAGGTCGAGATGAAGGTGATTATGGATGGATTTGTGAATTAAAGTTAGAGCTTTGTGTAGGACTCTGTGGTTGACTGGTAACCAGTGTAGGTTTCGGAGGATGGGTGTAATATGTTCTCTCCGGTTGGTGCTGATTTAAATTCTAACCGCGGCATTTTGTATCATCTGTAGAGGCTTGGTGGTTGAGCAGGGTAGGCCTGTGAGTAGAGCGCTGCAGTAGTCTATTTTGGCAAATATCAGTGATTGAAGAACTGTCCTAAAGTCCTGGAAATATAGGAGTGGTTTGAGTCTTTTTAACACCTGTAGTCTGTGGAAGCAATCTTTGGTTATGGTGTTGATCATATTCTTTAGATTAAGGCGGTTGTCGAGTATTACCCCAAGGTCTCTTGAGTATGGGTGAGAAGGGAGTTGTGTTGGGTCTGTGGCAGGAGGTTGTCATGGTTGGAAGAAATGAGGAGAAGTTCGGTCTTAGCGGCATTGAGGACCAAGTTTAGACTGTTAAGGAGATTAGTAATAGATTGTAGGCAGTTGTTCCATAGCGAGAGAGATTTGGTGATGGATTCTGTGATGGGAATCAGAATCTGAACATCGTCTGCATAAATGTAGTGAATAAGGTTGAGACTTGTTAAAAGTTGGCAAAGGGGGAGGAGGTAGATATTGAAAAGGGTGGGAGACAGGGAGGATCCTTGAGGTACGCCCAGAGAAGTATTTGTCGACGGTGATTCTTTATTGTTGATCTTGACCTTATAGCTTCTGTTATTAAAGAAAGACTTGAACCAGTTGTGGACTGATCCGGATATGCCTATGTCTGATAGGCGATTCAGAAGGATGGAGTGATTGAGTGTGTCGAAAGCCGCTGAGATGTCTAGGAGGATTAGAAGAAATGAATGACCTTTGTCTAGTCCCATAATAATATGATCTGTTAGCGAGATGAGCAGAGTTTCTGTGTTGCGTGATTTGCGGAAACCATATTGGGAAGGGTAAAGTATATTGTGATCTTCTAAATAATCTGAGAGCTGGATGTTAACCAATTTCTCTGTGAGTTTGGCTAAGAATGGTAGATTTGAGATGGGGCGGAAATTAGCTAGTTCGCTAGGGTCTGAATTATGTTTCTTAAGGAGGGGTTTAAGGGACGCATTTTTTAGACTGTCTGGATACATTCCTTGGGATAAGCTGCAGTTTATGATGTTGGTCAGGGGTCCAGAGATTGTGTTTGGGATAAGTAGCAGAAGCTTGGTAGGAATGTTGTCTGTTGGATGGCTGGATGGTTTCTGCCTCTTGAGAATGGATTCGATCTCTTTTGTGGAGGTTAATTCGAAGTGGTCGAAATTGGCTCCCTTAAGCGAGTGGGTGCTGGCGAATGGAGTGAAGGGGTTGGACTTGGTTGGAAGGAGTGCAAGTGTGTTTGAAATCTTCTGCTGAAAGAATAATGCTAGCTCGTTTGCCTTGGATTGAGCCTGTTCGTCCGGTATCGACGGTGGTAGTGACTTTGTGATTTATGAAACATATGAGAAGAGCGCTTTTGCATCATATTGGAGATCATGGATTTTAAAGGCGTAGTATTCTCTTTTTGATTTTAGAATTGATGTTCTGTAAAGATGTAAGGTTCCTTTGTATGATGATAGATTAGATGGTGAGGGAGCTTTGCGCCATTTGTTTTCTTTGTGGCGTAGTTCTAGTTTTATTTGTTTGAGTTCGTTGGAGAACCAGGGTTGGTTCCCTTTTTTTGTTGAATTAATTTGTTTCAAAATTGATGGGCAGAGATTGTTTGCTACCACTTCCGTGATCTTGTGCCAGGAGAGCACAGCTGTGTTGGGGTTGGATAGGTCTAGGTTTGTGAGTTCCTTGGTGAGCTGCTCACTGAGAGTGTCGGAGGCACATGGTTTCCTGAACTGAATGGAGGAGAGGTGCTGGGGTGAGGGAGCCTGTTTTTTTGTGGAGAGGGTGGTTGTTATTAGAAAGTGGTCTGACCATGGGATAGGGGTACATGCAGGTTCCATGGTGCAGGAGAAATTAGAGTTGATGAAAATAAGATCCAGGGTGTGTCCTGCTTTGTGTGTTGGTTTGTTGACAATCTGGGTGAATCCCATTGCACTGAGGGCGGTGAGGAAGGCTTCACAATTGGATGAGTGAGGATTGGCATCGAAGTGGATGTTAAAATCTCCCATGATTATGGTAGGATAGTCTGTGTTGACGTGTTTAACAATGGATTCTATAAGGGGGGAGGCATCTGCTTCTAATACTCCTGGGGGGGCATAAACTAGCAGTACTTGCAGGTGATTCAATTTGAATAATCCTAATTCTATTTTGGATTCAGACTTGATTGTATGCGATGTTAGCCTAAGTTCTTTCTTGGTGGCAAGTAATAGTCCGCCTCCTCATTTTTTGTGTCTGTGAATTGAAAAAAAGTCGTATTTGTGAGTGGGTAGTTGGTTGATTAGAGCTATGTCAGAGTTTTTTAGCCAGGTTTCTGTGATGGCACAGACGTCAGGGTTACAGTCCAAGAGATAGTCGTTGAGGATATGTGTCTTTTTTGTCAGAGATTGAGCATTAACTAAGGTCACTCAAAGAAGGGTTAGTCCTAATAACTGAGTCAGGGGAGTGATCATGATTGGGATGAGAGATCTGGGAGTTCTTGCTGGTGGGATTTGGAAGGGGAAAGTACTGCGGTGGTATCTGATAGGAATATGATGGGTTAGCATTTTTGAGATAAGCTGGATGTATTGTGAGCGTGAAAAAAAAGATGGTGACTTTTACCAACTCTCATCTCCAAAACCGACACAGACACCTTATAAACATCCCTCTATTGAAAAATAACAAAAACTTACTTTGTCTCACCTTCCTCCTCATCAATGCTCAATCCTTATCTAAGAAACACATGTTAATTTCCGACATATTACAAGAAAATAACCCTGACTTCTTTGCCATAACAGAATCCTGAATTAAAAACACTGATCAAGTACTTCTGAACCACCTTGCTAACAATGACTATGATACCTTTTCAATTCCCCGCAATTACAAAAGAGGAGGAGGCCTACTACTTATCATAAAAAAAACACCTTTCAATGAAAATGATCCCACATAACCTCCCAAAACAATTTGAAGTTGCTCTTTTCGACTCCCAATATCTACAAAATTGCCTTGTATATTGTCCACCCAAACTGCTAGACAGCAACATCTCTCCGCTCCTTGAATTTCTTATCACAAACATCAACATGAAAAAAACATCTATCATCCTTGGTGACTTTAACCTCCATACAGATGCCAACCCCAGTACACCAAGCTGCGAAACCCTACTAGACATGCTTTCAAGCTTAAATTTCATCCTTCAAGTGAACAACTCCACACATAAAGCAGGTCACACACTTGACCTGATCTTCACCAATAGTTTTTTCACGGATACCTCCATTTCATATTACCCAGTCCCCTGGTCAGACCATCATCTCTTACTATGCAAGTCTCAAATGAATTACAACAACCCAACAAATAATAATAACACAAAAAAATCCTTCAAATACCATCCTCCTTTTCAAACTAATCTTCTCCTTCAAGAGCTGGGACTTCAACTAGCGAAGCTAGATTTATCAAACATAAACAACACTATCCAATCCTGGTCTCTAATCACTGAAAAAACCGCTAACATCATTAACCCAGAGAAAGTCAAACGACTAAAGAACAAAAATGAAAATCAAAACCCTTGGTTTAACACCACTCTAAAAAACATGAAAACAGCCCTCAGGAAAACAGAGAAAGAATGGCAAAAAAGTAAGCTGCCCGCAACACAACAGAAATACTGCATACTATTAGCTGCCTACAAAAAATCAATCCAAAACACAAAACGGGACTACTACGGTAAAAAAATAATTAATTCTACTAACAAATCCAAATCCTTGTTCAACATAGTAAACAACCTCATTACCGATAATTGCAACTCCAACGCAACTGTCACCAAAAAACCTTAAGCCAAGATTTAGCTATCTTCTTTAAGGACAAAATCTCCAAAATAACAGATGCCCTCAATACTACTTCAAGCTTCCAAATTCTATCATCAACAAATAACATCCCTCCTTGGCTCGACTTCAGACCTATCTCCATTACGGAAACAGAAAAATTGATGAGAAAAATCAACCCTGCACGTCATGACTTAGACACCATTCCCACCCGAGTTCTTAAGGAAATTGCTTATCCAATAGCCCCAACAATTGCAGCAATCATCAACAAATCGCTCGAGGAAGGCGAGCTGCCTCCCAAGTTAAAAATCGCTACAATCACACCTTTATTAAAGAAAAAAACCCTCAACCCAGATGACCTAAACAATTACCGCCCAATCTCTAACCTATCTTTTTTGCCAAAATGACGGAGAAGGCGGTTCTGAAACAACTCAACGATCATCTAGACGATAATAAAATACTTTATCCCACCCAATTTGGATTCAGGAAAAACCACAGTACCGAAACCCTTCTACTCAACCTTTCCAATACCATCCTAAGAGGATTCGACAACAAAAAAGGATACCTATTGATTCTTTTGGACCTATCCGCAGCCTTCGACACAGTGGACCACAAAATGCTTATTTCCAGTCTTGAATCCATTGGGCTAGTGGGCAAAACTCTTAGTTGGTTCACATCTTTCCTTAAAAATAGATATTTTAAAGTCTCCTACAACAATATATCATCGAACCCTATCCCCCTCGAAACAGGTGTCCCACAAGGATCGGCACTATCACCCATTTTATTCAACATCTACCTTACTCCTTTATGCCATCTCCTATCAAGACTTGACATAACGTATTACATGTATGCCGATGATATACAAATCCTCATTCCAATTTCCTCCTCCATAGAAGATGCAATGTCAAGAGTAGTCTCACACCTTGATGAAATCAGAAACATGCTAATCCATCTCAAATTATGTTTAAATACGAGCAAAACTGAATGCATCCTAATCGCCAGAAAAAACTCTGGACCAAAAACGATGCCACCCTTCCAATTTGACAATACCCTCATCCAACTTAAAGATAATGTAAAAGACCTGGGATTTTGGTTAGACAATGATCTAAACTATAAAAAACACATCTCTACAAGAATAAAAGAAGGCTTTCACAAACTACAAGTAATCAAACACCTAAACCACTGCTTCACCCTCATGATTTCAAAACCGTCCTACAAGCCCTCATCTTCTCCGGTTTGGACTATTGCAACTCCCTCCTGATTGGCCTACCGAAAACGTCCTTAAGACCCTTGCAGCTACTTCAGAATGCTGCTGCCAGAGTCCTAACGGGTAAAAGAAAATCTGATCACATCACACCTGTTCTCAACCAATTACAATGGCTCCCAATAGAGAAAAGAATAGAATTCAAAGTTCTCTCAATACTTCATAAAGCAATCTATAAAGCTGACTACACTGCCCTTGATGACATCATACATATACATTGTTCTCAACGCACAAGAACAACTAGTAAACTTCAACTAGTGATTCCTTCACTCCCACATGCCAAACTATCCTCCACCAGAAACAGAGCCATCTCCATCATTGGCCCAAAGCTATGGAACTCGTTACCTCATCACCTAACCGCTCAAGAAAACATAAAATCTTTCAAAAAAGACCTAAAAACCTGGCTACTCAGCCAAACTCTTAATGACAGCACACACAATGATCTTAAAATATAATTCCATAGCCTTCTAACATTCAATCTCCCCCTTTGACAATCTCTCCTGCTTCAAGCTATAGATGCCTCCTTTTATGATTTGAACTCAGATGTCTGTGTACCTATTCAGTGTACCTATCCTGTGTATATCTTGTTCTGTTTATACTACTATTATTTACCAGTTCTCAGTTTATTGTTAAAAATCAAATTTTAAAATGTTTAATGTAACTGGTTGTTATAAATGTAAACCGGAGTGAAGGCAATTCTGCTATACCTCGGTATATAAAAAAATGCTAAATAAATAAATAAATAAAGCACCTCTCTGTTCTTTCAGTACCCTGGGATACATCTCATCTGGTCCCATGGCCTTGTCCACTTCCAATTTCACTAGTTCCACACCATCACTCTCTTCCATAAATAGAATTGTATCTACCCCACTCCCATCTGTGCTCTTACCAACCAGCAGTGGTCCTTCCCCAAGGCCTTCTTTAGTGAACACCAAAATGAAGTATTTAACATTTCTGCTTTTTCGTCATCTTTCTCCACATAATGATCCTTGTCTCCTTTCAATCTTACAATGCCACTTCTAGCCTTCCTCCTTTCTCTGATATATCTGAAAAATGTTTTGTCACTATGCTTTACTTCTTTGGCGATCCTTTTTTACACTTGAGCTTTTGCTATCCTGATTTCTTTTCTCATCTCTTTTTCACCAGATATTCTTCCCTGTGTGCCTCTTTTTGTGTTTCTTTGTATTTTTTGAACACTGAACTTTTTGCCTTTATTTTTTCAGCCACCTCTTTAGAGAACCATATCAGTTTCCTTTTCCTCTTACTTTTATTTACTTTTCTTACATAAAGATTTGTTGCCTTTGTTATAGCTCCTTTTAATTTAGCCTACTGTTCCACTTCTTCCATCTCTTCTCAGTTTACTAGCTTCTCCTCAAGGTACTTCCCCATTTTAACATTTTCTGAAATCCATGATTTTGACCCTCGTGACTTCTCATCATTCTAGCTGATATATCAAACCATAGCGTTTTAATGATCACTGGCGCTCAGATAGGCACCTACCCGACCATTAGAGATACTATTTTGATTTGTGAGCACCAGTATTGCTATTCCCCTCATGGGTTCTATTATCATTTGCCTAAGCAGAGCCCCTTGAAAGGCATCCACAATCTCCCTACTCCGTACAGATTCTGCAGCAAGGATACTCCACTCCATACCCAGCAGATTAAAGTCTCCAACAAGCAACACCTCCATTCTTTCCCACTTTCTGGTTGTCTTTGGCCAAATCTTGGTCTGGTTCTGTCTGATTTGGAGACCTATAGACATACAAATGTAAACGGAAGTGCCATCGTCTTTTTTTAAGACAACTCAAAGCACTTCCTCCTTTCCCCACACTCCCCGCATTTCAATTACTAGGATATTGTTTTTGACATAAAGAGCTACTCTTCCCCCTTTTTTGTAGAGATGTGAATCGTGTGCCAGATCGTCTTAACGATCAGATTCGGCTGGGGGGGGGGGGGGGGGAGAATCTGATCGTTAAGATATGTGAATTGGAATCATTTCCGATTCCAATTCACATCGCTAATTTTTTTTTTAGGGAGGCCCATGCTGCTAAAAAAAACAAAACCCACCCGACCCTTTAAATCGATCCCACCCTCCCGACTCCCCCAAAACCTTTTAAAATTTACCTGGTGGTCCAGGGGGGCCTCGGGGAGAGATCCAGGGGGGCCTCGGGGAGAGGAGAGATCCAGGGGGGCCTCGGGAAGAGATTTCCTGTTCCCAGGCATCACCTGTTCTAAAAAAAAAAATGGCGCCGATGCCCCTTTGCCCTTACCATGTGACAGGGTATCCGTGCCATTGGCCGGCCCCTGTTACATGGCACTGGATGGCCGGCGCCATCTTTAAAGCGCCGGCCAGCCAGTGCTCCTACCATGTGACAGGGGCCGGCCAATGGCACGGATACTCTGTCACATGGTAAGGGCAAAGGGGCATCGGCGCCATTTTTTTTTTAGAACAGGTGATGCCTGGGAATGGGAAATCTCTTCCCGAGGCCCCCCTGGATCTCTCCCCGAAGCCCCCCCGAGGCCCCCCTGGACCACCAGGTAAATTTTAAAAGGTTTTGGGGGGGTCGAGAGGGTGGGGTCGATTTAAAGGGTCGGGTGGGTTTTTTTTTTTAGTGGCGCTGGCCTCCCTAAAAAAAAGGGTTGGGAGGATGGGGGAGGCTAAGGGGGGGGGTCGATTTAAAGGGTCGGGTGTTTTTTTTTTTATTGGGCCATCGGCGCCATTTTAATTAGTGGCAGCCAAAATGGCGCCGATGGCCTGAGAGTGGGAGATCGCGCCGGGACCCCCCTCCCACTGGACCACCAGGTAATTTAACATTTTGGGGGGGTTCGGGAGGGTGGGGGAGGGTAAGGAATTGGTTTTAAAGGGTCGGGGTGGGTTTAGGGGTTGTTTTGGTGTACCGGTTTTCCCGCCCTCCCCCAAATAATTCCCGTGCCCTATTTAACGATACAATACAAATGCCCCTGACGATAAATCGGGGGCATTTGTATTGTATCGTGCACTCTAACGATTTTGGACGATTTTAAAATTATCTGACGATAATTTTAATCGTTCAAAAACGATTCACATCCCTACTTTTTTGTGCTCTCTATTTTTCCTCAACAAGCTATAGTCATATCCCATTCACGAGATTCACTGAACCATGTCTCCATAATGCCAGTAATATCCGCCGTCACCACTGAAGCCTGCAAATCTGGAATTTTGTTGCTTAAACTGCCAGCATTTGAGAACTTAGCTTTCTAGATTTTTTTCTCTTGGTTTGCTGCTCTTTCCAGATACTTTTGCCTAAAGTAGACTAATTTTGTTCTTTTCTCCAGCCACTTCCTGTATTTGTATGCATTGGAGATGACATTTAAATTCCATTGACTTCTTTCTGTCACCCCTACCCTTTATTTTAAACACCTGATGACATATGTTCTGAATTTCTCACTTAGGATCCTTTTTCCTGCCACAGAGAGATGCAGACTATCTTTGCTGTATAGACTTTTATTATTCCATACACTGCCCCAACCCCCATATAGAAACATAGAAACATAGAAATGACGGCAGAAGAAGACCAAATGGCCCATCTAGTCTGCCCAGCAAGCTTCACACATATTTTCTCTCATACTTATCTGTTTCTCTTAGCTCTTGGTTCTATTTCCCTTCCACCCCCACCTTTAATGTAGAGAGCAGTGATGGAGCTGCATCCAAGTGAAATATCAGGTTTTCAGCCATGTACTGAAGTTGTCTATATGATCTAACCTTTCCCTTTCCTTTCCGTGAACAGGTAACACTTCCGTGTCATGTGTCCAAGCTGCTTCTCTATATTCTGGCAAACTCTAATTTTTGGACACTGTTTCTAACAAGGTCATTGGTCACTAAATGGATGATAATATCAGTTTTATAATTCTTACTGTCTTCCTTCATGGTATTGACAATCTGGTTTGTATTTCTGCCAGCCTAGGATCCTGGAAGGCATTTTACTATTTGTTCTTAAACTGAGATCCTAAGTTAGTGCCTTTGGTAATAGAGTCTCTCTCAGCAGAAGGAGCTTTCTGTTAGGGTGTTTGGTAGCATTTTGTGATTTCTATTGAACTCTGCAGAGGGGGCATTCGGCTTTGATGCTTGATGGCATTATGCAGTTTCAGCATGCCTTAAGTAACTTTCTTTTCAGATACCACTTCAGTTTCCATTTTTGGAGCATTTTCATTTTTCCAGTGCAAAAAAGGTATTACTCTTCCCGAACCCTCTGGAATCCATTTATTCATGGGTTTCCGAATCCTCTGAGGGTGTGGAGGTAGATATTCTGGATGCCCCACAGTTGGGAAGTTTTGTTTTTTTTAATTAGACAATTCCTCTTTCAGTTGAACCAACTCCTTTTTTTTATTGCAGTCAGCTGAAGGCAAATGGGACAAGCCTTGAGCTTGCAGATGGTCTGCCTTAATACCAAGGCACCACCATTGTTACACAGAATAGCAGCCATTTGTAGATTTGTTTTACTACAGAACACTTGTATTGTGATGAGGAGTTTCTAAATACATTTTTTACCACTCAATTTTGATTACCTTTGTACATATGCCTAAGGTTATATAAGAAAAACAAGGTCAGGGTGGATGGGAGATGGGATAGAGTGGGAGGGTTTTTAAGTGTCTAAACACTTTAAACCCAAAACAAACTTTCTTAAATGCTGCTCTGGAGGGATTTTCCAGAAGAGTGCAAGGGTTCCTAAAGATAACAAAACCTTTCTGTCCCCTAAAAACAGATTCTATAAGAAAGCAGCTCTCCCTTTTCTAACACAGTTATTTAAAATTTGAACAGAGAGATATGTACAATTTTTCAAAAGCACTAAATTAAGTTAAAAGTCAAAGCAGCCCAGAATTAGCAAATCTCTAAACCCTTCTTCAGATTAGTAAAGAGAGGAAGGTAGTATGAACTCAGCAGACTTAGTGCAAATAAAATAGCTAACACATTAAGAAAAGATTTCTACAAGCAAGCAGAAATTAAATATAAAAGCATGCAAAGCTTAGTTTCTGGAAATCAGTCCTGTGGGAGCAGATTCATATACAGTACCTTGATTTGATTTGGCTTATTCTAGAACTCGTGAGTGCTTTGCATAGCGACAGTATTGTAAATTTAACAGGTACATTCATCAGCTATGTTTTGCTGGAACCCGATGTGTGATCATGCTTTCGAAACTGTCATGATGTGTAAAAACTTGTAACAGAAACATTGTTATCAGGCCAACTGTTTAAATGACTGGCATTGTGAAAGGGACATGTACATGTGTGCTGCCTAACTACTATATGGAAGAGCTGACAAAAATATCAGGAGAAAATCAATTTCCTCTGTTCCTTTTTAAATAAATGAATTTTCTAATATGCATTTAATAAATAGAAATTTAAGGGAGAGCTCCGGAGCATGACTGAGGGAGTGAGCACAACATGATGTTGCCCTGTTTCCTCTCCCAGTCCCTCTCGTCTGGTCCGTGAGGGAGAGGGAGAGATGGCCAGTGACTGCTGGATAACAGAGACTACTGGTGGGTTTTGGGAGGGAGCCCTACCACCCTGCCAAGCAAACATTGGGAGAAATAGGGAGGCAGTATCGCAGCATGAATTCTCAGTCTTCTACTGTGTTAATTGAGATGCAGAGGGTAAATGTTAATATTGTTATAACTTTTCATAGCACTTTCTTAGTTTTATCTATATTTCATTTTTACAGACAATGCGAAAATCCAAGCCATTGGGAATAATAATGGAACCCTTTCAGTAGAAGCAGAGAAAAATATTACTCTTACCTGTGAATTTAATAGGTCTAATCAACACTATATACTCTTTTGGATTAAATCTACAGCAGAAAGGAAATGTGTATATTTCTTTGACGGTTATCTATATCAGAATTTTAATTTATTTGTCGACAAGGCAATCCAGAAAAGAATATGTAATTTAAATCCAATAAATGTTTCCAGTAGTTTTCTTTACAATCAGAGCCATGGCATTGAAATCTGGAATGCCACTGCGTCTGACAGTGGAACGTACTTGTGTGTTGTGGGCATTTGGAATTCAAATAAATATGCATGGAAGACTGTAAGTAACTTTTCTGTTCACGTCAATGACAAAATTCAGGAGGATGAAAATTATACCTGTAGGTTGGAGTTCCATTAACCTTCCTTTAGCTGTTGCATAAGCTGTCCTGGTGTCTAGCAAACACAAAACAAAAATAATTTTCTTTTCACATCCAAGTAATGAGCATTTGCTAACAGTTTGTAATTTCAGGCAGCTGGAACTGAAATGTAATTTATATCAACATTAAAAAATGTTCAGAATTTTTCCATTTACTAGGGTAGATTTTCAAAGGAGCGCGCACGGCGGTAGAGCAGTACGCGTTTCTGCGCATACAGCGGATGTTATTAATTTTGCGTAGTGTGTGCACATCTGCGCGCGCCACTCAAAATACGCGCATATATGGAGGATGAGTTGTGCGCGTACCTCAATTACCTGCGCGCGAAGGTATACTTGTGTGCGCTGATATTTGTGCGTGTGGCAAAATCGCGCACGCATGCCCGTGCGCATGCGAACGCAAGGGCATGACCTCCCATTCCGCACACTGCACAAAATGGCCGGCCATGGGAGGCAGCCCAACTTCACCACCAGGGACGTCGAACTGCTGGCGTCCCTGGTGGTGAGGCGAGAATGGTGGCTATTCCCGGTGCAGGGACGCAGAACAGATTTCCGCCAGCTCCGTCAGTCGTGGAGGAGGTTGCAGCGTCTATTTAATGAACAAGCTTCCCACCCCCATGGAGTAAGTAGACTGTACAAAAGTTAATGTGGTGAATGTGGGAGTGTCAATGTCAGGTTAGGCCTCACTGGAGGACCCAGATTATTGTAGTCTTATATTTACCTGCACTGTAGAAAGTGGGTTATTTCCTGCTGGTGCTTAACACTGGTTTGGATTGTGTTGAGTTTTGCCTCAATTGTCAATGCTGATAACAATTTTTATGATTACTGAAGAATATCATGGTCGTCAGTCATTAATGTTGTCACACCCACATCCAAGTATCATGTTACTATTCTGACTATCAGAGTACAGTAATGGTTCTCCCTCCTTTCTTTCTAATAGATAGAGGACCTGAAGAAGAAAGCCCGGTGGCTGCGTCTTCATCAGCCAAGGTGGCTGGAGCGGCTGCGGGCACAGCGGGCTAGGCCTGGCGGTAAGTGACCCCTCCAAGCTACTGGAATGTGGTATCCCCCATCTGAACCACCTTCCCTCCCTCCCTCTCCCACCTTCTCTTCCTCTCCCACCTTCCCTCCCTCCTCTCCTCTCCCCTCTCCCACCTTCCCTTCCTCTCCCACCTTCCCTCCCTCCTTCCCTCCCTCACCCAGTACAGTGTATTCAGATGTCTCCTTTGGTTTCACAGATGCTGATGAGGTCATGCCAGGCCCAGCTGCAGAAGGAGCTGCAGCCGCTCCAGGGGGGGAGGTGGATTCTTCCCCCCCCCCCACCCCCGAGAGGAGACGTGACCCGCGGAGCCCTCCCCGGGCACAGAGGCACCCCAGGCCTTCCCCTAGCCCCCCCCCCCATAGGGCAACCTCCCCGTTTTGCCCGTGGGGTTAGGAACGCTGGGGCACGCAGGAGCCAGCCTTTGCTGGCCCACGGAGGCATTCATGGCCCTCTTGTGCCTCATCAGCCCCCCTCATGGTGCCAGCAAAGAGGCCCATCCCCGGGGGCACGCACCCCCGAGGATGAGCCTCTTACATATGGTCAGTTCCTGGCCTTCGTGAGGGGGGGTCCAAAAAAACAAAGAGGTAGGCGATCTATGATAGCTGTAAGGAAAACAAAAAAGAATAGATGCCTCAATCTTTTTCCAATATTTATTTATTTATTTATTTAACAGTTTTATATACCGAAATTCTTGTAAGGGTTTACAAATCAGTTCGGTTTACATTGAACAGAAACAGTGCTTCAGTAAATGAAAGCAATTACATTGAACATTGACAGAGCTTCAAATGTGAAACAATTACAAAGAACTAAAATAAAATATCTTATTAACCAAAAACAAGCAGAATAACATTTAACATTTGTACAGAAAACAATGTCTCAAAGAGCGTAAATATAATACATATGTGATCGCAGAGGCTTAGGTCTTGGACTAAGCAACAGAAAACTAGGGGTTGACGCTAAGGTATAGCACCAAATTGAAATCTTGGAACAGATTTATTAAAACAGAGACGTGTTTGCATAATGCCCGACTCAGGCCGAGTTTCGCAGCTTACAAGCCGCTGCCTCCAGGGGCTGGAGCACTCCAAATTCAGAGATGAAACTCTGCAATCTTAGTCTCATACACTGAGCAACAATTGTCTGACCAGGCTTACCGGGTGGCATACTGCACGCATCAGCTAATCAGCACCTCCCTCCGAGTGTGGGAGGTGCTGATTAGCAGCTGGCCCCGATTGAGTTGCCCTTCTCAGTAGGCTGCTGAGCTCCCAATCTCTGCACATACTACTCGATTGCTGCGGATGCCGAATCCAGAGGGGGAAATTGTAGGTAAGGTCGCTTTACTGCAGCGTTGGAAGGGGGTCATCAGTTTTTAATCGGGGATACTTCACTATACTGTCTGATAACTGCTCACCAGGGTTTGATATGAAGGGGGACAATCGCTGTCTAACTTGTGTAGTCGGCTTCTCACCAGCCTCTCGGAGGTGCAATGCACTGGCTTTGTAGCTGTCACAGAAAGGGCTAGTTCATTACCCGTAATTACCGGTTGGGAGCTGCAACAGCACGCACATGTGGCATATATTGGTTAATGGCTGCACGGCCAGCTCTTTGATAGGCAATTACGCCCAACTCGATTGAGGGAGATAGGCGGCACGCACATCTTAATTAAAATCGATAGGCGGCGCGCACAAGTCACCCAGCACGCACATGTTCTGCATGAATTTTAATTATTGGCGCGCGTACTTGGTATTCGCGCTGATGGGATCAGCTGTGCGCATAGGTTATGCCACACTGGGGAGGGCCACGCACAAATTGAGATCACTTTAAAAGGATGGGCGGTCTACTCACTGGCCATCTTCACCTTGGCTCAAGCACGTCCTCAGGAAGCCGAACTTCCTGCCAGCTGAGGTTGACATGCTGGTGGAGCATGTTATGCGGCATTGGGATCTGCTGTATGGTCCACAGTCTCGTACGGTGGGTGCATACAGGAAGGAGCAGATCTGGAGGCAGATCAGGCACGCTGTGAATTCCGTGTTCCATCACAACCGCAGTATTGCGGAACTAATGCATAAGTGGAGGAACATGAGAAGACTGGTGAAGCGCAAGTAGGCCAGGCGACTTGCTGAGGGAGAAAGGAGCCACATCACTTTCTCAGCCTCGGAGCAGCTGATACTGGGAACCATCTCTGAGGCAGCTGTGAGTGGCATTGGCCAGCTGGACACCATGCGCTGTGTAGGGCAGCAAGGTAAGCAGAACAACACCTTGGTAAATCCCCCTGTTATCCTACCCATGTACCTACTCACAGTATAGCAGCATATGTGTTCATGTACCTATAACTACTGATTACTGTTAACCTGTATAGCCAACACTGTGGCCATTTCAGGTACAGCAATCAGTATCCAGGATTGCAGCCAGGGCTGCTGTACTGATGTATGTACCAAGACAGCACAGAGCAATGCACAGCTCCACTTTTGGGAGTACTGTAGCAGGACAGTGTGCACTGCTCTGGTTGGTGTGTATGGTGATGCAGTATATATGTGGTCATACAGCAGGCAGTATAGTGTACAGACTGTCTTACAATATTAGTGCATGTTAGTTCTTATGGGCAATGTAGACTGAGTATCAGCTGCTGAACATTGGTCACAAGGCACGCAATGCTGGCTTTAAACAATAGTCGTCAATGGGAGGGTGCATTTCTCTGGGAACTGATGTGAGGCATATGATCACTGTCACCTGCTCAGTATTGCAGGTTCAACCTTGCAAAGGGGCCTCTCACTCTTCCCCCCCCCCTTCCCCATTTCCTCCCTTCAGCCCCTTCCTACCCTTCCCCAATTGTTTCCCTTTCAACTTCCTGTACCAGACATGCCAACTTCACAGGTTACATAGCATATTGCACAGGTCATGTGCCCATGGATTGCATAAACAGTGGGGCTTGATTAGGGTTAAAGGGCAGTTTGTACGACAGGGCTCTCTGTTCTAGGTCTGGCTGGAAAAGTACCACATTCCATGCAGCACATTGACAACCCTCTGGTGTCCAGAAGTAGTTGTAGGGCAGGTGCTACATGGTGTGGTTGACAACCACACTATGCCACACATGATACCCCAGGGGTGTCATGACAAGTGCTATGTGACTACCACTGGAGTATTAGTCAGGCCTGCAACTGTAGCATGTTTCACATATGGAGCGAAGTACATCACACCCCTATTGTCAGTGTGCTAATTCCCATATGCTTTTACATTTAGGGGAGCCAGATGATGAGCAACCCGGACCTGCACCTAGACGACCCCAACGGCTCTACCGGCGTGTGCGGGTGGTCCCTGACTCATCGGAAGAGGAGGAGGGGGAAGCCCGTGAGCACATGGAGCAGCCTGCAGAGGAGGAGGAGGAGCAGCAGCGGCAGGGAGAGGAGCCGGAGGACCCACTCGCTGAAATGGAACCTGATCGGCAGCAGGACAGCAGTGCGTCCGACCATCCTGAGCCGCAGGCCGACCCGTATACCAGGCAGGCAGAGAGACTCATACAGCAGGGCACCGGCCTCTTGGACGCCATCTCTGGCCTGTCTGAAGTAGTGCAGTAGGAAGGCAGTGCCCTCCGTCTTACTGTCAGGGAGGGGTATGAGCGGCTTGAGGGGCGCCTCCAAGACCTTTGCCGGACTACTGAGCAGCAGACGGAGGTTTGGAGGGAGCTGCTGCAGCGCATGCCTCCCGTGCAGCCGCCGTCACCAGTGGCTCCATGGCCTTTCATGCCTTACCCTCAACCTTATGGGCCTCCATACCCATGGATGCCACCTGGCCGTGCAGAGGCGCCTGGTGTGGTACCTCCACCTGTGCCACCTGTGCCACCAGCGCCTCAGCCTCTTGCAGGCTATCAGTGGATGGCACCCCCACCCCCGCCTGCACCTCCAGTTCCACCACCTCCTCTTCCACCACCACCAGCAGAAGAGCTGTTGCCCCTGGCTATTCCTTCCTGTAGCCATGCCCCGGATGTGCCCCAGGCACCTCTGCCCTCTGAGGGTAGTGTAAGCAGTGGGAGGAGTCCCCTGCGCCGGAGTACCCGGGTGGGGCAGTCTAGGCCTTCTGAGGCTCGTAGGAGAGGATGGGCAAGGAAGTGAACTGTGACATGTTTTCAGTTGTTCCTTATAACTTTTATTTAATCATCACATTTTTCACACTTGTAAATAAATGCATATTTATCACCTATGGAAATGGCTTTCTATGAGACTGTTCCTTTCTCGTATCGCCCGCCTTTAGCTCAGGCGATGTATTTCCTCCAATTCCTCCATGGACAGCTGTATGTCCTCATCCTCCTCATTCTCTTCAGGGCCATCCTCTGGTACAGGGATGTGTCTGTTAAGTGCCAGATTATGTAGAATACAGCAGGCTAGGAAAATCTCACACACCTTAGAGGGGGAGTACAAGAGGCACCCACCGGATCTGTCCAGACAGCGGAAGCGTGATTTCAGGATGCCAAATGTTCTCTCGATGACAGCCCTGGTCCTACGGTGTGCCCTGTTGTAGCGAGTCTCAGCTGCAGTGTTGGAGCAGGCCATGGGAATCATGAGCCAAGATTTGAGGGGATAGCCTCTGTCACCTGTAGCATAAGAGAAAACCAGAAGGTTAGATAATGTCTGTGCATCACTGGGGTTCAGCTCACAGGGCTTACAAACAGAAAGCCTACTGTGGCACCCTATATCTAGTGATTGTACTAAGACAGGTGGGTACTGTTGTTGGTTGCTCTACTACCTAGGAGCCAGCCCCCAGTGATGTGACGCAGCTGGAATTCTTCATAGATCCTGGATTGGGTGAGAATGTAGGCGTCGTGGGTGGATCCAGGAAAGCGAGGCACCACATTCGTGATGAGGCCCTTGGCGTTGCACACCACCTGCATGTTTAGTGAGTGGAATCCCTTGTGATTGCGGTAGATGGCCTCATCTCCTCCTGGTGCCCTTAGGGGCACGTGGGTGCAATCAATAGCTCCCAAGACCGAGGGGAAGCGTGCTATTTGGTAGAAGTCTCTCATGGTTTCATGCTGTTCCTCTCTTCCGATGGGGAAGGAGATAAAGTGGTGTGTGGTGTCGCAGCAGGGCAGCCAGGGCCTGCTCCAGGCATCTTGAGGTGGCACCCTGAGTGATTCCAGACGTCAGGCCAAGCGGTGTTTGGAAGGTTCCGGTAGCCAGAAATGCAAGGAAGGTAGTCACCTTGATGTGTACAGGCAAGGCATGCCCCCTTTGCGTGCGGGGTTGCAGGTCACCCTCTAACACTCGGCAGAGGGACAGTATGGTCTCCTTATCAAATCTGTAATGGGTCATTACTTCCTCCTCAGACAGATCGAGAAATTGGGTGAGAGTCCTGTAGACTCAGTGTAACGGGTACTGCCTCCGTCTCAGCTGCCTTCTCCTCCTCCTCCTCTCTCTTTCTCTTCTGAGCCTTAGGGATTGCAGCAGCCATATTGCTGCTGTGAACATGTGTAGACAGGGAAATGAGCAATGAATGGCTGTCTTTAGACGCTCCTGAGGCTCTCTCTCCTACGGTCATACGCACATTAACGTTGTCTATGGAAAACGGTTCCACTGTCCCAGTTTACAGCGGGTACTCCCGCACGCCCTCTCCTTTCCTCCTTCTGGCCTTCTGCCGGATGTCTGGAACTGTAGCGATGTCAGACAGCAGACGCAGAGCCTTCACTCATACCTTGCGCACAAAAAAAGCAGTAGTAAATATACGCTAGTGAAATTGGATGCGCGCGCCAGTGGAGTTATGCGTTTCCCTTATAAAATACGTTTTACGCGCATATGTACGGTCTCCGCCCAGACACGCCCCGACACGCCCCTTTTGTATTTGCGTAATGTTGCTCGCGCAGGTCCACTTACACACACAAATACCGCTATACAAAATTTGGGTTGTGCGCGCCACTCCTGTTTACGCGCATAAGTGCCCATTTTTGTGCGCGTACAGCTTTGAAAATCTACCCGACTGTGTTTAAAAGTTCATAATGCTGGTCACAAACCTTTCCCCATAGTTCCTCCTACAGCTATACCCCAAGTTGGCCTCACTGCAGCTTCTCCCACAGATTTGATCCCTGCAGTGGTGCATTCAGGCTGAATTTTATGTGCCTCCTTGGTGGAAAATTCCCCCCGAGATTTAAATCTGCCATTTCAGCAGTCCCCTTCCTTTATGTTTTCCCTTTATTCTTGCAAAAGGTCCTTATTTTGTGCTTCTTTTGGAGTGCACTTACAGTGGCAGTACCAGGCCTGCACTGCTCACCTCTCTATGCCACTGACTGGCTGGCTTTGGGGAAACCTGACAGTCTGGCAGCCCTCCTCTGAGGCGACCATGAGCAATATGGCATGGGATTCATTAAGGATATTCATTTTAAAGTTTAGTTAAAAGGCTAAAAAAAAAAATTCACGATGTAAATACTGTACATAAGATTCCTTTGCATTTGTGGAACTGCATCCCCGAGTCTCTTCGTTTACTAACATGCATAAAATCATTCAGAAAAGCTTTAAAAACTTACAGGCTGCTACAATACGGCTGCGCTAAAAAAACGTGTCTGTTTTCAGTGCCGTTCTTTGAATGCATGGTCAGCTCCTTCTCCTGGGCGCGGGGATACAGAATGCAAACAAGGAGTTGCATGAAAAGGAGGCGCTAGGGACAATTGCGCACCCCTAGCACTCCTTGAGCCAGGAGAGATGGCTGTCAGCGGGTTGGGAAAATGGACGCTCAATTTTACGAGCATCTGTTTTGCTAACCAGTGCAATATCACTACAATATTAAGTTGGAGGATGTACAGAAAAGCAGTATGTGCAGATCAGCCACACATTTTTTTTCCTGTATCCCGGGCAAATGACTAATAGCCTCATCAACATGCATTTGCATGTGATGAGTGCTATTAGTTTCGATGGAGGTTTGGATGCGCATTGTGGATGCGCTAAAGCCCTTACGGCCTGATTTTAAAACGCACGTGCATAAAAATCAGGGGTTACATGCGTGGCTGGACCCTGTACACGCATTTTTGGAAGGGCCCGCCTACGCATGTAACCCCCGTTACACGCTGAAGGGCGGGGCCTCTAGAAAGCGCAGGCCAGGGGTGCATGGTCTGGGTGGGCCAGAACAGCGCCATTCAATGCTGTCCCAGGGAAGTGTGCGCCAGCAGCTGGCCAATGCGTGGAGATTACTTCTGCTCCAGAGGAGCAGTAAGTAGCAAAATAAAAAATTTGTGGATATTTAGGGTAGGTTCAGGGGGCAGGGAGGAAAGGGGAAGATGGAGGAAGGACAGAGTTAGGGTAGGAAAGTTCCCTCCTAGTCCACACATGCGCGCGCAGACATGAAAATCCGGCGCGCATGTGAGTGCGGGACCTGTATTTTATAACATGCGTGCGCTAACGCGCGCATGTTATAAAATTGGCGCATACATGTGCCCGGGGTCTTACAATTGACCCCTTAGGGGCAAATTTTAAAACCTGTGCAGAGGCGCAGATTTGTTCGCGCAACCCGGTGCGAACAAATCTATGCCCAATTTTATAACATGCACGCGCAGTGCGCGCATGTTATAAAATCCAGGGTTGGCGCGTGCAAGGGGGTGCACAAGGGGGTGCACAATTATGCAACTTGCACGTGCCCGCCCCCCGCACCTTCCCCTCCCTAACCCAACCCCCAGCCCTACCTAGAACCCCCCCTTACCTTTGTTGAAGAAGTTATGCCTGCCTCCCGACAAGCCACTGTGCCTGGAGGCTCAGGCCCCGCCCTGCCCCCCGGGCCACCCCGGACTGCCCCCGCCTCGCCCCTTTTTGCAAGCCCCGGGACATACGTGCGTCCCGGGGCTTGCGCTTCGCCGAGCCTAAGCAAGATAGGTTCGGCGCGCGCAGGGGGGAGGCAGGGGTAGGTTTTCGGGGGTTGCGCACGTATCTTACACGCACAACCCTTTGAAAATCTACCCCTTATTGTATAAGGGGTTGTGGATGTGCGGCCAAAATGCGCGGCCAAACCAGGTTAAAACTGTACTCAGCTGAGCTCACTTGTACAGATCGGCCTGATTATCTTTTCTCCCAACATTCAGTACTGCGGATTCCATTTAAATTTATCAAACATGCTTTCATAATGATCAGGAAATGGAGATATTATATTCGTTTCTTCTGGCATGGCTGTGTCTATTATTGTAAGTTATGTTATTTAATAACTTATTATTTTATGATACTTTATTTATGTATGTTAAATGTGAATCCACCCAGAACATTTTTTGTATGAATGCAGGAATACAAATACTTCTAAATAAATACTGGATATCCACTGTTTACTACGGGCAGGGATGCCAGCTTGCAAAATGAACTAAATCAGACCATGTGCCCCTGCCCTTATGTTGATGTAAATGTAACTTATTACATCAGCTATTTTCATCCTTCCACTCCTCTTTAAGCTATGCCACGCAGTACAACTTGGAGGAGCAACTGAAGTAGGTACTGTGATCTAATCCAATAGCATGCTGTATAGCCTGACCCATTTCTTCATCATAGGATCATGCTGCACTCAGTCCCTATAAACTCGCGGCTACCGCAGTCTACCTTCCCTGGCTATAATTGCTTCATTAGACAGTTATCCTCTGCCATATAGTCCTTGGATGAAAAGTCCTATTCACATCTTTCACTTACATCCCAGAGGCCTATTTCTTGCCATTTACCACAGTGGCATCTGCACATAACTATTAGACTTCTAGCAACATTTTATAAACATCTCCACCCTTTTGTTTCTAACAAGGGAAAGAACAGCTGCTTACTTGGATGATTAATAAATAATAGATGAGTGGGATGTTCTTGGTCATGAATTCAATTGCTCCTGTACCCCAATCCACCTGCCTTGTATCCTGGTCCATTGGACTTACATAGAAACATGACAGCAAAAAAAGAGCCCAAGGGCCCATCTAGTCTGCCCAGCTGCCCAATTAATTTAGCTTTATAATTCCTATTACTGCCTTAGAGATCCCCTGTATTTATTTTGCCTCTACCACCTCCACTGGGAGCCATTCCATGCATCCACTACCTTCTCTGTAAAGAAATATTACTTAATCCTAGAGCGCAGTCCATATGTATTCCACGCATTAAGAAAGGTGGAAGGAAGGCAAAACAATTACCGTCATGGTTAAAAGGAGAGGTGAAAGAGGCTATTTTAGCCAAAAAAAACATCCTTCAAAAATTGGAAGAAGGATCCATCTGAAGAAAATAGGATAAAACATAAGCATTGTCAAGGTAAGTGTAAAAGATTGATAAGACAGGTGAAGAGAGAATTTGAAATGAAGTTAGCCATAGAGGCAAAAACTCATAATAAAAACTTTTTAAAATATATCCAAAGCAAGAAACCTGTGAGGGAGTCAGTTGGACCATTAAATGACAGAGGGGTTAAAGGGGCTCTTAGGGAAGATAAAGCCATTGCAGAAAGACTAAATGAATTCTTTGCCTCCGTGTTTACTAATGAGGATGTTGGGGAGATACCAGTTCCGGAGATGGTTTTTAGGGGTGATGAGTCAGACGAACTGAACGAAATCACTGTGAACCTGGAAGATGTAGTAGGCCAGATTGATAAACTAAAGAGTAGCAAATCACCTGGACTGGATGGTATGGCATCCTAGGGTTCTGAAGGAATAAAAAATGAAATTTCTGATCTATTAGTTAAAATTTGTAACTTATCATTAAAATCATCCATTGTACTTGAAGACTGGAGGGTGGCCAATATAACCCCAATATTTTAAAAAGGCTCCAGGGGTGATCCGGGTAACTATAGACCAGTGAGCCTGACTTCAGTGCCGGGAAAAACAGTGGAAACTATTCTCAAGATCAGAATCGTAGAGCATATAGAAAGACATGATTTTATGGGACACAGTCAACATGGATTTACCCAAGGGAAGTCTTGCCTAACAAATCTGCTTCATTTTTTTGAAGGGGTTAATAAACATGTGGATAAAGGTGAATCAGTAGATGTAGTGTATTTGGATTTTCAGAAGGCGTTTGACAAAGTCCCTCATGAGAGGCTTCTCTGAAAACTAAAAAGTCATGGGATAGGAGGTGATGTCCTTTTGTGGATTACAAACTGGTTAAAAGACAGGAAACAGAGAGTAGGATTAAATGGTCAATTTTCTCACTGGAAAAGGGTAAACAGTGGAGTGCCTCAGGGATCTGTACTTGGACCGGTACTTTTCAATATATATATAAATGATCTGGAAAGGAATACGACGATGAGGTTATCAAATTTGCGGATGATACAAAATTATTCAGAGTAGTTAAATCACAAGCAGACTGTGATACATTACAGGAGGACCTTGCAAGACTGGAAAATTGGGCATCCAAATGGCAGATGAAATTTAATGTGGACAAGTGCAAGGTGTTGCATATAGGGAAAAATAACCCTTGCTGTAGTTACACGATGCTAGGTTCCATATTAGGAGCTACCACCGAGGAAAAAGATCTAGGCATCATAGTGGATAATACTTTAAAATCATCAGCTCAGTGTGCTGCAGCAGTCAAAAAAGCAAATAGAATGTTAGGAACTATTAGGAAGGGAATGGTTAATAGAACGGAAAATGTCATAATGCCTCTGTATCGCTCCATGGTGAGACCGTACCTTGAATACTGGTGTACAATTCTGGTCGCCGCATCTCAAAAAAGATATAGTTGCGATGGAGAAGGTACAGAGAAGGGCAACCAAAATGATAAAGGGGATGGAACAGCTCCCCTATGAGGAAAGGCTGAAGAGGTTAGGGCTGTTCAGCTTGGAGAAGAGACGGCTGAGGGGGGATATGATAGAGGTCTTTAAGATCATGAGAGGTCTTGAATGAGTAGATGTGACTCCGTTATTTACACTTTTGAATAATAGAAGGACTAGGGGGCATTCCATGAAATTAGCAAGTAGCACATTTAAGACTAATTGGAGAAAATTCTTTTTCACTCAACGCACAATAAAGCTCTGGAATTTGTTGCCAGAGGATGTGGTTAGTGCAGTTAGTGTAGCTGGGTTCAAAAAAGGTTGGATAGGTTCTTGGAGGAGAAATCCATTAATGGCTATTAATCAATTATACTTAGGGAATAGCCACTGCTATTAATTGCATCAGTAGCATGGGATCTTCTTAGTGTTTGGATAATTGCCAGGTTCTTGTGGCCTGGTTTGGCCTCTGTTGGAAACAGGATGCTGGGCTTGATGTACTCTTGGTCTGACCCAGCATGGCAATTTCTTATATTCTTA